>NC_090390.1:23177280-23527280 GCF_036365525.1 Heterodontus francisci | reverse complement strand
GAGAGAGAGAAATAAGAGAGAGAGAGAAGAATGAAGAGAATGAATATGAGCGGGAGTGCGGAGAGTGCAAGACAATGACAAGAGGGAGAACACGAGAGAGAATTATAAAAATTTATGAGTTACTCTAAAACATCTCATTTCAAAGTGTGCTGGCCCTGATGAAGAAGTGTAGAATTGGCTTGTTTGGCTGGAAACAGGTTGTGAAAGATTAAAGGACTGAGGACATGACTTCGAACTTGCCAGGGTTAAGTTCCTTCACTGTCTGAAAAGTAATTTGATCATCAACAATACCCGTATCCTAACAGAAACAGGAATAAAGTTGGTATAGAAAAGGAGAGATTATTGTGAAGCAAAACACGAAACCCAAAGGGCCATTAAAGAATCCAATGCAGGAGGAAAGGAGGAGCCAATGAAATGCAGAGAGAAAGCAGTAGTGCTATCCACAAGCCAGTGTTGGTGTGTAATGCCTCCCAGCCTGGCACTTATCTAGTTCATTAAAAATTCAATCTGATCTCCAGATTTATCTTCAACAATTGTCCTACGAGGTGTGAAAAAAGGGTTGTAGTATGAACAAGATTTATAGTCACAGGCAATATTCTGCCCAAATATTCTTTGTACTGGGCAGGCTACAAACTCTTCTGAGCACTACTTTGTTGTGAACGGACAATTTACATTTAAAGTAACGACTTGCATTGTACTGGAAATTTCTCCTGACGAGCTGAAGATTAGAGCGCGGCACTAACATCCAAAAGGGAACGGTGGTTGCAGGATAACAATGGTATGCCGATTGAAACCAGGGATGTGCAGGAGGCCAGAATTGGCGAAGCGCAGAGATCTCAGAAGGTTGCAGGGCTGGAGAGAAATAGCGAGATAGGGAGGGCCCAGGCCATTGAAGGATTAGAAAACAAGGATGAGAACTTTTAAATTGAAGCATTGCTGACTGGGAGGTAACGGACGAATGAGACTTGGTGCAGGTTAGGACACAGGCAGCAGAATTTTGGACAAATTGAAGTTTACAGAGGAAATGAGAATCCTAAAGGCCTCCCTCCCAATGCTCATCCCACATTTGCAGCAATTCCCTGCTGACTTTGCTGCTCCTCAGGTGCAGAGGTCTCTTCCTTAACGTAAATATACACTCCAGGGAGACCATAGAATTCAAAAAATTATTCACAGGACAGGGCTGTCACATTTATTGGCCATCCCTAATTGCCCTCGAGAAGGTGGTGGTGAGCCCCCTTCGTGAACAGCTGCAGCCCATCATGTGTAAGTACACCCACAGCGCTGTTAGGGAGGGAGTTGCAGGATTTCGATTCAACGACAGTGAAGGAACGGTGAGATAGTTCCAAGTCAAGATGGTGTGTGGCTTGGAGAGGAACCTGCAGGTGGTGGTGTTCCAATACATTTGCTGCCCTTGTCCTTCTAGGTGGTAGAGGTCACAGTTTTGAAGGTGCTGTCAAAGAAGAGTTGCAGAGTTCTGCAGTCTGACTTGTAGATGGTATACACTGCCGCCACTGTGCACCGGTGGTGGAGGGAGTGATACTTAAGGTGGTGGATGGTGCGCGCGATCAAGGGGGCTGCTTTGTCCTGGATGGTGTTGAGCTTCCTGAGTGTTGTTGGAGCTGCACTCATCCAGGCAAATGGAAAGTTTTCCATCATACTCCTGACTTGTGCCTTGTAGATGGTGGATAGGCTTTTAGAGAGTCAGGAGGTGGGTTATCCACCACAGAATCCCCAGCCTCTGACATGCTCTTGTAGCCACTGTATTTATATGGCTGGTCCAGTTAATTTTCTGATCAATGATGACCCCCAGGGTGCTGACAGTGGGGGATTCAGCAATGGCAATGCCGTTAAATGACAAGAAGCTGTGGTTAGACTCTCTCTTATTGGAGATAGTCATTCAGACCACACATGTGCCAGACAATGTCACTTGCCATATTTCAGCCTACGCCTGAACGTTGTTGAGGTTCTGCTGCACATGGGCACGGATTGCTGCATTCTATGACCAACTGCGAATGGAACTGAACACTGTGCAATCATCCGCAAACATCTCCAGTTCTGACCTTATGATAGAGGCATAGTCATTGATGAAGCAGCTGAAGATGGAAT
This sequence comes from Heterodontus francisci, assembly GCF_036365525.1. Taxonomy (NCBI): domain Eukaryota; kingdom Metazoa; phylum Chordata; class Chondrichthyes; order Heterodontiformes; family Heterodontidae; genus Heterodontus; species Heterodontus francisci. The sequence goes on along the minus strand of NC_090390.1, from coordinate 23,525,174 downwards.
CATGGAATCTTACAGCACAGGAGGTGACCAATTGGCCCATCATGCCTGTGCCAGCTCTTTGAAAGAACTCTCCAAATCAGGCCCATTCCTTACTCTCTCTCTATAGCCTTGTAAAAAATCTTGCATTTCAAGTATTAATCCATTCCCTTTTGAAAGTTACTAGTGAATTTGCTTCTGCCACATTTTCAGGCACAGTATTTCAGGTAACAATTCGCTACACAAAAAAGACAATTTCACCCTGATTCTTTTGACAATTACCTTAAATCTGTATCTTCTGGTTATCAATCTCCACCAAGTGGAAACTTTTTTTTCTCCATCTACTCCAACAAAACCCCTCATAATTTGAACATTGATTAGATCTACCCTAAATGTTCTCTGCTCTAAGAACAACCCAAGCTTCCCAGTTATTAAAATCATGTTAGGATTCCAGAGGGCAATTAGTGAAAAGGCAGTGAATGAGTAACAAAAGGTGTAAAAGCGTCAGTACGTGGCTCGTTTGGCAGCACTTCTTGCCCCCGAGCCAGAAGGCCATGGGTTCAATTCCAACCATGTTTGGGCCCAGGACACTAGCCGAAACTACCTTTGTAACATCACCTGACTCTGATTCGTCTCAGCTCTTGTTGCTAAAACCCTCAACCATACCTCTTACCTCTAGACTCAACTATTCCAATGCACTTCTGGCTGGTCTCCCACGTCTGCGCTCCGTAAACCCGAGGTCATCCAAAACTCTGCTGCCTGTGTTGCGATTCGCACCAAGTGCCGGTCAATTAACCTGTGCTCACTGGCCTACATTGGTTCCCGGGTAAGCGACGTCTTGATTTTAAAATTTTCAACCTTGTTTTCAAATCCCACCATGGCCTCATCCCTCCCCCATCTCTGTAATCTCCTCCAGCCCCATAATCCTCCAAGATATCTGCACTCCTCTAATTCTGGCCTCTTGAACGTACCGATTTTATTTGCTCTGCCATGGGCAGTGTGCCTTCAGCTACCAAGGCCTTAAGGTTGGGAATTCCTTCCCGAAACCTCTTCATCTCTACTTTTCTTTTCTCCTCTATGGCACTCCTTAAAAACCTATCGTTTTGATCAAGTTTTTCTGGTCATCTGCCCTAATATGTCCCTATGTCAAATATAGTTTTACGATGATCCTGTGAAGAGGCCCTGGTTGATGTTTCGTTATGTTAAAGGTGCTATATAAATACAAGTTGTTGGTTGCTGTAGGGCTCCTTGATGCCACACTCAGTCAAATTCTGCCTGGACATCAAGCAAAGTCACTCTCACCTCTGACATTCAGTTCTTCTGTCCATGTTTGGACCAAGGTTGTAATCAGGTCTGTCTGTAACCAAACTGGCTCTGGCGGAATCCAAATTGAACATGGTGATCAGATTATTGCTGAGTAAGTGCCACTTGATAGCACTGTCAACAATACCTTCCATCGCTTTGCTGATGATTGGAAGTAGATTGACAGGGCGATAATTGGCCAGATTGGATTTGTCCTGCTTCTGTGGACGGGACATACCTGGGCAATTTTCCACTTCATCGAGTAGATTCCAGTGTTGTAGCTGTACTGGAACAGCTCGGTTAGGGGTACAGCCAGTTCTGACCACAAGTCTTCAGTACTATAGCCAGATGTTGTCGGGATCACTGCCGTTGCTGCATCCAATGCCTTTAGCTGTTTCCCAACGTCACGTGGAGTGAATCAAATTGTCTGAAGATTGACATCTGTGATGTTGGGGACCTCAGAAGTAGGCTGAGATGGATCATCCACTTTGCACTTCTGGCTGAAAATGATTGCAAATGCTTCAGTCTTGCCTTTTGAGGATGGATGTTCATGGAACATCTTCTTCCCATGAGTTGTTTAATCATCCACCACCATTCATCACTAGATTTGTCAGGACTGCAGAGCTTTGATCTGATCTGTTATTTGTGGGATCACTTAGCTCTATCTACTGCATGACATTTTTACTGTTTAGCATGCCTGTTATAGCTTCACCAGGTTGGCACCTCTTCTCTGGGCCCACATAGTGCCTGCTCCTGGCATGCTCTCCTACATTCTCCTCATTGAACCAGGGTTGATCCCCCAGCTTGATAACAGTCGAGTGAGGGATATGCTGGGCCATGAGGTTACAGACTGTGGTTGAACATATTCTGCTGCCACTGTAGGCATTCTAAAACACCGCATGAATGCCCAGTTTTGAGCTGCTAGATATGTTCTGAACCTATTCCATTTAGCATGGTGGTGGCACGACATAACATGATGGAGGGTATACATAGAACATAGAACAGTACAGCACAGTACAGGCCCTTCGGCCCACGATGTTGTGCCCGACCCCTTTAACCTACTCTAAGATCAAACTAACTACCTACCCTTCATTCTACTATCATCCATGTACCTATCCAAGAGTCGCTTAAATGTCCCTAATGTATCTGCTTCTACTACCACCGCTGGCAGCGCATTCCACACACCCACCACTCTCTGTGTAAAGAACCTACCTCTGACATCTCCTCTAAACCTTCCTCCATTCACCTTAAAATTATGCCCCTGGTGATAGCCCTTTCCACCCTGGGAAAAGTCTCTGGCTATCCACTCTATCTATGCCTGTCATCCTCTTGTACACCTCTCTCAAGTCACCTCTCATCCTTCTTCGCTCCAATGAGAAAAGCCCTAGCTCCCTCAATCTTTCTTTGTAAGACATGTCCTCCAGTCCAGGGCAGCATCCTGGTAAATCTCCTCTGCAGCCTCTCTAAAGCTTCCACATCCTTCCTATAAATGAGGCGACCAGAACTGAACACAATATTCCAAGTGTGGTCTAACCAGGGCTTATAGAGCTGCAGCATAACCTCGCAGCTCTTAAACTCAATCCCCCTGTTAATGAAAGCCAACACACCATATGCCTTAACAACCCTATCAACTTGGGCGGCAACTTTGAGCGATCTATGGACATGGACCCCAAGATCCCTCTATTCCTCCACACTACCAAGAATCCTGTCTTTAAGCCTATATTCTGCATTCAAATTCGACCTTCCAAAATGAATCACTTCACACTTTTCCAGGTTGAACTCCATCTGCCACTTCTCAGCCCAGCTCTGCATCCTGTCAATGTCCCGTTGCAACCTACAACAGCCCTCCACACTATCCACAAACTCCAGAAACCTTTGTGTCATCGGCAAACTTACTAACCCAGCCTTCCACTTCCTCATCCAAGTCATTTATAAAATCACAAAGAGCAGAGGTCCCAGAACAGATCCCTGCAGAACACCCACTGGTCACCGAGCTCTATGCTGAATACTTTCCATCTACTACCACCCTCTGTCTTCTATGGGCCAGCCCAATTTTGTATCCAGACAGCCAACTTTCCCTGTATCCCATGCCTCCTCACTTTCTGAATGAGCCTACCATGGGGAACCTTATCAAACGCCTTGCTAAAATCCATATACACCACATCCACTGCTCTTCCTTCATCAATGTGTTTTGTCACATCTTCAAAGAATTCAATAAGGCTTGTGAGGCATGACCTGCCCCTCACAAAGCTATGCTGACTGTCTCTAATCAAACTATGCTTTTCCAAATAATCATAAATCCTGTCTCTCAGAATCCTCTCCAATAATTTGCCCTCTACCGACGTAAGACTGACTGGTCTATAATTCCCAGGGTTATCCCTATTCCCTTTCTTGAACAAGGGAATAACATTCGCCACCCTCCAATCATCCAGTACTACTCCTCAGTGTGAAGACAGGACTTCGTCTCCACAAGGATTGTGTGGTGGTCACTCCTACCAATGCTGTCATGGACAGATGCATCTGCAGCAGGTAGATTGGTGAGGGTGAATGTCAAGTAAGTTTTTCCCTCTTGTTCTCTCACCCACCTGCTGCAGACCCAGTTTAGTGGTGGTGTTTCAATATGAAGGAGTACTTGGAGAACGGCATCAGAACACAAATGTTTACACTTAAAGTTTCAATACAAGCCTTTGAATGTAGGGAGAGAGCTGGCACTTAATTAGTTTCCTGCAGATAGTAACAGATGTTTGGCTGATTTGAAATCCGCGGTAAAGCAGGATTACCTGCACAATGTAGGTTCACTTTACGCGACGACTTTAATTATGGGGAAACTCCCCAGAGGCGCTTCACTGGTGTAATCAGACTAGAATGAACACTAAGGAGTTAATAGAAAAGGTGACTAAAAGCTTGGTCAGATGTGGGTGTTAAGAGGGGCCTAAAAAGGGCTGGAGGGGAGGTGTTTGTAGAGCCTGGTGTCCAGACATCTGAAAATACCGACGCTGGGGCAAAGGGATGCACAAAAGAGTTAGAGAAATCGGGCAAGAGGGCGGAAGAGGGTTACAGAGATTGAGGAACAAAAGCCAGTACATTTAGACAGTAATGGTGGGAAGGCTTCTGGGGTTCGCTCCCAGGTGTAGCTGGTGCACTCCAGGTTTCTGGGTTAGGACGGTAACTCCAGATACACCAACAATTCGCAGCTTTTGTGTTGAACAAACCCTCGGCCGCAGTGTTCGCGGGACCTGGAGGGGTTTAAATAATCTGCAAACAAGTTCCCAGTTATTGCACCTCTGGCGGAAACGTCTGGTCTACCGGGGCTCCAGCCGCCGTCCCGAAGCCCGCCACTCACCCTGGGGTCTGGAAGCAGGTCGTTGCCCATCACTCGCTCTCTCACCGGCTCCGTCCGTAGCGCCGAATACCCGCACTGCCGGGCCAAACGTTCCAAACCCGCGCTCCCGGGCCAACGTTCGAATCTCGCGCGCCTCCACCTAACAGGTTCCGGGGTAACGCGCGGCGCAGTCGCAGCAACAACAATCGCAAAGGGCGGGGCATGCAAACCAGCGCCTGTTAAATCACCGCAGTTTCACCTCACAAATACATTGTGCAAATAGGTTATTGTAGGCTGCTCTCCTATTCCGCGAGGGACTTGGGATGGGTCATTAACTGACACTGAAAATTATCGCTCCTGTTGCAAGACGGGAGTTGTGGTACAAAGTCAACCTGTCGTGGTGTAATTGCACAGCAAAATAGTTGCGTTAGATAGTCGCATCTTGGGGGTTAAATGACATATCTCAGGAAACCGGGCGTGAGGCGATCAACACTTGCCCTTTAATTGCATTGCAGGTTACATCATGCAGCCTGCACTATCTCCGTTGCTCATTAGCTTCACCCATGGAGCAAGGGGACTCATTGTGCTACTTAAAGGCAGTAAAGATGTGGTGGAATGTGATTATTAGCGGAGAGAAACTTGTGATAAAAATGGCTGAATCTGGAAGAAAAACTTGGAGTAAGATTTTCTGTTAGTGCAATGAATGTGACGAGGAGGAGTTTTTCTTCAGTTCGTTCTAGGGATGTGGCTGTCGGCTGGCTCAGCCATCATTTATTATCCTTCCCTAATTGCCTTTGGTGGTGGTGAGCTGCCTTCTTGAACTGCTGCAGTCCATGTGGATAGGTACACCCACAGTGCTGTTAGGAAGGGAGTTCCAGGATTTTGACCCAACGACAGTGAAGGAACGGCGACATAGTTCCAAGTCAGGATGGTGTGTGGCTTGGAGTGGAATTTGCAGGTGGTGCTGTTCCCATGCATTTGCTGCCCTTGTCCTTCTAGGTGGTAGAAGTCGTGAGTTTGGAAGGTGCTGTCTAAGGAGTCTTTGTCCTCACTTTCCACCCCACCAGCCTCCACATCCAGAGGATCATTCTGTCCCATTTCTGCCATTTTCCCCTCCCCTGTCAGCATTCTGAAGGGATTGTTCCCTCAGTGACACCCTGGTCCTCCATTACCCCTGACACCCTCGTTCCCATTCCCATGCAACCGCAGGAGGTGTAATACCTGCCCTTTTACCTCCTCTGTCCTCACTATCCAAGGCCCCAAACACTCCTTTCAGGTAAAGCAGCAATTTAATTGTACTTCTTTCAATTTGGGATACTGTATTCGCTGCTCACAAATGCAGTCCTCCTCTACATTGGGGAGACCAAACACAGACTGGGTGACTGCCTTGCGGAACACCATCACGCAGTCCGAAAGCATAACCCCGAGCATCCGGTTGCTTGCCATTTCCACACTTCCCCCCCCCCACTGCTCTCATGCCAACATTTCTGCCTTTGGCCTGCTCCAGTGTTCCAGTGAACGTCAATGCAAGCACGAGGAGCAGCACCTGATCTTTTGATTAGGAACTCTCCAGCTTCGTGGACTGAACATTGAGTTCAATAACTTCAGAGCATACCTGGCCTCTTTAAAAAAAAAATTATTTTTTTAACCATGTGCCTGCTTTTCCTGTAGTCGTGTAGCTGCTCATTATCTGCTATTAACACTCTCTCTGGACTAATGCTTTGTCTTTCACCACAAGCATTATACCTCCCTTTGCCTTTGTCCCAGGATAGCTTTGTTACTTAATCATCCTCTGCCCTATCAAACAATTTCCCCTTTGTTCTCTCTCCCACTCTCTCCCCCCCCCCCCCCCCCCCCCACTTCACTTGCTTAAAACCTAATTCTTTTCTAACCTTTGCCAGTTCTGATGAAAGGTCACAGACCTAAAATGTTAACTTTGCTTCTTTTTTCACAGATGCTGCCAGCCCTGCTAAATATTTCCAGCACTTTTTGTTTTTATATCAGATTTCCAGCATCTGCAGTATTTTGCTTTTATTGTAGATGGTGCACACAACCTGAACCCGACAGGACACGACGACATGTGTCGGGTTCGGGTCGGGCCCCTCCTCCGGGTCTGGCTTTCGGGCTCGGGTTGGGTTGGGCCAGACACAACACGGTAAGTGCTCTGACTGGTAAGTATTGAAATTAAAAATCTTACCTTAGCTGGGAGTCCAGGACGAAACTGAGTCTGTGCAGTGAACGAATGATGTCACTATGACGTCATCACGCATTGCGCTGCAGCTTCCTGGAGGTTCCGAGTCAGAAGATAAGTAAAGGGATGGTCAGGCTCGGGGTGAAATTGGAGGGACTCTGGCCGGGTCGGGCTCGGGTCCGCTGTGAATCGGTCGGGTTCTTTTTCCCAACCTAAGCAAGCCTTTAGTGCACACTGCTGCCACTGTGCATCGGCAATGAAGGAAGTGAATGGCACCCCATCCACAAACAATCAAGCGGGCTGCTTTGTCCTGGATTGTGTCGAGCTTCTTGAATGTTGTTGGAGCTGCACCCAGCCAGGCAAGTGGAGAGTATTCCATCACACTCCTGACTTGTGCCTTGTTGATGGTGGACAGGCTTTGGGGAGTCAGGAGACGAGTTACTCACCACAGGATTCCTAGCCTCTGATCTGCTCTTGTAACCACTGTATTTATCTGGTTACTCCAGTTCTGTTTCTGGTCGATGGTAACCCCCATGAAATTGATAGTGGGGGCTTCAGCGATCGAAATGTCATTGAAAGTCAAAGGGAGATGGTTTGATTCTCTCTTGTTGGAGATGGTCATTGTCCGGCACTTGTGTGGCGCGAATGTTACTTGCCACTTATCAGCCCAAGCCTGGATGTTGTCCAGGTCTTGCTGCATTTCTACACGGACTGCTTCAGTATCTGAGGAGTTGCAAATGGTGCTGAACATTGTGTAATCATCAGCGAACATCCTCACTTCTGACCTTATGATGGAAGGAAGGTCATTGATGAAGCAGCTAAGATGGTTGGGCCTAGGACACTACCCTGAGGAACTCCTGCAGTGATGTCCTGGGACTGAGATGATTGACCTCCAACAACCACAACCTTTGCGCTAGGTGTGACTCCAACCAGTGGAGCGTTTTCCCCCTGATTCCCATTGACTGCAGTTTTGCCAGGGCTCCTTGATGCCACACTCAGTCAAATGCTGCCTTGATGTCCAGGGCAGTCACTCTCTCTTCACTTCACTTCTGGAGTTCAGCTCTTTTGTCCATATTTGAATCAAGGCTGTAATGAGGTCTGGAGCCGAGTGGCCCTGGTGAAACCCAAACTGAGCATCAGCTAAGCAAGTGCTGCTTGATAGCACTGTCGACGACACTTTCCATCACTTTACTGATTGAGAGTAGACTGATTTGGGTGGGTGGGGGGGGGGGGGGGGGGCTAATTGGCTGGGTTGGACTTGTCCTGCTTTTTGTGTACAGGACATACCTGGGCAATTTTCCACATTTCCGGGTAGATGCCAGTGTTGTAGCTGTATTGGAACAGCTTGGCTAGGGGCGCGGCAAGTTCTGGAGCACATGCCTTCTGTGCTATAGCCGGAATGTTATGCTGTTTTTAAAAAAAAAACACACATGCATATCACCCAGGCATAATATACATCACTCGCTAATGTATTTCCTGCTTTAAGTGAGCTGGGATAAATCAAAAAAAGTGATGTCAATCTGACATCAATCAACACAGAATAAGGAGCCATTGAACCTGGGAGTTTTAAGGTACATATAAGGTACAGATAAGTATCTGTATTTCACTTTTTGTTTGTTTAGCATTTTTAGTATCTGATTGGAGGTAAAGGAGTGCAAACTTTAGGGAGAGAAACACCTAAAGTAAGCACAAGGGAAGGAGCTGATTGGCCAGCAGCTGGTTATTTATTTATTTATTTATTAGTTGTTTATTTCTATTCACTTAATAGCCTAATAAATAAAGGCATAGCAGGCACATAAGCCCCATAAAATGTGCATCCTGTTCCATGTGGGAACTCCTGAATACTTCTCGTGTTCTGGATAATCATGTGGAGGAAGTGTCATCAGCTGAAGGAGCTTGAGCAGTAGTTGGAGTCACTGAGGTGCATCCGTGAGGCTGAAGGCTACATGGATGGCATCCAGAAACATGCTATCACCCTGCAGCTTACGAGTGTTCAGGCAGAGGGGGAATAGGTGAGTGCCAGACAGACGAGGAGTAACTAGGAAGGCAAATGGAATGTTGGCCTTTATTGCAAAAGGATTTGAGTACAGGAGTATTATTGCAATTGTATAGGTGAGACTGCACCTGGAATATTGTGTGCAGTTTTGGTCTCCTTATCTAAGGAAGGATCTACTTGCCATAGAGGGAGTGTAATGAAGGTTCACCAGACTGATCCCTGGGATGGTGGGATTCTCCTATGAGGAGACTTGGCCTATATTCTAAGTTTAGAATTGAGAGGCATACAAAATTCTTGCAGGGCTCCACAGGGTAGATGCAGGAAGGATGTTCCCCTGGCTGGCGGGGACGGGGGAGATGTCTAGAACCAGGGGACACAGTCTCAGAATAAGAGGTAGGCCATTTAGGACTGATGAGGAAGAATGGCTTAAATCAGAGGGTGGTGAATCTTTGGAATTTTCTACCCCAGGGGGCTGTAAACGCTCAGTCATTGAGCATGTTCAAGACAGAGATTGATAGATTTCTAGATATTAAATATTTCAAGGGATATGGGGATAGTACGAGAAAATGGCATTGAGATAGATCAGCCATGATCTAGTTGAATGTCGGAGCAGGCTTGAGGGGCCGAATGGCCTCCTGCTATTTCCTATGTTCCAGACAGATAGTGCAAGGGTCCCCTGAATGCAGCTCTCTCTCTCTTGCTCTCGCTCTCTAACAGGTATTCAGTTCTGAATATTAAAAAGTGGCGATTACTCTGGGGAGTACAGCCAGAGCCAAGTCCAGGACACCATGGAAGATGTCTCCAAGAGGAAGATCAGGAAAGGAATAGTGATAGGGGACTCAATAGTCAGTGAAGCAGACTGGTGTTTCCACAGCTGCAGACTTGAATCCAGGATGGCATGTTGCTTCCCAGGTGCCAGGGTCAAGGATGCCATTCGTGAGGGGTGGGTGGTGGGGGGGGGGGGGGGGGGGTGGCGGAGGGGAAGGGGGAGCGTTGAGGGTGGGAAAGAGGATGAACAGCCAGAAGTCATGGCCCTTATCAGTGTCAATGATGTGCGTAGAAAGAGGGATGAGGTCCTAAGGCAGATTTTAAGGTGCTAGAAAAGGATTTTAAAAACTAGGATCTCAATGGTAGTAACTTTTGGGTTACTCCCAGTGCCATGTGCTAGTGAATACAGAACTGAGAGGAATTGTGCAGATAAATGTGTGGCTGGAAAGATGGTGTAGGAAGGAAGGGCTTTAGATTCCTTGGGCATTGGGAGCAGGTTTGGGAGAGATGGGACCTGTACAAGCTGGACAGGTTGCACCCAACAGGGCAGGGACCAATATCTTGCTGGGGAAGTTTGCTAGTGCTGTTGGGTAGGGTTTATACTAGCTTGGTAGGAGTTGGGGACCGGAGTGTAGATTCAGAAAGAAGAGAAGCAAAACTGGAAATAGAAGGCAGGACATTAGTAAGCAAGGTAAGCATTAGTAAGCAAAGTAGAAGGTCAAGGAATCAAAAAAGGAAGATAGACAACAGAGGAGTAGTTCAGTGTTATATACTGCAATGCAAGGAGTCTTGAATAAGGCAGATGAGCTGACGGCACAGATGGACATTTTGGAAGAATACCATAGCTATTACTAAAACACGTCTTGAAGGGCAAGAATGGCAGCTGAACATTCCTGGTTGCAGGATTTTCAGACAAGAAAAAGGGGGATTTTAAAAAAAGGAGGGGGGGGGGGGGTGGTCACTATTGATTAAAGAAACACTCACAGCTGTGAGGTGGAATGATATGCTAGAAGGAGTATCAAATGAAACTTTGAGTTGAACTGAGGAAAAAAATGGGACAGTCACACTGCTGGGAGTATATTATAGACCCCACACCCCTCACAAACAGGCAGCAGGAGAGAGCAATTTGCCTACATGTTTGTTCCTGAGAAGTACAGAAACAAAAGAGCAGTCTTAGGGATTTCAACTGCCCAATATTATTTGGGATAAATTCATTATTAAAGGTACGGAGGGCACAGAATTCTTAAAATGCAATCAGGAGATCCTTTTTAGCCAGTATGTAGCAAGCCCAACGAGAGGGGGAGGTTCTGGATTTAGTTTTAGGAAATGATGTTGAGCAGGTGGGAGGGCATTTTGATGGTAGTGATCGTAATTCAGTTAGATTTAGCATAGTTATGGAAAAGAACAATTATAGACCAAGAGTAAATGTTCTCAATTGGGGTCAGGACAATTTTACAAAGCTGAGATGTGATTTAGCAAAAGTGGACTGGAAACAGCTACTTGAAGGTAAATACATGTCAGAGCAGTGGGAGGCATTCAAGGGGGAGATCATGAGGGTTCAGAGCAAAATAGTTCCCACAAAGAAAAAGGGTGGGTCTCCCAAATCTGGATACCTCAATCGCTTCCCTGCTCCCTCCGCAGATGACTAAGAGCACAGAGTAGGACAAAGCCAAAAAAAAAGCTTTTGTCAGATATCGAGAGCTCAATACTGCAGAAAGCAAATTAGCAAAGCAAAGAGAGAACATCAAAAATATTGGCAAGAAAAACCCAACTATGTTTTATAAATACATAAAGAGGATAACAAAGAAAACAGTAGGGCCTATTAGAGACCAAAAACGTAACCTAAGTGTGAAGGTGGAAGACATGGGCATGGTTCTTCAAAAGAGGGGACGAAGCAGACATTGTAGAGGAGGAGGAGTGTGAATTTTTGGATGGCATAAAGTGTGGAAATATGAAGCTGTTTAGCATCCTTGAAAGTGGATAAATTCACCAGGCCTGGATGTAGTGTATCCCAGGCTGCTAACAGAAGCAAGGGAAGAAATAGTGAAGGTTCTGACCATCATTTTCTGACCATCATTTTCCAACCCTCCCTAGCTACAAGTGCGGTACTGGTGGACTGCTAACATTGTACAATTGTACAAAAAGGGAGGGCAGGATAGCCTGGGTAATTATAGGCTGGTCAGCCTAACCTTGGGCAAATTATTGGAAAGAATTTTGAGATGGTATAAATTCTCATTTAGAGAGGCACAGATTAATCAAGGATAGTCATAGGAATATAATGGGAGTAGGTCATACAGCCAGTCGAGTCTGCTCCAACTTGATGGAATTTTTTGATGAGTTAACAAGGAGGGTCGTTGAGCGTAGCACACCTGATGTGGTCTATATAGATTTTATCAAGACTTTTCACAGGTCCTGCATGGCAGATTGGCCAGAAAATTTAAAGTTCATGGGATCCAAGGGAAAGTGGCAAGTTAGAGCCCCGAATCGTAGAAATTCACAGCACAGAAGGAGGCCATTTGGCCCATCATGTCTGTGCCAGCTGACTGGGAGCTATCCAGCCGAATCCCACTTTCCAGCTCTTGGTCATTAGCCTTGTAGGTTTTGGCACTTCAAGTGCACATCCAAGTAATTTAAATGTTATGAGGGTTTCTGCCTCTACCACTCTTTTTCAGACAGTGAGTTCCGGATCTCCACCACTGTCTGGGTGAAAAAATTTCCCTTCTAATCCCCTCTAAACCTCTTGCCTTAAATTTATGCCCCCTGGTTATGGTGGGGGAGTCCAGAACCAGGGGTCATAGTCTAAGGATACGGGGTAAACCTTTCAGGACTGAGATGAGGAGAAATTACTTCACCCATAGAGTGGTGAGCCTGTGGAATTCGCTACCACAAAAAGCAGTTGAGGCCAAAACGTTGTATGTTTTCAAGAAGGTGTTGGATAAAGTTCTTGGGGCAAAAGGGATCAAAGGATATGGGGAAAAAGCAGGAACAGGTTACTGAGTTGGCTGATCAGCCATGATCATAATGAATGGCAGAGCAGGCTCGAAGGGCCGAATGGCCTACTCCTGCTGCTATTTTCTATGTTTACCTCCTCTACCAAGAGGAATAGGGCCTTCCTTTCCACTCCATTTAGACCCCTCATAATTTTATACATTCCAATTAGGTCTCCCCTCATCTTCCTCCTTTTCCAAGGAAACAACTCTAGTCTGTCCAATCTTTCATCATAACTGAAATTCTCCAGTCCTGGCAACATCCTCATAAATCATCTCTGTACCCTCTAGTGCAATCAAATTTTTCTTAGTGTGGTGACCAGAACTGCACACAGTACTCCAGCTGTGGACTAACTAATGTTTTATACAGTTCCAGCATAACTTCCCAGCTCTTCCATTCTAAAAGTGGCAAATGGAATTCAGTCTGGAGAAGGGCGAGGTAAGGTATTTGGGGAGGAAAGACAAGCTAAGGGAATACACCCTAAATGGTAGGATTCTGAAAAGCATTGAGGAGCAGAGGGACCTTGGCATGTGTGAACAGATCCCTGAAGGTATCAGGACAAGCGGATAAGGTGGCTAAGAAGGCATACAGGATATTTTCCTTCATTAGTTGTGGCAGAGTCTGAGAGGGGAGATTATGCTAGAACTGTATAAACACTAGTTAGACCACAGAGTACTGCGGATGTTTCTGATCACTGCACTATAGGAAGCATGTGACTGCCCTAGAGAGGGTACTGTTACAACTAGGTGAGAAAGGTGTCTAGGGGTCCCTTTTAGCCTTCACCTGGTCTTATTGTAACAGGATTTGTTTTAAGCGCACTGTATTTTGAGCTTGGCCCTTGGTGAATCCTTGTTCACTGCTTTCCAATTATATGGCAAAGAAATGAGCACACCAGGTTTTCTTAGGTTTAAAGAAGAAAAGTGAAATTTATTTAAACTTAAACTTAAACTCTAATACGGTTAACGCCTACGGATACACCGTGACCCACACTAGCATGCATAAGTGATACACACATGCAAATAGGGATAGAAAAGAGCAGAAGAAAAATAAAGTGGAGAGGGTTGAGGCAATATCAGAAGAGTTTCTTGTTTACAGTGCTTTGAGCTTACTGGAGGTAGTGTTGCTTTTTGTTGGGATCCATCATTATTCTTAAACCTTGTTCACTGTAGGGGACTTTTCTCTCTTGGGGTTCATGTGTCTTCAATGTGTCTTCAGTTCCGTGAGAAAGAGATGGGAGCAGATAGGAGAGAGGTCTTTTCCAACCCAGGAGCAAAGAGCTTTGAGTTTGGGGTGGCACAGTGGCGCAGTGGTTAGCACCGCAGCCTCACAGCTCCAGCGACCCGGGTTCGATTCTGGGTACTGCCTGTGTGGAGTTTGCAAGTTCTCCCTGTGACTGCATGGGTTTCCGCCGGGTGCTCCAGTTTCCTCCCACAGCCAAAGACTTGCAGGTTGAAAGGTAAATTGGCCATTGTAAATTGCCCCTAGGTAGGTGGCAGGAGGTAGGAGAATTGTAGGGAATGTGGGATTAATGTAGGATTAGTATAAATGGGTGGTTGATGGTCAGCACAGACTCGGTGGGCCGAAGGGCCTGTTTCAGTGCTGTATCTCCAAAAGAAAAGAGTTTTAAAACTCTGTAGCAAGTTCAAATTCAAAAGAACTCCAACAGTCAGTTAGTCATGTGATTAAACTGGTCTGACCATGTCTATTTGTGTATTCGGCCATCTTAGCAATTAACCTGGAATGCTAGCCTCTCCACCTACAATGTCTGGTAATCAAAAGTCCATTGTGGATTAAATCGGAGCAGGGAATGGCCCCTTTGTCCGTTCTGTACTATCTGTTGCTATGCAAAAAAGGTCTTTCTGGCGAGGGGTCGGGCAATTCCTTGTGATAGGCCCTCTTTTCTTCCCAGCAGCAATTTTAAGTTTTGATGTTCATGTGGCGAAATAATGTGTGCCTCATTCTTGGCAGGTGGGGGCCTGCATGACAGTACAGAGGAGATTTGAGGATGTTGCCTGGAATGAAGAATTTTAGCTATGAGGTAAGATTGGATAGGCTGGGGTCGTTTTCTTTGGAACAGAGGAAGGTAAGGGGAGACCTAACTGAAGTGTTGACAGGGTGATGAGATGGCTATTGGAAGAGGGAGGGTAAGTACAGCAGTGCTGTTGAATGGGGAGATGTAGTTGAGGTTAATAGAAGTGCTCCTCTGTAAACTGGTCTCTGGCAGAAAGGGACTGCTGAGGTTGACTGCTCTTTCTACCTCGTCATCCTGCTCTTCATTTTGTAGCCTGGCAGGTGTTGGTAAGGGCTGCTCCCTCCGATGGTGAGGTTGTGGAGCATGCAGCAAATGACCAAAACTGGGTCCCCACTCAGCAGTGCACTGAACAATCCAGGCAGTGGAAGCGTGGTTTGAAAACGTAATTGTTTGTTTGCTCAATGATGTTCCTTGTAGCAGTACAGCTCTCATTGGTTAGGAACCCATGCATCCAGGAGTACAGAGTCATGAGCCATGGCAGAAGACGATAACCCTTGTCACCCAATAGCAAACCTCTTAAGTTGGGAGGCCTGCTTGGAATGCAGGCGTCATGGTGAACTGGCACAGAATTGTGCATTGTGACTCCTGCCAGAATAGTGGGTGCAGCAGTTGACATCTTTCTTCTTCTTCTTTGGCCTCCTTGTCTCGAGAGACAATGGGTAAGCGCCTGGAGGTGGTCAGTGGTTTGTGAAGCAGCGTCGGGAGTGGCTATAAAGGCCAATTCTAGAGTGACAGACTCTTCCACAGGTACTGCAGATAAAATTGGTTGTCGGGGCTGTTACACAGTTGGCTCTCTCCTTGCGCAGTTGACATAGCTCAGTGAATACCTCCTGGGTGAAGTGAAGGCACCTCATATGTTGCTTCTCAGTGAAGTTGAGGTAGGAGAAGTGATTACTGAAGACCCTCTATCAATATGGCTTCTTGTTGAGTGCCCTTCCCTGCCACAGGTTTCTGGCAGCTTGGCCTGCTCTGGTGTCTTCCTTCATGTACCCAGTCATGTTCTATTCTGAGCGATAGTCTGTCCAAACTACCCATGTCTGGAGGCACATAATTGTGGAGGAGATGACAGCAAGAGCAGCCAGACCCCTTTCTGTAGATGAGTTAACCCTCTAACAGTACTAAACGCAAACAATGCCCAGAATCTGAGCGGCAGGAAATTAAATCCAGGAATTGATCTACAAGTCCTGCATGATCTTTTTTAATAGCATTGGCCGGGGGGAGGGAGTCCTTCAAGTCATTTAGCATCATGTTCTGCTGCACAAGCTAAGAGCAGAGCTTTAGGCACATTGGGGACTTCCAAGATGACAGCAGTGGTTTCAAATCAGTGCTGTACACTGATCGACATCACACACTTAACTCCCTGCTCTGCTTGTTGGCCGTCAGCAGGCATGCCTGCTAGCCATTTAACAAGGTGACATGCTGCAGATGCCCTGTTGGAAGTGTTCGTGTCTTGGATGCCAATTTGGGGCCTTGGGTGGCTGCATTTAAAAAAAAAGTGCCATGCAGCCCAATTTAGTCCCCTTGCATTTATATTGTAACTTTCACCAAGCCTGGACATCCCAAAGTCAATGAAGTACTTTTGAAGTCTCGAACGTAGAAAAAGGAACAGGAGTAGGCCATTCAGCCCCTTGGGCCTGCTCTGCCATTTAATAAGATCATAGCTAATCTGATTGTGGCCTTAAATCCAGTTTCCATCTTGTTCCCCTCCCATCCCATCATGGCTGCTAAACTTGCTTATGTCTGATTCTTCACCAATAATATTCGCTGAATAGTTTGCATTGCGGAAGATGTGAAACACTTTGACCACAGTCCCACCACGCGACCAAGGTCTACATGGTGCGATGGATTCAAGCAAATCATCGTGGCTGTGTGGATTATCACTCTCTGGGAAGGAGAGCAGGGTGATAGTTAGTACAAAGCACAGATCCTTGTGCTTGCAGGTAAATTTCAATGACATTGAGGAAGATTT
This sequence comes from Heterodontus francisci, assembly GCF_036365525.1. Classification (NCBI taxonomy): domain Eukaryota; kingdom Metazoa; phylum Chordata; class Chondrichthyes; order Heterodontiformes; family Heterodontidae; genus Heterodontus; species Heterodontus francisci. Next base: position 23,508,630 of record NC_090390.1, on the reverse strand, counting down.
GTTTTTTGGACAATTTGGGCCAAGAGGAGTCATGAATCTTCGCAAATTCAGTGTGTTTTCAGGCATGTTAATTGCTCTTTCTCTCTCCCTACAGAGACCTGGAAAGATCCGGCGTTAAGTTGGAATGCAGCATGAGATTCCAGATCCCTAAGGTTGTGAACATGGCAGTGGAAACGGACAGCAGTACCGATGACCCCTCATCGATGAGCACAAAGAAGACAATAGAAGATGCAAATATAGGCAGGGTATGTTGTCTAGCAGCTATCTATTCTTCAATTTTCATCACTTTAGTTGGAATTTAATTTTCACAGGTCTGCATGGACAATAAAATGCCTGATTGCAAACAGTGTATGGAAATCCAGTCACATCACCAATGCCAATTGCTATGAAAAGCCATCTTAATATCTAATTTCTCTTCCAGAAGGAGAAGTCCGCACGGACACAATGCCCGAGTGAAACAGCTTAAATCCATCATGGTCAAGCGGCTGATGGGAAAGGTGAAGGGGACAGTGAAGTCGCCCCCGGGAACAGCCCATACTTCCCAGCCCCATACAGAGCTGGAGGTTGTGGCAGAGACCCCCGTCCCCACGCCTCTATGGAAGTCCTGCTGCACTCCCATTCCCCAGAACAATGTGCCCAGCATCAGCAGCTTAAGATCACAAGATTGAAAGCAGAGAAGGCAGCCCTCCAGGAAAAGGTGGAGAACCTTCTAATGCTTAATCATGCCTCCAAGAAGAAATTCATACCGCCTTTAGCCAGAGTATTTTATTTGTTTATATAGCTTCACATTTCATTTTACATGCCATTTCTCTTCCAGTGCTGACTAATGCAGAATCCCTCCAGCCTGGAAAAAGTGATAGATCTGTTACAGTTGCACAGTAAGTGTCCCCCAAAACATTAAATACCGTTTCTTTTGCTTCGTTGTTGGTGAATTTCGACCACACCGGCCCCTCAATGTGGCTATGCAGCCCAGGCCCTCCATGCTGCATGTCCAACCGCAGGCCAGGATTATGTCTCTCTGTTTAAAGTACAGTAAAGCTACAGTGACGATTGTCAGGCTTGGCAAGGCAAGGGTGCAATCGGAGAAACTGTACACACTAATTGATGGGAAGGTATTGATAATCACAATTTCCCAAATATATGACAATCCTTGTCTGCTTGGTCAAAAAGCACCTTTTAAAAGTGATGGATCATAGATGGTTATTGGAATGTTAAACTTGCCTTTTGCAAGTGGGCTGCATTTGTAGAAGAAGTGGGGTTCCTAGCACTGGGCCAAAAAGGTGGAGGGAACCCCCCCTCGGATATATCGTGCCACCCCAGTGCGATCCTCCGTTGTTTCAAGGCTAATTTTCCAGTGCTGGGAATCCATGTCCCTTTTTAAAAACAGGGATCCCACCACCAAGAACTGCTGGCCAATCTGGGGGCTCGGAGCTCAGCAGGATCAGCAGTGCTAGTGGTGGCCACACCTGGTTCAGCAGAGGCCTTGGACCCAGGACAAGTGCTGAAACCCTGCTCCTCAAGTAAGTGAGGTGGGCTCACCATGGCCAGCCTGGAAGGCCCCAATGAGGGGACGGCGGGGTGGGGGGGGGGGGTGGGTATGTGATTGGAAAGTCCAGGAGGAGGGGTGTCCTGGGAGTGCATTGCTTCCTGGCTGGGTTCCTCAGTGGGCCACAGATTGCACACGGAGCAGGGGCCCACCCCACCAAGTGCACGTGGCTGAGGTCCCCATACCTGTGCTAGTTAGATCCTAGTGCTGGGGGTGCCATTAATAGGCCACTTAAGGAGCCTCAATTGGCCTCTGGACAGGATAGCCCGATGACGGCTTTCCCACTCCCGGGAAAATTGCTTGGTGAAGGGGGCCCTCCACCCCTGCCACCCATCGTGATTCTATGGGCACTCCACCTCGGGGCCCATAAAATCCAGCCCTATGAGTCTGAACCGTGTGTTTCATCTGTATTCATCTTGAGTCTGTACAGTGATTAATAGTCTGTATTTTCAAAACTTACATGCAGGATACTGATATGTCCTGATTTTTCCTTACAGGTGCAATTGCAGTGAGGAGGGGATCGAAATTCCGGAGTGCCAGTGGACCTCTATTACTGGCTAGAGGACCCATGCATTGCTCGTCAAGTCCTTGGCTGTTGTCGTGTGGGGGTCCACTGTGTTGAGGGACGGCTCCATCTGTGGGAGAGTGTGCCCACGGTTCTTACATTCCAGTGGTGCAGCTTCCCAGGCAAAATCCCCCCTCCTCTTGCCAAGGAAACTCAGTTGTCAAAAGGTATCAACTTAGAAGCACTTTTTAAAGTGCAAATCTATGCAGTAAGATGTCCCATGGTCTATTTTTAAAAATACGTCATGGATGTCCTTTTTTCTATTACATTTTGAGAAGCTAGGTCTCAAATTGCTTAATTTTGGTCTCTTTCCTTTTTTTTTCCAGCATGTTTCCACCATCACCTACAAGTGAAGGGGCTGACTGAGGAGGTTGTCTCGCAAGAGCTGGTGAGATTCAACGGCTACATAACTGAGAAAATCCAAGGTCTAAATAAGATGCCAAAAGTGTAATGATTTTAAATTTGTGTCGACATGTGTTTTAGCTTTCATAATAAAATTTGTTCAGCTTTACTCAAGCTTGTATTCTCAATGTTTTTTCTGGCTGGAGATTTTGCTAGATTTGATATATCATGCCTATACTTCACTGATCTCCATGATATAGCAGTACACTGAACCAAATGGGCAATATTAACATAATGGGGTTATATCTTGGTTCAAATGGTTCCGACTGGGATATTCAACTGGCCTAGTTATTGAGGCAGTCCAATTGGTAAATACCACCTGAACTGGTGGTTCAACTGGTACATGCCTGCAGTTAAAAAGGTCCAAGCTGCAGCTCAACTGGTGAAAATCCCACATTCAACTGGTTACCAGCAGGCAGTCAAAACTGGTGAAGTGCGTTTCATTTCCCTGTTGACAACTGGTTAGTGAACTGGTATGAATAACTGGAAACACTTTCTTAATTTATATATTTTTTAAATCTTTGTTGTAAGTGGATTTGTTGTATAGCAGACCTTAATGTTAATAACACAAAAGCAAAATACTGTGGAAGCTGGAAATCTGAAACAAAAACAGAAAATGCTGGAAATACTGAAGTCAGGCAGCATCTGTGGAGAGAGAAACACAGTTAACGTTTTAGGTGGGTGCCAGTTCTGAGGAAAGGTCAAAGATTGGAAATGTTAATCGGCTTTGAGCAAGTGAAAGGGGTGAAGAAGAAAAAGGAAGGTCTGTGATAGGGCAGAGGGCAGAAGATAGGAAATGACTAAAAGTTTCATGGTACAAAGCCAAATAATGAAACAAAAGATGTGGCTGGATGAAGTGTAAATGGCAGGATAACCAGCATCTGAACACAAAGTAAAGGGATTGGGAAACTAAAACCAAAATAAAAGACGAGGGGAAAAAAATGAGGGCACTGGTTATAATCTAAAATCATTAAACTCAATGAGTGCAGAAGGCTGTAACTTTCCCAGTTGAAAGATGGGGTGCTGTTCCTCGAGCTTGGGTCAAGCACATATTTTGCTTTTGCTAGTTCGAATAGGTAACTGCACGAAGACTTGGGGCAAGATGTTTAGGCCCGATGGGGGTGAGCACAAAAATTCACACTGCCGGCTGATGTGTTGGTTTGCCAGTTCCATCCCGTGCCCAGGCCATTTCCCCAAAGGTGAGATCGGAGTCAGCAGGGCTACCTGCCCAGAATAATTAAAGGCCTAGGGCCGAATTTTATTAGCGCATCACAAATGGAGGGGGCGGAGCGGCCGCTCCCGATGGCGTAGAGTGGGCGAACATTCCGTCCCCAGCAACGGCATCTGGCACCGTGTTTGAAGAGCTTCTAGCCCTGCAGTAGAATTTAAATTTTTATAGGTCTCCCGCTGGATGAAAATTGTACATAAAATTTTGTTTAAACGTTGAATCTCCTTAATCTCCTTTCACACCCCTGCCCCACTGAGTTCACCATAAATAAAATGACCTATCCCCCCCTGAAAACCACTTTTTAATATTTAGATTTAGAGATACAGCACTGAAACAGGCCCTTTGGCCCACTGAGTCTGTGCCGACCATTAACCACCCATTTATACTAATCCTGCACTAATCCCATATTCCTACCACATCCTCACCTGTCCCTATACTCCCCTACCACCTACCTATACTACTGGCAATTTATAATGGCCAATTCACCTATCAACCTGCAAGTCTTTTGGCACTGGGAGGAAACCGGAGCACCCGGAGGAAACCCACGCAGACACAGGGAGAACTTGCAAACTCCACACAGGGAGTACCCAGATTTGAACCCGGGTCGCTGGAGCTGTGAGGGTGCGGTGCTAACCACTGCGCCACTGTGCCGCCCCAATATGCTGACCTTTCATCCTTCAGCACCTTTTGACCCTCAACCCCTTCCCACCATCCCTACAACCAATTACTAGAGCTTCCCCCCCTCTTCCCCCCCCAACACCATGAACTTTTCACTTCAACCCCATCCCCACCTGTGTCACACCTCGAAACTCTGAACGGAGTTCCGAAGGTGTGGAAGTTCCGGCCGGCAGCCGGAATATCGGTGTGGGATGGTTGTTGCGACCAGGTAGGTAATTATTCTTTCATTTTAATCTCATTTGCATATTAAGATGAAGGCCCTGCTGCTCGGCGGTGTGGGGCCGCACCGAGGTCTCGCCGCCACTGGTAAAGTAAGGCCTAGCCTTCTCCGTGTCGGAGATCGTGGCAGGCCTCTCCGGGAAGAATTTTCTTGGACCCCCAGCCATGACTTCCGACACTAGAGGGCTTATAAAATTCAGCCCCTACTGTCAGAAGGGCTGGAATTTTCCAGTTAGCCTGCAGGCCACCGCCCCCACCCCAATCCAAGGTCTCTGGGACTAAGCCAGCTGCCAGGAGGTAGCTGTCTGTGGACCAGTGCTCCAGGCAGGATTTGACACCCTCCCTGCTTGCTTGGCCTCAGCTGCGGCCATAGTCCAACCTATGGAGAGGTTTCCTCTTTACTGTGGTGGCCTGGCTGCTGAAGACCTTTTTAAATTTAAAGGTTTAAAAAATTGGAGACAGGGTGCCTTTACAGAGCCCACCCACTGTCCTTAATTGGATGGCGATCCCGCCCTCCTCCACAGTGGTGGAGTCTCTCACTGGTGTCGGGAGCCATGTCTGCAAAGGATAGCCCTTATCTCCAAGAAGCAACTCCTCCATCTGAGCAATGAACAGCAATGGCAGCCGGGACTAGTGCAAGACCCAAGTGTCATGGCAGCTGCCTGAGAAGCGGTCACACATTCGCTGCAAGCATCTGTGGTGTTCACATACCAGCTTCACATAGATTGAGAGAACTCCATTAATGGTGATGTCTGTAGGTGGTAGCCTGGCAGTAGGCCTGATGGCCACTTGAGTGCAGTCTATGACATTATAACCTATGGTTCTCCGGCAATGGTGCCAGAACCAATGGCCCTCTGGGTTTGGCTGTGAGAGTCCATCCTGAAGCAGACATCCTCACTGGCTCTCCGGTGCAGGGCATTGGTGACCTCTCTGATGCAGCGGTGCACTGCTGACTGTGTGACCCCACAAAGGTCTCTGGTGGGCCCCTAAAAGGCTGCAGAGGCGTCAGGCTTGAGAACCGCTGCCACTGAGGAACAAAGGCATGGGATGTCCGCTGGAGCCCATGGACTGCAGGTCATCCTTGAGCAGGGCACAGAGAGGTGTCACCACCCTCTCTACATGCGCAATCGTTTCTGACACTGGTGTTCTGACATCCGAAGACATGTCATGTGGGGCCTGCAGATGCACGGCAAACGTAATGGCAAGCTCCTCTTGGGGGCTGCTGCTCACAACCAAGGACCTCTACGAGGATCACATCTGCCTGTTGGTATTGCCTCTGGCGCATATGGATCCTCACATGCAGAGGATCACACAATGTAGGATGAGCCATACCTATTTCCATGTGATAAATAAAGTTGAACCTGCATGTATTCGAAGGTTCCTAACAGGGCATGGATTGGTTTTGACCGGTGCATCAGCTGCTTTCCTGGATCAGCTATGGGGCGTGCCATGGCATTGCCCATCTTGGCCAACACTCAGAGTGGCACAGCATGACCACATCAAGATCTTACTAGCTGAATCGATTGCTCCCACTATCCATAAAACCTTAATGCTCCTACCCTTTCTGGCACCCTCCCCACACACAGGATGCCTATTGTGCCATTGCCCCCTCACAAACACAGAGCGTACACTGTTAATGGAGGGATGGTACACGGTACCGCCCTTTGTGCCAGCACAGCTTTCACTTCAGTAATCCCAGACCCCTCCCTTTAAGAATGCAGATTTAGACCGCGGCGTATCCCCCCTCCCTCCTCCCTTCCAGAATGTAGAGTTAGACCCCTGTGCATACCCCCCTCCTCCCTTTAAGAATACAGAGTTAGAACACTGTGTATCCCCCCTCCCCCCTCCCTTCCGTAATGCAGAGTGAGGACCCATCGGCTTTTCAGATCGTGAATGGGACGGCACATGACAGCCGCCTGTTCAATGAAAAATCCGGCAGTGTCGGTGGAGAGGTGGCGGGCTGCATAATCAGCATAGGTGATTACCATATGCTAATTGTGGTGCCGCCGCAGTGCCATGCGGGGGGGCCGCACCGAGGTCCCGCCGCTGCTGGTAATATGCGACGGGCCCATCTCAACATCGCAGATGGAGGCGGGCCTCTCCCCGCAGCGCTTTAACGGCCCCCGTGCCACGACACGCGGTGTCGAGGGGCCGGTAAAATTCAGCCCTTTGTGTGGATTTCTTTCCACATGGGATTAATGTTGAATGGAAATAAAATTTTCATACTTTTTTATATCGACCTGGGCATCACTGGCCAGACTGGTTATTATCGCCCATCCTTAGTTGCTCTAAGTGGGTCATGGTGGCCAACTGAGGTGGCTTTCCAGATCACTTCAAAGGGCAGAATGTGGGAGTGGAATCACAAAAGGTCAGACCAGTTAAGAATGGCAGCTTTCCTTCCCGAAAGGAAATCAGTGGCCTATTAGATTTTTATGACAATCCAACAGTTTTATGGTCACTTTTCTTTTTACTGAAACCAGCATTTTTATTTACAAATTTTTTTTTTTACAACTGAATTAAAATTCTCATACTGCCATGGCAGGCTTTCAGTTTGCATTCTCTAGGGTTACTTAGTCCAGGGTTCTGGATTGCTGGTCCAGTAACATAACCTGTTCAGAAACTCCAGTCATAACCCTATTGACTGAATTTACTACCAGCAGAAAGGCACAAGTGGTTGTTAGAAGAGGCAAATACAATCTTCAGGCTTGCAACCTACAGTAAAAGCCCTGAGCTTCTTAACTCACCTGAGAAACATCCGTCCTTGCATGGTGTCATAGCCCTGTAGTTTTTTTTCTGGGAACATGCGGTGTATCTTTAAGGCTTGCAAAGGATCAGTACTGCTTTAAGAACTAGCAGGCCTCAAGAGTTAACAAGAAGGTGCATTTTTGTTGCCTTGGATACAGCCATTCGAAGACTGCGATTCAAAAGGTGCATTCTCATTACCATGGATACAGCCACTTGGATTGAGCATCATGCGATACATTGTTACAATTCAATTTTGAACTGGCTTTTAGTTGAAGACAGTCTGTTCTAAAAGAGAACACAGACAGACAGCTGGTGTTAGCACCTGAAAAAGAGCTCTCAGCCATTTAAACTGACGGAAGAGAATTTTAGTCTGTTTAGTTATTATTATCTCTCAAAATTCTAAAAAAAGTCAAGCCAAAACAGAGATCTCTGATAATTTAAACTGAAGGAAGGAAAGTTAGACTGTGGCAATCTTTCATCCCTCAAAAACTCAAAAGTCAGATTGATTCTATTGAAAGTGTTTACAAGTTGTTAATTGTTGAAATCCATCGCTGAAGAAGGAAGCATCACTTACTGCTCGAGTTGGACTACAGACTGTTCTACTGTGGAAGAGCCTTTTTTCTCCATCGGACAGCTGTGAGGACTTCAAGCAACATTGGACTGTAAATTTGCAAGGACTCTATTTTTCTATTTTAAATGTTGTTATATCTTAGTAGTGTTTAAGAATTTAGTTTTTCTAATTAAACAGTTAATTTGTTGATTTAAAGATACCTGGTTTGGTTAGCTTCCTTTGGGGGTGAATAGATGGTACAATTTACCTGGGTCATTCTTTAATTTAGACAGCTTAAAATGATATGTTAGGCAATCTGTGGAGGGACGGGATTGAATTATCAGTGTGTTACTCCCACCACAATCAGAATTGTATATTTTTGATTGGGGTCTTTGACTGGAGCGGTCGGTCGTAACAATGTTATGTCGTGCACCAGGGAGCAGTCCTTTTGGAGGTCAAATGAAGTGAGCATACCATAATATCAAAAAAAGCATCCCCCCCCCACCCTTCATGTTGTTCTGGGCTTTTATTTTGTTTCTTCCCCCTCTACCCAGTGCTTTGAGACATTTCTCTACTTTCCTCTTTACCACAGTACGAATAATGCAAATGTAGGCAATGGTGAACAAGTTTAAACAAAAGTAAACTTTCAAACTAATTTTGTTCCATTCGTTTCTGTGGAACGGAAATTTGCTCACGTAAAACTTGTTCTGATTGTAAACTTTATTTTTTTTCTCGTTAAGGCTGCCACGCTGTTCTCCAAAATGCTGCGACTGTTTGGCTTCAGGCAGATCCATCAATCATCCAGCATGCTTCATAAATTGCATTACACAGGGCCCAACATCCTGTGTATACATATAAAAAAAGACAGTAGATATGAATTTTCTTAAATCGTTGATTTCTTCCTCTTCAAATTAACATAAAATAATATTGTGTACACTTATCAAAGTGTACAGTTTCTGTTACATACAGTAGACTGGGATTTAACACTTGAGAGTCGATTATTTGCTTTGAGTAACCTTGCCTGTTTTATGGATATGCAACCCTCGAATATCCATTGGCTAATGAATGTAACAACCATAGGCAGCTGTTTTCCCCAGCTGGCCAAGTTCTCTGCCAGCGGCAAGCACTGGCAAAATTGGCCCCTTGTCGCACTGGTATCAAGTCTCTCTTCCTATTGTAGTTTACATGCTCTAATCCCATTACTGTCTCTGCTGCTTTAATCGAACTGTGAATCTATTTGTTTATTCATGTTGCCTCATCTCATGGCAGAGAGAGGAATTTTATACAAATGTGCCAAAAATCCACAGAACACGAGTTGGCCACTCAGCAACTTGAACCTGCTCCACCTTTCAATTAGATCATGGCTGATCTGTATCTGAACTCCAACTACCCACCTGCCCCCTCCACCGCCCTTGGTTCTGTATCAATACCCTTGCCTAGCAAAAGTCTATCCATCTCAATTTTGAAATTTTCAGTTGATCCCCAGCCTCAACAGCTTTTTGGGAGAGAGAGTTCCAGATTTCCACTACCCTTTGTGTGGAAAAAGCACTTCCTGCATGACTTCCTTCCTAAATGGCCTAACTCTAACTTCTAAAGATTATGTCCCCCTCATTCCTGATTTTCCCCGATCAGCGAAAATATTATCTCTGCATCTAACACTTGGATCAGTTCACTGCTCACTCTTCTATACTCAACGGAGTACACGCTAAGTTTATGCAATTTTGTCGTCAAATTAACCCTCTAAGCCCCGGTAGCCATGGGTCTCAGTAATATCCTTCCACTGTCAAAATGAACATGTAAAAATATCAGATAGGAAAAACCAGCTGGTCCATCCATCCTGTCCCATATACTCATGCATCACAAGTCAGATGTTCCCTACCACATCTGGAGTCATGTGATCTCCTGGGAGAGGTGGGAAAACCCATTTCCCATTAAAGAAAATAAATCTGGAAAATTTCTATCTGACCACCCCTTGCTGATCAAAATGACTCCAGGAGATCACATAGACTGTGACACATTTCTTGACACCTACTATTTGTCTGACATTATCTCTGCCCTTGCTAGGAACTGGGACAAGTAATTGTATTTTCTGGATTAAAACTATAATTATGTATTTGAAAAAAAATTACAACCGAAGCGAAGTTTTCCAAAATGTTCCAATATTACGATGTTAAACTGTCTGGTGGAGCACCGCAGAAAACAAGTTTGGCAATTGATGCTCAGGTTGAGCAAGAAAGAACTTGCATTTATATAGCGCCTTTCGTAGCCTCAGGCTGTTCAAAAACACGTTATAGCTGATTAAGTACTTTTTGAAGTTGCACACAGCAAGGTCCTATAAGCAGCAATGACCAGATCATTTTTTTTAATGATGTTGGATACAATTAATCAACTGACAAAGCTATTTTTTAACACCAGGATTTTGAAGGTCATTAAATATGCAGAGAAAAGAGACTAGATTATATCCAGGTACAAAAGAGTACTGTTTTGATTTGAAAAACCAGTTGACACAGCACGATCTCAAGCTGACCTCATCCTTAACCAAATTTTGTGATCACACAGGGAACTGGACAGATGCATATGTTCAATTAGGGATACTTTTTTTATATTCGTTCATGGGATGTGGGCATCGCTGGCTAGGCCAGAATTTATTGCCCAGCTATAATTGCCCTTTGAGAAGGTGGTGGTGAGCTGCCTTCTTGAACTGCTGCAGTCCATGGGACGTCAGTACACCCACAGTGCTGTTAGGAAGGGAGTTCCAGGATTTTGACCCCTTGACAGTGAAGGAATGGTAATATAGTTCCAAGTCAGGATGGTGTGTGGCTTGGAGGGGGACTTGCAGTTGGTGGTGTCCCCATGCATCTGCTGCTCTGTCCTTCGAGGTTGTGGAAGTCGTGGGTTTGGAAGGTGCTATCTAAGGAGCCTTTGTGCGTTGCTGCAATGAATCTTGTAGATCAGGGTTGTCCGACCTCTTCGGGCGGAGGGTCGCATTACTATTTTTGCTCAGCCCAGAGGGCTGGTGAGCAAATTTCGAAGGATAAAGGCATTAAAAATTTATCTTACTAATAAAAACAACAAAAACTGTGCATTTTTGTGACGAAGCTTTAAATAAGAAGACTAATTTATTGATTTACTTTCTTGTCACTATATTGAAAACTGATTTATTGACATGCCTGGTATTGTTTTTGCTTGCATAAGTAATCAATCTCTGCTCACAAACTTGATGTAGCAATGCAGAGTATTCTGGTTCGATATCCATCTGTCTGGAGTGATCTCTCTCTCTCTCTCTCTGTCTGTCTCTCTCTCTCCGTGTCCGCCCCACCCCCCCACTCTCTGTTGTTTCCCCCCCTCTACTCTGTGTCACCCCGCTCTCTGTGATCCTCCCCTGTCCCCCCCACTTTCTGTCCCCCCCTCTCTGTCTCCCATCTCTGCTCCTCTCTCTCTGTTCCCCCTCTCTCTCTGTTTTCCCCTCTCTGTTTTCCTCCTCTCTTTCTCTGTCCCCTCTCTCTCCTTGTTCCCCCTCTCTCTCTTTGTTCCCCTCTGTCTCTCTCTATTTCCCCTCTCTCTCTGTTTCCCCCTCTCTGTTTTCCACTCTCTCTCTGTTTCCCCCTTACTCTCTCTCAGTCACCCCTTCTCTTTGTTTCCCCCCCCTTCTCTCCCTGTCCCCTCTGTCTCTTTGTTTCCCTCCTCTCACTTTGTACCCCCTTTTCCCTCTGTTTCCTCTCTCTTTCTCTGTTTTCCACACTTTCTCTTTGTTCACCCTCTGTCTCTGTTCCCCCTCTCTCTGTTTCTCCCCCTCTCTCTGTCCTCCTCTTTCCCTTTGCTTCCCCCCTCTCTCTGTTCCCCTCCTCTCTCTTTGTACCCCCTTTCCCCTGTTTACTCTCTCTTTCTCTGTTTGCCCCACTCTCTCTTTGTTCCCTCTTCCCTCTCTGTTTCCCCCTCTCTCTTTGTTTTCCCCTCTCTCTGTTCCCCTCTCTGTCTGTGTTCTCCCTCTCTCTGTTTCCCCCTTCGCTCTCTTTTTCCACTCTCTCTCTATCCCCCCTCTCTCTTTGTTCCCCCTCTCTGCTTTCCGCTCTCTCTCTGTTTCCCCTTTCTCTCTCTGTTTCTCCCTCTATCTCTCTGTTTTTCAATCTCTCTCTCTGTCCCCCTCTCTCTTTGTTTCCCCACTGTCTCTCTATCCCCCTCTCTGTTTGTTCCCCCATCTCTCTCTCTCTCTCTCTGTTCCCCTTTCTCTCTTTTCCCCCTCTCTGTTTACCCCCTCTCTCTGTTTCACCCCCTCTCTCTGTCCCCCTCTCTCTTTGTTTCCCCCTCTCTCTCCTTGTTCCCCCCTCTCTCTCTGTCCCCCTTTCTCTTTGATTCCCCCCTCTCTGCTCCCCTCTCTCTGTTCCCCTCTCTCTCTCTCTGCTTTCCCCCTCTCTCTGTTCCCCCCTCTCATTTTCCACTCTCTGTTTCCCCCTCTCTCTCTCTCTTTGTTCCCCCCTCTCTTTGTTTCCACCCCTCTCTCTGTTCCTCTCTCTCTTTATGTTCTCCCCTCTCTCTCTGTTACCCCTCCTTCTTTGTTTCCTCCTCTCACTCTTTGTCACCCTCTCTTTGTTTCCCCCTCTCTCTCTGTACCCCCTTTCTCTCTGTTCCCCCTCTCTGTTTCACCCCTCTCTCTCTCTGTTTCCTCCCCTCTCTCTGTGTGTTTTCCCCCCTCTCTCTCTGTCCCCTTCTCTCTCTGTCACCCTCTCTCTTTGTTTCCCCGCTCTCTCTCTGTCCCCCTCTCTCTTTGTATCCCCACCTCTGTTCCCCTCTTTCTCTCTGTTTTCCCCTCTCTCTCTTTGTTTCGCCCCACTCTCTCTTTGTTTTGCTCCACTCTCTCTTTGTTTCCCCCACTCTCTCTTTGTTTTGCTCCACTCTCTCTTTGTTTTGCTCCACTCTCTCTTTGTTTTGCTCCACTCTCTCTTTGTTTTGCCCCACTCTCTCTTTGTTTTTCTCCACTCTCTCTTTGTTTCCCCCTACTCACTCTTTGTTTCGCCCCACTCTCCCTTTGTTTCGCCCCACTCTCTTTTTGTTTCGCCACACTCTCTCTTTGTTTTGCTCCACTCTCTCTTTGTTTCCCCCTACTCTCTCTTTGTATTGCTCCAGTCTCTCTTTGTTTTGCCCCACTCTCTCTTTGTTTTGCCCCACTCTCTCTTTGTTTTGCTCCACTCTCTCTTTGTTTTGCTGCACTCTCTCTTTGTTTTGCTCCACTCTCTCTTTGTTTCCCCCTACTCTCTCTTTGTTTTGCTCCACTCTCTCTGTGTTTTGCTCCACTCTCTCTTTGTTTCCCCCTACTCTCTCTTTGTTTTGCCCCACTCTCTCTTTGTTTCGCCCCACTCTCTCTTTGTTTCGTCACACTCTCTCTTTGTTTTGCTCCACTCTCTCTTTGTTTCCCCCTACTCTCTCTTTGTATTGCTCCACTCTCTCTTTGTTTTGCCCCACTCTCTCTTTGTTTCGCCCCACTCTCTCTTTGTTTTGCTCCACTCTCTCTTTGTTTTGCTCCACTCTCTCTTTGTTTCCCCCTACTCTCCCTTTGTTTCGCCCCACTCTCCCTTTGTTTCGCCCCACTCTCTCTTTGTTTCGCCACACTCTCTCTTTGTTTCGCCCCACTCTCTTTTTGTTTTGCTCCACTCTCTCTTTGTTTCCCCCTACTCTCCCTTTGTTTCGCCCCACTCTCCCTTTGTTTCGCCCCACTCTCTCTTTGTTTCCCCCTACTCTCTCTTTGTTTCGCTCCACTCTCTTTGTTTTGCCCCACTCTCTCTTTGTTTTGCTCCACTCTCTCTTTGTTTCCCCCTACTCTCTCTTTGTTTCGCTCCACTCTCTTTGTTTTGCCCCACTCTCTCTTTGTTTTGCTCCACTCTCTCTTTGTTTCCCCCTCTCTCTGTCCCTCTCTCTATCTTTGTTTTGCTCCTCTTTCTCTGTCCCCTCTCTCTTTATTTCCCTCTCTCTCAGTCCCCCTCTCGCTCTTTGTTTCTCCCCTCTCTTTGTCCCCGCCTCTCTTTGTTTCCCTCTCTCTTTCTTTGTTCCCCACTCTTTCTTTGTCCCCTCTCCCTGTCCTGCTCTCTATCTCTTTGTTTCTCCCTCTCTTTGTTTCGTCCCACTCTCTTTCTGTTTCACCCCTCTGTCTCTTTATTTCACCCCACTCTCTCTTTGTTTCTCCCTCTCTTTCTCTGTCCCCTCTCTCTTTATTTCCCTCTCTCTCAGTCCCCCCCTCTTTGTTTCCCACTCTCTCTCTGTTCCCCGCTCTCTCTCCGTTTTCTTCTCTCTCTCTGTTTCCCCCTCACTCTTTCTCTGTTTCCCCCTCACTCTCTCTCTGTCCCCCCTCTCTTTGTTCCCCTCCTCTCTCTCTTTGTTCCTCACCCTCTGTTCCCCTCTCTCTCCGTTTTCTTCTCTCTCTCTGTTTCCCCCTCACTCTTTCTCTGTTTCCCCCTCACTCTCTCTCTGTCCCCTCTCTCTTTGTTTCCCTCCTCTCTGTATTTGTTCCTCACCCTCTGTTCCCCTCTCTCTCTGTTTCCCCCTAACTCTGTCTCTGTTCCCCTCTCTCTTTGATCCCCCCCTCTCCCTGTCCCCCCTCTCTGTTTGTTTCTCTCCTCTCTCTTTTTCCCTCCATGTTTTCCCCTCTCTCTGTTGCCTCTCTCTCTTTGTTTCCCCCTTTCTCTCTCTTCCCCCCTCTCTCTCTCTGCTCCCCTCTTTCTTTGCTCCCCCCACTTTTCCCCTCTCTCTGACAGTTGCTGGGAGAGGGAGCGGTCGGCAAAACAGCTTTGTGGTTGTTCAGTTTTTTAAAAAGCATTGTGCTGAGTTTCACAGCTGACTGTTGTTGAAGCAGGAACACACCTCCCAACATCGGACAGATTCAAGGTTTTCTGATGGGCTTTTAAAAAAGTTGGAAAACCCCGAATCTGTCAAAGTTGGGAAGCGGGTTCCTGACTCTGCAGCTGTGAAACTGACAGCGCGATGTTTTTAAGAAGGCCGCTCTGCAAGAAGACAAAGGGAAATTTCCCATTTCCAGTTACGGAACCTCTAGGGAGGATGAGGAATGGCCCCGGGTACAGTTTACACCTGTGGGCCGGATGGGAACCTTTGGCGGGCCTGATTCTGGCCCACAGGGCATATGTTGGACAACCTGTTGTAGGTGGTGCACACTGCTGCCACTGTGTGTTGGTGGTGGAGGAAGTGAATGTTTGTGGATGGGGTGCCAATCGAGCGGGCTGCTTTGTCCTGGATGGTGTCGAGCTTGTTGAGTGTTGTTGGAGCTGCACCCATCCAGGCAAGTGGATAGTATTCCGTCAAACTCCTGACTTGTGCCTTGTAGATGGTGGACAGGCTTTGGGGAGTCAGGAAGTGAGTTACTCGCCGCAGGATTCCTAGTCTTTGACCTGCTGTTATAGCCACTGTATTTATATGGATACTCTAGTTCAGTTTCTGGTCAATGGTAACCCCCAGGATGTTGATAGTGGGGGATTCAACGATCATAATGCCATTGAATGTTAAGGGGAGATGGTTAGATTCTTTCTTGTTTGAGATGGTCACTGCCTGGCACTTGACACAATGTTACTTGCCACTTATCAGCTCAATCCTGGATATTGTCCAGGTCTTGCTGCGTTTCTACACGGACTGTTTCAGTATTTGAGGACTCGCGAATGGTGCTGAACATTGTGCAATCATCAGCGAACATCCCTCCTTCTGACCTTATAATTGAAGGAAGGTCATTGATGAAGCAGCTGAAGATGGTTGGGCCTAGGACACTACCCTGAGGAACTCCTCCAGCAATGTTCTGGGACAGAGGTGATTGACCTCCAACAGCCACAACCACCTACCTTTGCGCTAGGTATGACCCCAACCAGTGGAGAGTTTTCCCCCGAATTCCCATTGACTGCAGTTTTGCTAGGGCTCCTTGATGCCATACTCGGTCAACTGCTGCCTTGATGCCAAGGGCAGTCACTCTCACCTCCCCTCTTGAGTTCAGCTCTTTTGTCAGCCTCTTGCCGATCCCCGATTTAACCACTCCATCATTGGTGGCTGTGCCTTCAGCTGCCTAGACCCTAAGCTTTGGGATTCCCTCCTTAAATCTCTCCACCTCTCTTCCCTTTCTCCCTGTAAGATGCTCCTTAACATTTACCTCTTTGACGACGCTTCTAGTCACCTGTCCTAATATCGCCTTATGTGGTTTGGTATGAAACTTTGATAATGTTCATCTGAAACACCTTGGGACTTATTGCTACGTTATAGGTGCTACATGAATGCAAATTGTTGTTGTCGTAGGGTTTGTACATTAAATTAATGGACTTAAATATGGAGTAGATTTAATAAGTTCTGTTAAAAATTCCAATTACACAATTACTGGATAAGCATAATTAAATGGTAATTTGACCAAAGCAATAAACTGCAGCAAAACAGTATAATTAGTTTCAAAAAAACTGATCCTAGTGCAGGCGAAATAAAATGCTTGGAGCTTTACATTCTGTTAGAAGATGACATACGAATGCCTAAGTATTTATGTCTTGTGGCGAGAATGTTATTTTCCCTTCTCTTATTAACTACAGTGTTGTGACACAGTGTTATTTTAAAAATCAACAAAACAAAAAATCTAAGTTTTGCGCAGCCTTGCCGATTATTGCTTTGCTGGTGTGTTGGTGATGAATGGTCCCCTCTATTGTCTGTTTAATGGATTGTAATGACAACTTGTGTCGCCTCGGGGGGAAATGCAAGATTTGGTTTTCATTGGAGAAGTATGATTCGTTTTCACATAACAGTTAAAGGATTATTCCTTCACAAGAACATTATCAGTCTTCATTTAAATTGCCAAATCATTTCTGTAACAGAAAAACAAAAGAAAGTACAACTTTACAAAAAAGTTGCGACTTGTTTTTAAATTTTCTTTGTATATCTGGATTTTCTTTGTCCAATATATTTTATGAATATGCTCAGAACTGGTAAGCTTGTACAAGTTGAAGTGAGGTAAAAAAAAGAGAAAACCTTGCATTTTGTGTAGCACCTTTCATGACCTCAAAATGTCCAAAAGCGCTTTACAGCCAATAATTCCTGTACTTTTGAAGTGTATTCACTGTTGTAATGTCGGAAACGCGGCAGCCAATTTTGGCATAGTGTGATCCCACAAACAGAAATGAGATCATGGCCAGGTAATCTGTTTTTTTGATGTTGCTAAATTATCAGACTGTTTATCGGACTGGATGAGTAGAAATTTCCTCCAATTAAATACCAGAAAGACTGAAGCCATTGATTTTGGTCCCTGCTTCAAACTCCATTCCCTAGCTACTCACTCCATCCCTCTCCTTGGCAAATCTGAGATTAAGCCAGTCTATTTGCAATTTTGGTGTTACATTTGACACTGAGATGATTTAAGGTGATTGGTAGAAGGATTAGAGGGGACATGAGGAAAAACTTTTTCACCCAGAGGGTGGTGGGTGTCTGGAATTCACTGCCAGGAATGGTGGTGGAGGCAGAAACCCTCAATTCTTTTAAAAGGTACCTGGACATGCACCTGAAGTGCTGTAACCTGCAAGGTTATGGACCAGGTGCTGGAAGGTGGGAATAGATTGGGCGGCTAATTTTTTAGGCCGGCAGGGACACGACGGGCTGAATGACCTCCTGCTGTGCCGTAATTTTTCTATGGTTCTATGATTCTATGATCCCCTAACCTCATATTCGCTCTATCACTAAGACAAACTATTTCAACTTCCGTAACATTGCCTGACCTCGCCCCTGTCTCAGCTCATCTACTGCTGAAACCCTCACTCATGCATTCGTTACCTCTAGACTTGACTATTCCAATGCACTCCTGGCTGGTCTCCCACATTCCACTCTCCTTAAACTTGAGGTCATCCAAAACTCCGCTGCCCGTGTCTTAACTCTGTTACGACCGAGGCAGGAGGAGTGCATTGTCTTTCTCTAGTTCCACTTCTCCGCAGGTCACAACATATGTTTAAGTGTTTACCCAGTTACCAATATGGCCAATTATATATTCTATTTTTATTTCAGAATGAAATCCCTACCAACCAGGTTTCTTTCATAAACAACGAAAGTATTAATTTATTTTCAAAGAAGACTTGGTCAATAAAGATGTAAAGCTTTAACACACAGTTTGAAATATGACAGTAAATATATATATTCCCTTCTAAATTCCTAACATACGCACACATAATTGTTAAAGGAAAAATAAAGATGCTTTGGCCAAAGTGCTTGTTAATTCTTATTTATTTAGAGATACAGCACTGAAACAGGCCCTTCGAGTCTGTGCCGACCATCAACCACCCATTTATACTAATCCTACACTAATCCCATATTCCTACCACATCCCCACCTGTCCCTATATTCCCCTACCTATACTAGGGGCAATTTATAATGTCCAATTTACCTGTCAACCTACAAGTCTTTGGCTGTGGGAGGAAACCGGAGCACCCAGCGAAAACCCAAGCAGTCACAGGGAGAACTTGCAAACTCCACACAAGCAGTACCCAGAATTGAACCCGTGTCGCTGGAGCTGTGAGACTGCGGTGCTAACCACTGCACCACTGTGCCACCTTTGAAGAAAAGGATAAGATATGTTATGTTCCAGATGGCGTACAGTCTGGTGTCCGAGTACATGTAGACAGGACACTGGGATCTTTTCAGAAGCAGTTTGTTCAGGAGATGTCAAGAGGAAGTCGTCCAGAAGCTTCTCAGGAGGAATGCTGCTTCGGTTTCTCTATTTCTTACACTTCAGTCTCAGGGTTTCTCAAAGAAGTGGAAAAAAGATGAACTGGTCTTCTCTTTTAGCAGGTTGACCTCCAACTGACTCAAAAACCAGTATTCAAAAATGAAACCCACTCTTGAGCACCATAAATCTTGACATGTCACTTCTGTTGTAAACCACTCCCATAGTCAGAAGGCACCCGTTGTTTAGTTAGCTGAAGATATGTGACATCCAGTAAATGTTGTTTTTAAACAAAATCTTTCCAGTGACCCTTTTAAAAAACAAAGTCCAGCATCTGTGGCATCGCTTCAGTCCTCCAATGAATCCATCTCCACAATTCTAAAACACGAGTCCTCATAAAATATAAAAAAATAGAATCACTTTCATAACAACTCGCATCAAGTCCCATTCCCCTATCACCCTGTGCCCACTGACCTACATTGGCTCTCAGTCAAACAATGTCTTGAATTTTAAAAATCTTATCCTTGTTTTCAAATCCTTCCATGGCCTTGCCCCTCCCTCTATTTCTGTAAACTCCTCCAGCCCCACAACCCTCCAAGATATCTAAGTTCCTCTATTTCTGGTCTCTTGTGCACCCCTGATTTTAATTGCTCTACCATTGGTGGCTGTGCCTTCAGTTGCCTAGGCCCAAGCTCTGGAATACCCTTCCTACACATCTTTGCCTCATTTACCTCCTTTTAAGCAACTCCTTAAACTCTTTGACCAAGCTTTTTGGCCAGCTGACCTAATATCTCCTTTTGTGGCTTGGTGTCATATTTTGTTTTATAATGCTCCTATGAAGTGTCTTGGGACATTTTATTACGCTAAAGGTGCTATATAAATAAAGTTGTTGTTGATGTTGGTTGAGGGATTAAAATTGGCCAGGGCACAAGGGAGAACTTTCCCGCTCTTCTTTAAAATAGTGCCATGGGATCTTTTATGTCTCCCTGCAAGGGCAGACTGGGCTTCAGATTAACGTCACATCTGTAAGATGACATATCCCACAGTTGATGTACTACACTGAAGTGCCAGCCTAGATTTTGTACTCAAAAGTCTCTGAATGGGACTTGAATCCACAACTTGAGATTCAGTGGCGAGCCATGGCTGACATCAGACACAAATTTAGTATCAAACCGTAGAATTTTGTCTTCAGCTTCTGGTTGTTGAGCAATTCTGGCAAAGTGCAGCGTATCTGATGGGGTGGATTGCATGTCCTTTACAGAACTTGCCTGATTTTCCTTCCATTAATTTAAGTGCAACCCACCCTATCCTCTCTTTTTTGTGCTATATGAATGCTATTCTTTTTTTAAAATGAGAAATAAAGTGGATAGTGGCACTCCCAATAGCAGGAGTGTAAAATAATCTGTTGTGAAGTACAGGTGGGCACCATACAGCAACAGGGCAAATATAAAGTTTACATCCATGTTCTAATCAATTTGCACCTCTCTCACATTGCTGACACTCATGATAGAACAATTGAATCATAGATGTTTACAGCAATAGAAAGAGGCCATTCTGCCCTTAGATAAAGCAATCCAAGACTAGTCCCTGGGCCCCACTCTCTTCGCAGAGAATTGTATCTTCCTTTACTTCAAATATTGATCTCATTTTATCTTAAAAGATGCAATGGTCGCTATATCAACCACACCTGGTGACAAACCATTCCCTTTCCAACAACCCTCTGGAAAGAAACGTCTCCCAAACTGTCTTCTCACTTCCTTAGCGACTCTTAAATTGATGACCTCCTTATCACTGACTCTCCAATCACTGACTCCAATCACTGAAATTCATGAAATGGAAATCGGGTGGGTTCTATAATTAACAGACGACTCACTGCTGGATTACTGCCCAGGATTGGTCCGATTATAACTTCATTCAATTTTTAATTTCTGAGAGAAAATCTATCCCACTTTCTGCCCATCTACCCGCCACCCCCACCATCGCCCTGTGGAAAGTTCCCATTTGTTCACATAGGAAGGTACCAGGTGAGATCCTGGAAAGGAAGGAAGAGATTATCACAATACCTTCAAACTGGCAATATTAGAGGCCTTTTCACAGGTTGCTCACCAAAGGGTGCAGTGTGGAACACCACACAAGGTGGGGGGGAATCAATAACTACTGAAATAGAGAAATGTAAAGAACAAGAAAGAACATTACTTTCTTCTGACATAATGCAAAGAACATTCGAGCACAGTGCAGAGAAGAATGTGCTGTCCTCCAAATAACTACAATAGTGATTTGTAATAATGAGCTTTCTGATAACTACTAAGGAGAAGTGTGATTAGAAACGATTAATACTTGGTTGAACCTATGAGAAAAGATTGAATAGTCTGGGGCTCGATGATGGGACCTGGATTACAATATGTAGATGGGCACTTACAATATCAGGCTGCAGCGATTCAGGCAGCAGGTAGAGATCTTCATTTGGACGTGCGGCACTCACGTGCCTTCACTTTCACGTCCGTGAAAAGCTTGACGCACCGTAGCATCAGTCCTCGGAGGAGGCGAAGGTGGGTGCAGGGCTGCAATGACCGGATGTAACTCTGCATGAAAGAAGGGAGGTACCTCATGCCTTTCTACCGTAAAGGGGGTCACTCTCCACACCCTAACGTTTGGCGGGGGGTGAAGGGGACTGACCCTGCAATCGGCCAATGCTGTTTGGTGGGGGCGGTGGGAAGGGAGCAATAGCATTCCATGACCCTTTTGTGTAGTGTAGGGCCAAAAATGGTACGGGGTCGAAGGTCATGTGGCCGATGGTCCCACCTACGCAATGCCAGTAACATGACCATGCTTATACTGCTCCGCAATGCAAAGCTAAGATTGGCAATGTCATGCTATACAATATAGATGATGACTGAACACAGTTGAAGCAACAATTTAGATCACTTTCTGCCCTGATAGGTTCCATTGACCTACTGCAGTGTTCAGATGGGGCTGGTCCATCCTGTCTTTCTTGATCCAAGTTTTGTGAGGAGGAGCCATATCCGCTGGAGATGGAACCAACAGGCAGGCACAGCCCACGGGGAATCACAGAATCACAGAATCGTGACAGCGCAGAAGGAGGCCATTCGGCCCATCGTGTCTGTACTGGCTCTCTGAAAGAGCAACTCCCTCAGTTTCATTCCCCTGCCTTCTCGTCATAACCCTGCACATTCTTCCTTTTCATATAACTGTCTAATTCTCTTTTGAGTGCTTCAATTGAACCTGCCTCCACCACGTTCTCAGGCAAAGCATTCCAGACCTTAACCACTTGCTGCGTGGAAAAGTTTTTCCTTAAGTCACTTTTGCTTCTCTTACCAAAAACTTTAAATCTGTGCCCTCTCATTCTCAATCCTTTCACAAGTGGGAACAGTTTCTCTCTATCTACTCTGTCCAGACCCCTCTTGACCCCTCACCTCTCAGCCTTCTCTTGTCCAAGGAAAACAGTCCTAACTTCTCCAATCTCTCTTCATAACTGAAATTCCTCATCCCTGGAACCATTCTAGTGAATCTTTTTTGTACTCTCTCAAATGCCCTCACATCTTTCCTCGAGTGCGGCACCCAGAACTGGACGCAACACTACAGCTGAGGCCGAACTAGTGTCTTAAACAAGTTCAACATAACTTCCTTGCTGTTGTACTCTATACCCCTCTTAATAAAGTCCAGGATACTGTACACTTTATTAACCACTCTCTCAATCTATCCTGCCACCTTCAATGACTTAGGTACATATACACCTAGGTCCCTCTGCTCCTGCACCCCCTTTAGAATTGTAACCTTTATTCTATAATGTCTCTCTGCGTTCTTCCTACCAAAATGAATCACTTCACGTTTCTCTGCATTGAACTTCATCTGCCACCTGTCTGCCCATCTCACCAACTTGTCTATGTCCTTTTGAAGTTCTACACTATCCTCCTCACAGTTCACAATGCTTTCAAATTTTGTATCATCTGCAAACTTTGAAATTGTGCCCTGTACACCAAGGTCTAGGTCATTAATATATATCAGGAAAAGCAAGGGTCCCAACACTGATCCCTGGGGAACTCCACTACAAACCTTCCTCCAGCCCAAAAAACATCCATTAATCACTACTCTATGTTTCCTGTCACTCAGCCAATTTCGTATCCATGTCGCTACCATCCCTTTTATTTCATGAGCTACAGGTTTGCTCACAAGTCTGCTGTGTGGTACTGTATCAAACGCCTTTTGAAAGCCCATGTACACCACATCAACAGCATTGCCCTAATCAAACCTCTCTGTTACCTCCTCAAAAAACTCCAGAAAATTAATTGAACATGATTTTCCATCAAGAAATCCACGCTGGCTTTCCTTAATTAACTTGCATTTGTCCATGTGACTATTGATTTTGTCCCGAATTATTTTTTCCAGAAGTTTTCCCACCACCGAAGTTAAACTGACTGGCCTGTAGTTGCTGGGTTTATCTTTACACACTTTTTTGAACAAGGGTGTAACATTTGCAATTCTCGTGTCCTCTGGTACCACCCCGAGTCTAAGGAAGACTGAAAAATTATGCCAGCGCCTCTATGATTTCCACCCTCACTTCCCTCAGTATCCTTGGATGCATTTCACCAGCCCAGGTGTTTTATCCACTTTAAGTACAGACAGCCTATCTAATACTTCTTCTTAATCAATTTTAAACCCCTCTAGTGTCTGACTTACCGCCTCTTTCAAAATTACCTGTGTTGCATCTTCTTCCTTGGTAAAGACAGATGCAAAGTATTAATTTAATACCTCAGCTATGCCCTCTGCCTCCATGTGTAAATCCCATTTCTGGTCTCTAATCAGCCCCACTCCTCCTTATACCACACTTTTACTATTTATATGCCTATAGAAAACTTTGGAATTTCCTTTAATGCTAGCTGCCAGTCTCTTTTCATGCTCTCTCTTTGCTTCTCTTATTTGCTTTTTCACTTCCCCTCTGGACCTTCTATATTCAGCCTGGTTCTCAATAGTATTTTCTACCTGGCATCTGTCATAAGCGCACTTTTTCTTCTTTATCTTAATCTCTACTCTTTGGTCATCCAGGGAGCTCTGGATTTGTTTGCCTTACTTTTCCCCTTCGAGGGAACATTCCTCGACTGTGCCCGAGCTATCTCTTCTTTGAAGGTAGCCCATTGTTCATCTACCAGTTTTCCTGCCAGCTTTTGAATTTAATTTATTTTCCCCAGCTTCATTCTTTCCCCATTGAAGTTGGCCTTCCCCCAGTTAATTATTCTTACTCTGGATTACTCTTTGTCCTTTTCCTTCATCAACCTAAACCTTATGATACAATGATCACCATCCCCTAAATGCTCTCCTACTGATACTTGATCCACTTGGCCCACCTTATTCCCAAGAACCAGTTCTAGCAGTCCCTCCTTTCTCATTGGACTAGCAACATACTGTTGTAGAAAATTTTCCTGAACACACGATAGGAATTCTTGCACCTCACTGCCCTTTACACTACTATTATCCCAGTCTACGTTTGGATAATTAAAGTTCCCCATTATAACTATCCTAAAATTTTTGCACCTCTCTGTAATTTCCTTGCAAATTTGTTCCTTCACATCCTTCCCAGTCCTTGTTGGCCATTAGACAACATCGAGCAATGTAACTGCACCTTTTTTGTTCCTTACCTCTAGCCAAATTGATTCTGTCATCGACCCCTCTGGGGCATCCTTTTTCTCCAGCATTGTGATGCTCTCCTTCATCAATACCACCCCCCCCTCTTTTTTCCCTTTCCTATCTTTCCTGAACACCTTGTATCCAGGAATATTTAACACCCAGTCCTGCCCTTCTTTGAGCCAGGTCTCTGTTATAGTCGCAACATCATATTTCCATGGCAATCTGTGTCTGTACCTCACCAGTCTTATTAACCACACTCTGTGCATTCACTTACATGCACATTAACCCTGATTCAGACTTTATGACTTTCTCCCTTACTCTGACCCTACCCAATAACGTACTATTCCCTACTCTAGTGATATTTATCTCCCCCTTTATTCTGTGCACCTTGGTATTCCTCTCAAATACTTGCTCCTGGTTCCCACACCACAGACAAGTTATTAGTTTTGCCTCCCTCCAATCTGAGCTCCATCTCAGGTTCCATCCTCCTGACAATTTAGTTTAAACCATCCCTAATAGCACTAGAAAATATCCCTGCAAGGATATTGGTCCCAGTCCTGCTAAGATGCAACCCGTTCATCTTGTACAGATCCCACCTGCCCCGGAACTGGTCCCAATGTCTCAGAAATCTGATGCCCTCCCTCCTACACCAGTTCTCCAGCCATGTGTTCAATCGCTCAATTCTCCTATCCCTATGCTCACTTGCATGTGGGACTGGGAGTAATCCTGAGATTACTGCTTTTGAGGTCCTGCTTTTTAATCTCCTTCCTAGTTCCCTAAAATCTGCTTTCAGAACTTCATCCCCTTTCTTAACTATGTCATTGGTACCAATGTGGACCACGACCTCTGGCTGTTCACCCTCCCCCAGAAGAATGTCCTGCAGCCTCTCCGTGACATCCTTAACCCTGGCACCAGGGAGGCAACAAACCATCCTGGAGTCACGTTTACTGCCGCAGAAACACCTGTCTGTTCCCCTAACTAACGAATCCCCTATCACTACTGCTCTTCCACTCCTCTCCCTCCCATCCAATGCAGCTGAACCACCTGTGGTGCCACAAACTTGGCTCTGACTGCACTCCTTTGAGGAACCATCACCCACACCAGTGTCCAAAATGGAAAACTGATTAACGAATGAGATCATATCAGGGGGCTCCTGCACGACCTGCCTGGTTCTCTTAGACTGCCTAGCGGTCACCCATTCCCTATCTGCCTGCATGCTCCTAACCTGTGGTGTGACCACCTCCCTAAACGTGCTATCCATATAGTCCTCCTCCTTGTGGATGCACAACAGTGACTCCAGCCACTGCTCGAGTTCCGAAACCCGGAGCTCAAGCTTCTGCAGCCGGTGACACTTCCTGCAGATGTGGTTGTCTAGGACACATGGTGCGTCCATGACTTCCCACAAGCCACAGGCTGTACATTCCACTTGGCAGAGCTGCCCTGCCACACTTTAACTTTACAGACTGTTTATTATAAGTAGAATAGCTTACCAGGTTCTCACCAACAGCTCCTTCCACTGCACTGAAGCAAGGGTTAAAAAAGTAGAAAAAAAAGTAGAAAGATGGAGTACCTCTTCCACTGTTCGCCAAACTCACCACTCTCCACACCCAGGTTGCAATCTGCACTGTTTGCAGGCTGCACCCAGACCTCTGTATTTATACCTTTTGAAGCTGAAACTGCAGCAACCAGATTTGACTGGTCAGCTACTTAATTAATCAGCTACTCTGCAGTAGAGCTTGTTAATCCCTGCCTAAGAGTGTAAGAAACTTACTTTACTTTCTTAACTCTACTTTATTTAGAGGGTAAGTCCCAGTTAAATTCAAACTCCGGACCCGACTTTTATAAAGATAACAACACTTAAAATCCTCACTCTCCAAACTCGAATCTCTACACTCAACTTGCAATCTGCACTACGTTTGGAAGCGAGCAGCAGCAGCCACCAAGGCGCATTTGAGGCCAGAGAAGACAGCGGGTCTACAGGCCTCGCATGACATATCTGCAGATGTCAGAGCGCCAGGGTCAGAAGCGACTGCGGATGTCCAGAGAGGCGGTGACACATCTCTGTACACTGCTGAATGATGACCCATAGCCGATGGGCTTTAGTAGACACCCTATGCCTGTCGCCCTCAAAGTTACCGCGACTCTTAACTTTTATGCCTCTGCATCATTTGAGGGACCCACTGGTGACCTGTGTGGCGTTTCACAGTCAGCAGTGCACCACTGTATCAGGGAGGTCACTGATGCCTTGTACAGGACAGACGGTGACTATGTTCGCTTCAGGAAGGACCCTGAGTACCAGGCCCAAAGGGCCGTCGGATTTGGGGCCATTGCAGGAGTCCCAGAGGTGCAAGGGGTCATCGACTGCACACATGAGGCCATCAAGCTCCAGTTGGACAACCAGCCGCATTCCTGAATAGAAAGGGCTCCTACTCACTCAACGTGCAGCTAGTTGGACATAAACAGGGCATTTTCAAGTTGGCAGGGAGTGAATAATGGGGTGCCACAAAGATCAGTGCTGGGACCTTAGCTATTTACACTTTATATTAATGACTTGGATGAAGAGACAGAGAGTAATGTATCTAAGTTTGCTGATGATGTAAAGCTCAGCGGAAAGGTAAGCTGCAGGGAGGATATAGAGAGGCTGCAAAGAAATATAGACAAGCTAAGTGAGTGGGCAACAAGATGGCAAATGGACTATAACGTAGGGAAGTGTGAAGTTGTTCACTTTGGTTGTAAAAATAGAAAAGCAGAATATTTTTTAAAAGGTGTGAAACTGGTAAGTTTTGATGTTCAGAGAGACTTGGAGGTATTCGTACAAGGAATGCACAGAGTTAACATGCAGGTGCAGCAGGCTATTAGGAAGGCAAATGGTATGTTGGCCTTTATTGCAAGGGGGTTGGAGTACAGGAATAAAGAAGTCTTACTAAAATTGTACAGGGCTTTGGTGCGACTGCACCTGGGATACTGCGCGCAGTTTTGGTCTCCACATTTAAGAAAGGATATACTTGCACTGGAGGCAGTGCAGTGAAGATTTACTAAATTGGTCCCTGGGATGAGGGGGTTGTCCTATGATGAGAGGCTGAATAAATTGGGCTTGTATTCTCTGGAATTTAGAAGAATGAGAGGCGATCTAATTGAGACAAACAAGATTCTGAAAGGGCTTGATAAGGTAGAAGCTGAGAGATTGTTCCCACTGGTCAGGGAATCTCCAACAGGGGGACACAGTCTCAGGATAAGGGGTCAATCATTCAGGACTGAGATGAGGAGAAGATACTTCACTCAAAGGGTTGTGAATCTTTGGAATTCTCTACCCCAGAGGGTTGTGGATGCTCCATCATTGAATACATTTAAGGCTGGGATATATAGATTTTTGGTCTCACAGGGAATCAAGGAATATGGGGAGTGGGCAGGAAAGTGAAATTGAAGCTCAAGATCAGCCATGGTCGTATTGAATGGCGGAGCAGGCTCGATGGGCCATATGGTCTACTTCTGCTCCTATTTCTTGTGTTCTTGTGTCTGTGACAACAGGAAATGCTACATGCACATGTGTGCCCACTTTCCATGCTTTCCATGCCCAGCTACCATGACTCATTCATCCTGTGCCAGTCCCAGGTGCCAATGCTCTTCACTGCACCGGTTCAGATTCAGAAGTGCCTTCTTGGGGACAAGGGCTACCCCTTGCAGACATGGCTCCTGATGCCGGTGAGTAACTCCACCAGTGATGCAGAGGAGAGATACAATGCCTGCCATGGCTTGACACGAGCTACCATCGAGCAGGCCATCAGCATGCTCAAGATGCGCTTCCTCTGCCTAGACAGATCGGGTGGGGCCCAACAGCACTCACTAGAAAGGGTAGTGTGCATCACTGCTGTATGCTGTGCTCTGCACAACATTGCGTTACAGAGCGGGGAGGCCTTGCAAGATGATGAGAGACAGGAGCAGGAGACATCCTCGGACGATAAGGACACAGAGGAGGTGCAGCAGCAAACGCGCGTGGGAGGACGAAGATCATCAATGCAGCGCAGACAGGGCGAGCAAAGAGCAAGGGATGCTCGGCAATGCCTTACTGCTGAGCGCTTCCACTATCCCTGAGGTGTGAATATGCTTCCCACGTGACACATCACCGTGCTTCATCTGGTAGGCAGTCTTCTGCATCTGTAACATCTGTGTCTCCACCATTATTGGCAGCAGGTGACTGAGCCATTGCCCATGTGACTGCACTCGTGCAGTGCCACATTATGCGTACTGGTATGGCGATGATGTTTTTCCATACATTTGCATTGCTCTCAGGTCAATGATGTAATGGGAGGAGACATCATTGGCACATGCTGGCATGCATCATTCACACAATATAAAGGAGACACCTGATAGAGAAACACATTTAATGAGAAGTAATCAATACATATACATTTCACCCGTGATAACTCATATGTGTCATGGTGTCCTTTTTGGCCATTTGCGGGTTCTCCTTCACGGTGTGACCTCTGCACTAGCAGCTTGACTGGAGGCAGGCTGCTGATCAGGATGCCCTTGGGCAATCATCCTCTGGGTGCCTGAGGCCTGGAGGGCCCCGACTGCCTGAGGGCCTCCTGCACCAGTGCAGGGCTCTCTTCAGACGTCGTGGCTGCTGGAGCTGGACTCAACGGCGGACGGGCTGAGGAACCGGTGTCCACATTGGACTCACCTTGAGGGGGGACCCCACATATGGACCGCTGGCTCACCTCCTCCCTCTCAAGGCTCGTAAGTACCTCGAGGCTCTCCTGAGAAGGACCAGGAGTAGAGGCACTCACCAGGCCCCGGTCCCTCTCTCCCCTTCTCGCTGCTGCATCCAGCTCATGGCCAAGGGTTTGCAGGTCAGCACGTATCTGTGGAATGTGGCTCTCCATGAGGGCTGCCATCCTCTCCATGGAGGAAGCCATGTGCTCATTTGCCTGGGACATGGCAGCTGTCATGGCTTGGATGGACTCCCCCATCATCCGCTCATGGCTGCGCATGGCCTGTGGCATCCCCGCCACATGTTGCCTTACCTCTCCCTGCCACTCCAGCATGCCCTGTGCTGTCAACACCAGAAGGTCATCATCAGCCTGGGGCTCAGCATGGGCCTGGCCACCCACAGTCCTCCAACTATCAGAGGCCTCGGCTGTCTCAGCCTGAGCCAGATGCTCGGGCGTGTGTGTGGTGCTCTCACCAGCTTGTGACCCAGACTCTAAAGCCGAACGCATTCCTACTGAGATGTGGGTCTCTGCGCTGGTGGAAGGTGTGGGAATGTCATGGGATGCTGCATCCTCTGAGATTGTCTCTTCCTCAGAGGTGCTGGCGCTCTCCAGGGCCTCCGATGCCACCTCGGAGCATCACCTGTAAGATACAATGTGAAGAGCATAGTTTCATGTTCACTGGTGTACATATCAATAATATGACAGCATTATGTCCACAAATGAAATGTTTCGTATAATCATTGCGTTTGTCAAAGAGATGTATGTTCACCTGAGGACCCAAGCTCCACTTATGAAATGGAACGTTCTCCCTGACAGCCACATAGTTCGAGGATCTTCTCCTCAGCCTGGGATAGTGTTTGGATATCTGGCACCCCTCCTCCAGTCCTGGAGGCCTCCCTCGCATTGTGTGGTCTCCTTGCCTGGAAAAGCAAGGATGCAGATGTAAAACATTTCCCTACAATACATGACACTTTGCACAGCAGGGACTCTACAACTAAAGGTGGAGACAATCAGTGTGTCAGACGGACTCAGCCTGTCATAGAACCATAGAAAAATTATGGCACAGAAGGAGGCCATTCAACCCATCAGGTCTGCGCTGGCTGAAAAAACTAGCCGCCCAATCTAATCCCACCTTCCAGCACCTGGTCCATAGCCTTGCAGCTTACAGCACTTCAGGTGCATGTCCAGGTACCTTTTGAAAGAATTGAGGGTTTCTGCCTCCACCACCATTCCTGACAGTGAATTCCAGACAGCCACCACCCTCTTTAGTAAAAACGTTTTTCCTCATGTCCCCTCTAATCCTTCTACCAATCACCTTAAATCTGTGCCCCCGGTAATTGATCTCTCCGCTAGGGGAAACAGGTACTTCCTGTCTGCTCTATCTAGGCCCCTCATAATTTTGTACACCTCAATTAAGTCACCCCTCAGCCTCCTCTGTTCTGAGGAAAACCACCCTAGCCTTACCAATCTTTCCTCATAGCTGCAAATTTCAAGCCCTGGCAACATTCTTGTAAATCTCCTCTGTATTCTCTCCAGAGCAATTATGTCCTTCCTGTAATGTGGTGACCAGAACTGTACTGTCACGTAGGTGACATGCTCTGGGGTGCAAATGAGGGTGGATTCTTTCATACACGCAGCTACCCATGTGGCATCAATCCTCCCCGTTCGGCCCTCCTGTATTTGACATGGCAGTGGCACCCATGTGCCACTCTGTGTGGGCAAACCCAGGTTAGATGGGGTTGCAAAAAATAGTGCCACTTACTTTTGCCTCTTGTGGCACTGAACCCAGTCTCGGCAGGTGACCCCACTGAAGCTTACCTTCTCTGCAATCTCTATCCAGGTTTGCTTGGTCAGGTGGGACAGCCTCTTCTTGCCAGTGTGAGGGAGAAGGACCTCCCGCCTTGCCCATGCAGCCTGGAGGAGAGTGAGTAGGGAGGTATCACTGAACCGGGGTGGGGGAGGGGCCACCCTTCCTCACTCCTTTGCCATCTCCTGTGCCTGGCTGGGGTCTTGGTTTCAAAACATCATTCAACAGCTCCTGTCCTGGCTTCTCAGCTCCAGCACCAAGGTTTTCAAATTGATACTGTCTGACTGCAGGGCTGGCTGCCTTTTAAATATGGTGCCAGCACCTGATGGCTCGTCAGCTGACACTGTTTACAGTGTCCCGGGCATGCTAATGAGCCGCCACATTTGGAATCACGGAGGCTCTGCGACTTTCGGCCCGTGTGTGTGTGGGCCGCCATTTTTTTTCGCCCACCACCAATTTTGGCTGCGGACCTATAGAATCCAGGCCAAGGAGTGGCAGAAGCAAATAGCAAAGATGTATTTAAGGAAAAGCTAGATAAATACATGAGGGAGAAAGGAATAGAAGGATATGCTGATAAGGTTAGACGAAGAGGGGTGGGAGGAGGCTCTTGTGGAGCATAAACTCCAGCATAGATCGGTTGGGCTGAATAGTCTATTTCTGTGATGTAAATTCTATGTAATTCTTGGTGTCTCTGTCTACTGTTTTAAAGGGACCACAAAGACATTTAAAACCAAGGAGAGGTGAGTGAGGAAGCTTAGACTGAGCAGGGAAGTTGTGACAGGGGTGTGCCAGTGTTAGAACAGAGTGTGTTGGGCTCAGTACACACACAGGGTTTAAGATTAGATGATTCTGCAAGCTTCAGGAATATGCATTACAAAAGGGTCATTTTGGATGCATTATTCCGTACAAGCATTTTCTGTGACCTTTCTGTTCAGTTCTCATTCATTCAATTTGTTCAGCTTGATACCTTGGTTGGGTATAGACAGACTGAAAGATGTCATTGTACTTTGGCAGAGTCTTATCTAACAGCTGTAACATTTTATTAATATGTTTCAATGGCCTAGCAATTCAATTTAAATCTACTGACCCATTGGTGGACCCCACACATATTGAATACTGCAAATAGCAGTCAATCCAATGTAGTTATGAGAGATTGGGGAGAAATTCATTCACATAGAGCTGCTTTTAGCGTTACTACATAGATTACATTGATTTCCCCAGGGGCAGGCAGTGTCGTGGGCTGCTACTTGCGTGGTGATCTTCAATAATATTATTGATATCTGACTGCACTGCCTGTCCCTAGGGAATCAGCGTAACTCTTCAGTAGTACGCGAATGAATTTCTCCCTCATTCCGTTCTTAATGGGCTTTGTTCTGATATATCTGCATGATCTATTTGTTGCTCACTTTACCTTAGTCAGCAGTCTGTCTGGAAGAAGAAGCTATATCTGGCTCTGTGGTAACATTTTACCACATAAGAAATGAATGACCATAGTTCAAGGATGAATGATGTGTTGAACGTAGTTGGGCATCCTGGAGAGATGCATGTTGGACATCGTAGAGAGTTTAAAGTTTAATAGTCAAGCTGCTTCATATCTTGCAGCAATAGGTTTTCCAATATAAACGTAGGTGAGAGGATTGCATAGCTTGTCCTCTGATGCAAAAAGTGCTTGTGTAAAGAAACAAGTGACGGTAATAATGTCAACCACAAAGTGTGTATAATTGTGGAGATTATGCAACACTCATTTGGTGCTAATATCTTTACTTGGGTGGTAATGACCACGTAGGGCCAAGGGGAGCTGATGCATTGTCATGTGGGGGGATGGATAATAATGTGAGGGAATGGACCTTTCTCTCTGTAACCTGCTCCGAAGTCTCCGAGATCTCTGTCCTCCAATTCTGGCCTCTTACGCATCCCCCATTTCCTTCACTCCACCATTGACAGGCAGCTTCAGCTGCCTAGGCCCTGCACTCTGGAATTCCCTCCCTAAACCTTCCGCATCTCTACCTCCTCTCTCCTTTTAAGTCGCTCCTTTAAAACCTATTTCTTTGATCAAGTGCTCTAATATCTATGTGGCTCAGTGTCAAATGCTCCTGTGAAGTATGTTTTTACTATGTTAAAGGTGCTATATAAAGGCAAGTTGTTTTATTTGAAAGTGGGGGAGAAGGAAGTCCAGCTGGGTAGGTTCAAAGATAGCCTGTGCCCCAGAGAAGCAAAGATTTCAGTGATGAGATATGCTGTGATTCCTCTTACAGTAAATACTGCCTGAGTCACCTTAGTTACATCCAGTGCTGCTCTCCCTCCGTGATAATGCACTACAACTATGCCCATAGGAATGCCATACCTACATCTGCAGAGCCATCACTTCATGTAGGGGGTGGAAGGGAGTGTTGGGTAGGGAGGGTGGGGGATTCTGAAAATCTGCTGGTGGTCTTAACCCTTGAGAAGCAGTGAGGTGTGAATCCAGGTGAATGTAGGCAGAATGTAAAAAAAAACTGTTGAAACAGTGTTTCCCAAATGCAAGGATCGCTACTTACAGTCTCCGAAGTCTTCAATGTCAGAAATCCCTCACTCCCACTTTGATGGAGTCTTTGGAACTCTCTTCCTCAAAAGGCGGTGGAAGCAGAGTCTTTGAATATTTTTAAGGTAGAGGTAGCTAGATTCTTGATAAGTGAGGGGGATGAAAGGTTATTGGGGGTAGGCGGGAATGTGGAGTTGAGGTTACAATCGGATCAGCCATGACCTTGTTGAATGGCGGAGCAGGCTCGAGGGGCCGAGTGAACTAATTCTGCTCTAGTTCGCATGTTCACACGCTCACTAAGGAGAGATGCCCTGCACAGTGCCGATTGGCCCTTATCTACTAACACCACTGCCACCCATTCTCTACTCATGTTTAGTGATAGGCCCTTGTGGTTGCTCCTCAAAATTATGAACAACTTCCTTTCAGTGCACTTGTATTGGTGCCAGATTTCAAAGGAGAAATGGTTGGTGCTCTTCAAGCCTGGATGGTATCTAGAATCCTTTTGCTCCATAAAGAGAGAGTCCTTCCTTGACATGCCAACATATTTGTTGCTGTTTTGCATTGTGAGGTGAGGTGAGAGTGACTGCCCTTGACATCAAAGCAGCATTTGACCAAGTGTGGCACCAAGGAGCCCTATAAAACTGGAGTCAATAGGAATCAGGGGGAAAACTCCCCATTGGCTGGAATCATATCTATAACAAAAAGGAATACGGTTCCTGTTGTTGGCAGCCCCCAGGACATTGCTATGGGAGTTCCTCAGGGTAGTGTCCTAGGTCCAACCATCTTCAGCTGACCTTCCATCATGAGGTCAGAAGTGGGGTTGTTCCCTGATTGCACAATGCCCAGTACCGTTTGTAACTCCTCAGATACTGAAGCAGTTCATGCCCACATGCAGCAGCCGGGACAACATTCAGGCTGTACTAGACTGGTCAGTGTGCTGTTAATATTAAACAAGGATAGTAGAATTTAGGTCAAAGTAAAAGGAGTTTATTTACAGGAATCTGATCTCCAAGGCATCTACATTAACGCTGAGCAACACTGTTCAGACTCGTGACATCACATCCTGTGATCATGCTTAACATCTATATACATAATCTACCCAGTGTAAAGCATTTGGACATCTCTTGTATTTCTGTTATGCTGTGAGACATTTTCTAATATCTCTTGCATTTCTATTCATAACTAGAATATAACCAGTTGTGGTGTAGACCAGCGTGTGGGACTCGCCAGGTGGTAAGAATAGGAAGGCGGAGGACATCGGGATGAAGGGAGAAGAATTCTGACTGAAGACATCATCGCTGGGGTTCATCTTGGACATTTTAAAAATAAAAGACAATGTAACTGAACAAGGACCCCCACATATACAGACACAGACAGACAAGTCAGGATATGCCACTGATGTGGTAGCCTGGTCTGTAACAACCTCAGACAGTCTGTCTACAACCACTCTCATCGACAATGGCCTTTTGAAATATGTGTGAATGGTTTCCTTCTTGCCTTATCAAGATACAGATATCACATCCATGGGTGGTATGCACCTAAGATCCCCTGCTGGAAGCAGGATATGATCACATGCAGGTGGTCTTGCATAGCTAGGGTGGGATTGATAAGGCACTGAAAGCCAATCAGATGACCCAATTCAAGACATTACCTATATGTCAAGGGGCTAGGGCCAGAAAGGGGTATAAAGTCACAGCTCACAAGGACTTGGTCAGTCACAGGAAGTCATGCGGAAGAAGTCGGCCAGCAAACCTGACCACCCAGGAACGAGCTCCTGTACATGGCTCTACTAAACAACTGGTGTTGTAAGTAAATACTATTGCTTGGTGAGTTAATAAAAGTGTTCCACATAATGTGGAAATTGTAACCAAAGTCTGTTTCGTGCGATTGATACTCAGTATGGGTCAGGACCTTAGAGGGAAGTGAGACCCCCTTTTTAAGAGTCTTACACCAGCAGCAGCTTATGTGCATTATACCACATCTCCTCCTAAGTCTCTGACTTCATTCATCAGCTCTGTAATGCTGTGGGGTTCTCACGACTCTACAACAGCGTGTTCTTTCACTTGTTAAAGATATTGGGTCTTTCAGTTCTTCTTCCTCACTTTCCTGTGGGTGAGTGGAACTGCTGGATGACTCAGGGTCTCTGCTTTCACTGTCGTCTGGGTGATTTATTGTTGGTTGTATCAGTGGATCATCAGCTCTCTCTGGTAGCTGATTCTCTTGATTTTTCCCCATTTGTTTCTCTCTGTGATGTCAGTACCAAAGATCTATTTCTCCTTATCCATCCCTGGTCTGTCTGGATTATGTAGGATCGAGGATATGGAGATATTTCCATTTACTTTCCAATATCGACTCTGATCTTTAATCCAAACCGTGGGCTGGACTTTACCAACCCTGCGACATCGGGCTCTGTGGTGTGGTGGGGGTTGGGGGGGGGGCGGGTGCGGAGGTGAGGTGGTGCCAGAAGATGGTTGCAGCAGAGGCCCGCCATGGAGCTTGGCGACGGGAGGGTCCGACCCGATCCAAGGCTCGATAGCTTAATAGTACCAACTGAAAATCCTCATTCTTTTTCAGTAGTATTTTCCTGGTTCATAAGCCTCTCTCTGCTTCTCCATTGCCCTGGGGGTACCTCGGTGAACGTGTCACATAGGCAAACCTATATGTTTCTGCGAAATCTTTGAAGGCTTCATTCCGAATTGTGGACCATTATTGGAGATCACTAGGTCTGGAATGCCATGTGTGGTGAAAATTTCTTTTAGTGATTTAGTGATTAAGAGATCTCCCACGTCAGTATCATCAAAGAAGTGCTGTCAGACCAACTTCAGTCAAAAGAGGATTTGGCTTTGCAAAAAGCCATTCTGTTGAGCAGGCGGGCAGAGGTCCAACATTCAATCGACTACTAGTTCGGGGTGGGGGAAATCAGGGAAGCCCAACCACGAAAATTCTAGAATCAGTTGAGGCTGTGGAGAAGACAGAGAATAATGGCAGCAGAAAGCCAGAGAGGCAGGAAAGACATCTATGGGTAGCAACACTGAATTGCTGTAGGTGTGGCAGGGAGCGGCACCGGCAGGAAAATTGCCCAGCCCGGGAAGCTGGATGCTTCTGGTGCAAAAATAAGGGGC
This sequence comes from Heterodontus francisci, assembly GCF_036365525.1. Classification (NCBI taxonomy): domain Eukaryota; kingdom Metazoa; phylum Chordata; class Chondrichthyes; order Heterodontiformes; family Heterodontidae; genus Heterodontus; species Heterodontus francisci. The sequence continues at coordinate 23,472,217 of NC_090390.1, read as the reverse complement.
ACTTTCAGCAGGTCTGTCGCAGCAGGAAACAAACGCTGCAGACTAGGGCAGCAGACGGCCTGACCTGGAACTATATCCTCATTCCTTTATTATCACTGGATCAAAGTTCTGGAACTCCCTCCCTCACAGCACTTTGTGTTCCTACACCACATGCACTGCAGCGGTTCAAGAAGGTGGCTCACCACCATCTTCTCGTGGGCAATTGGGGACGGGCAATAAATGCTGGCCTTGCCAGTGATGCCCATGTCCCATGAATGATTTTTTTTTAAATACCAGGGTTGCCCTACGATCTACTAAAAATGATCTTGTTTGTCTATTCCACTGTCTATAAGTGCATGCAGGATCTAGTTGTTAACAACTAGATTTCTTGCATTTGGCAGTGAGCCATCTCACACAATTCTCCTGGTCTCCTCAAATGTATAAGAATATTTTCAGTGGTTATGGAAACTACTTGGCTCATTGGACAATTGAGAAGCATTAAATAAAAAAAAATATTGTTACAGGCTCCACAACTGACTTGATATTTTTGGTAACCATTAAGGAAATACAATATTCTGCAATTCAACATTTTGAACCACACATTGATGCAAATTTTTTTCAAAAGAAGAAACTTTAGAACCTGCATTTCAGGCTTTAGTAAAGCTAACACCAAATGCAACCTCTGTCTCTGACATATGCATTGAGATAAGCACACAGACTGATCATTTAATGACCTATTTCACTCACACTGAAACCTGAGATCAGGCAGAGAACTTAACTTGAAATACGTCATAGTGGTATACAAATAGAAGACGACAAATTGTTATTATAATTCCATTTTATGATATCACGGAGGAGTATTTTTAGCTTTGAATGGTTGATGTTTGAAAAAGTTATATTTAGATGCGGTGCTCCTTCTAATCTGAGATCAAAGACATATAAAACCAGAGCATCTACTTCACACAAACAATCAAAATATTCTCTGCGCTGCTTAGTTCCTTCCTTTCTTTGTTAATTTTCTTTCTGTTCCATCTCTGAAGCCCACCGTGGAATTTGAACCAATGAGTTTAGCTGACATTTCTCAATGGTATCATTGTCCTTTTAGCCCTGTGAAGATCTCGGCCTAGAAATTTGCCAGCCTACGAAACTCCCAATATGGTGGTCAGGAGGCCATCCAAAAGTGCATTGTTGGCCATAATTAGTAAGGTGGGTGCACATTGGGAACATTTAAAACTCAGAATAATTTATTCCAGCTCACCAATCACCCCAGCAGCCACTGATTGCTCCCCTTGGCCACTGTTTGCCCACCCCCCGTTAGCTACCGACTGCCTCACCTACCACCCACTCATCATTAACCCCCACCAGCTACCAACTGCCCACCCAACTCTGGCTACCGATTGCTCACTCCACCCACTGGTCACTCCCACCCTGCTCACTGATTGCATCCACCAGCCACTGCAACATCCCAGATAATTGCCCCTGCACCCGCCTCCTCACTTACCTGAGGGCCGCTGTGACATTAGCAATGTCTCAATCTTCAATAATGCTTCACCGGCAGCTCTGCAAAGCTCACCTACACAATGTAATTGTGACCCAAGGCCCAATACCATTGGCTTCTTGGGCCTCACCATTCAGCCCACACACCCTTAAAATGGACATGATCGAATTTCTAGGCCTTGATGTTTCAGACCTTCCCTCCTACCCAGGGTCCGTCTGGTGACACTGTCAATTGGAGAATTAGTGAGTGCCTTCGTAGCGAGTATCAGACGTATCCAGAGCAAATCGGGGAGACACTGGTCCTTGTCACAGTCAACTCCAGCTGTTCTATTTTGCATAGTAAAGTGACATATTTAAGAATGCTCACTCCAGGAGCAGGAACTCACCATTTGGGAGCTCACATCTGGAAATGTGGCTACACTTCCCATGGAATGCTTATGTCCATATGGAGCAAGCTCACAATTTCCGGATACACGCTTCCGATGAGCAAAGCTTTGCAGCACGAGTGTGTATTTCTGAAGTTGTCCCTTTAATATCCAGAATAAAATTGATTGGGCTCCCTCTTCAAGGATGAGATTCCCTGTTTGGAAATGTAGAGCTAATAAAATACACGTTTTTTAAATAAATTCATTCTCGGTATAATTGTGTTGCTGGCAAGCCTGACATTTATTGCCAAACATATTTGTCCTTGAGAAGCTGGTGGTGGGCCTTCTTCTTGAACCATTGCAGTCTGTGTGGTGAAGGTGCTCCCACATTGCTGTTCAGGAGAGAGTTCCAGAATTTTGACGCAGCCACAACAAAAGAACAGTGATATCATTTCAAGTCTGGATGGTGTGTAACTTGGAGGCAAGCACCTGACTTGCTGCCAAGCTTTTCATTATATGTCAAATGTGGCACCTTATTGGGCTGTAATCTGAGATTTCAGTACCAATTTGTTTATAGTTGATTGGTAACTAACATACAAACCACTAGGTGGGGATAGTTGTCAAGGAAAGGAGTGGCATGAGTTTCATCACTCTTAAAAGCAGAAATTTTATCCATAGCTTTTTTTTAGGTTTATCCTTTACAGAATTATTTAAAGACTTACTTATGCATTTTGCACAAGTCACACTTTGCTGAAATTAATTGTAATCTGTGCAGTAACTTGTATCACACATCAAAATATTACAAAATAAGAGAAATACCTTGACTCAAGCGTTAAGTAAAAGAGAAGACTTGCATTTATATAGCAACTATCATGACTTCAGTATATCCCAAAGGACTGTGCAACTGATAGATGCTGAGGGGCTGTTTCCCCTGGCTGGAGAGTTTAGAACTAGGGCTCACAGCCGCAGTATAAGGGATTGGCCATGTAGGACTAAGATGAGCAGAGATTTCTTCACTTAGAGGGTTGTGAATCTTTGGAATTCTCTACCCTAAAGGGCTCTGGATGCTTAGTTGTTGAGTATATTCAAGACAGAGATCAATAGATTTTTGGGCACGAAAGGAATCAAGAGGTATGGGGCTACATATTAGGGTGTAAATTCTTATTTTCTTATGATACAGCATTTTTCTTAATTCCCCAGTATCTTATGATTTTTCTGTCTTCCTTTATCTTTCCAAGACGTATTAATTTATGTCATACTTTTGAATTTAGATGCAAACAACAATGTGTGAGGCTCTGGTGCCCATGTAGAGCCTCACTAAATAGGATCGTGGATCTCAGAATCAACACTGACATGTCCTAGTCCTGTTGCCAGCCCGCTCTCCTCTCTAGTGAGGCCTTGCCAAGTTACCGCTACAATCTTCAACAACTTGCATTTATATAGCACCTTTAACAACCCTTTGAGTGAAGAAATTGGCTAACTAACAGTCGGGATAAATGGGTCATTTTCAGGTTGTCAATCTGTAACTAGTGGAGTGCCACAGGGATCAGTGCAGGGGCCTCAACTATTAATGATCCATATTAATGGCTTGGATGAAGGGACTGAGTGTATTGTAGCCAAATTTGCAGACGATTCAAAGATTGGTAGGAAAGCAAGTTGTGAGGAGGACACAAAATGCCTGCAAAGAGATATAGATAGACGAAGTGAATGGGCAAAAATTTGGCAGATGGATCGTAATGTGGGAAAATGTGAGGTTTTCCACTTTGGCAGGAAGAATAGAAAAGCAGAATATTACTTACATGGAGAGACACTGCAGAATGCTGTGGTACAGAGGGATCTGGGTGTCCTTGTACATGAACCACAAAAAGTTAGCATGCAGGTACAGCAGGTAATTAGGAAGGCAAATAAAATGTTGCCATTTATTGCAGGGGGGATGGAGCATACAAGTAGGGAAGTTTTGCTACAATTGTTGTTTCGACTGACCGCTCCTGTCAAAGCCCCCAATCAAAATATACGATTCTGATTGTGGTGGGAGAAACGCACTGATAATTCAATCCTGTTGCTCCACAGATCACCTAACATATCATTTAAAACGTTCCAAATTAAAGAAAGACCCAACCAAATTGTACCATCTAGTAACCCCCCCGAATGAAGCTAACCAAACCAGGTGTCTTTAAATCAACAAATCAATTCTTTAATTAGATGAACTAAATTCTTAAATACTATGAAGGTATAAACAACATTTAAAATAGAAAAAAATAGAGTCCTTGCAAATTTACAGTCCAATGTTGCTCGAAGTACTCACAGAATGTTGCTTGAAGTCCTCATGGAATGTTGCTTGAAGTCCTCACAGAATGTTGCTCTCCTTCTCTAGTGAATTTCAACAATTAATGACTTGCAAACTCTTTCAATGGAATCAAGCTGACTTTAGCGTTTTTGAGGGATAAAAGATTGTCACAATCTAACTTCCCTTTCTTCAATTTACATTACCAGAGAGCTCTGTTTTGGCTTGACTTTTTTTTTAGAATTTTGAGAGAAATAATTAAGCAGACTAAAAATCCTATTCTTTCAGTTTAAACGGTTGAGAGCTCTTCCTTCAGATGCCAAAACCAGCTGTGTCTGTATGTGTCTGTGTGTTCTATTAGAACCAACTGTCTTCAACGAAAAGCCAGTTCAAAACTGAATTGTAACAAATGTATCGCATGAGACTCACTCCCAGCGTCTATATCTATGGTAACAAGAATATATCCTTTGAATCGCAGTCTCCAAATGGCTGTTTCTAACGGCAACTGAAAATGAACCTTGCTATAGCTCCTGAGGCTTGCTGGTTTTTAAAGCAATACTGATCCTCTGCAAACCTTAAAGGCAAACTGCATATTCCCGAAAAAAAACTACAGGACCATGACACAGTATAGAGCATTGGTGAGACCACACCTAGAGTACAACAGACAGTTTTGGTCTTCTTATTTAAGGAAGGATATACTTGTATTGGAAGCAGTTCAGAGAAAGTTAACAAGGATGATTCTTGGGAAGAAAGTGTTGTCTTATTAGAAAAGGTTGAGCTGGTTGGGCCTATACTTATTGAAGTGTAGAAGAATGGGAGGTGATCTTATTGAAACATGTAAGATTCTGAGGGGGCTTGACTGGGTAGATGCTGAGAGCATGTTTCCCCTCTTGGCAGAATCTAGAACAAGGGAGCACAGTTTTAAAATAAGGCGTCACCCTTTTAAGACAGAGATGAGGAGGAATTTCTTCTCTGAATGTCGTTAAACTTTGGAATACTCTTCCCCAGAGAGCAGTGTCTGCTGGGTCATTGAATATATTCAAGGTTCAATTAGACAGATTTTTGATCTACCAGGGTGTCAAAGGATATGGGGGCAGGCAGGAAAGTGGAGTTAAGGCCACAATCAGATCAGCCATGACTGTATTAAATGGCGGAGCAGGCTTGAGGGGCTGAATGGATTATTCCTGCTCCTATTCCTTATGTTCTAATGTTCCTCATTTGTGTCCTGAATGGCTGGCCCATTATCCTGAGACTCGAACATCTGGTTAAAGACTTTCCAGCCAGCGGAGTCAACCTGTCAGCAAGTTACAGACATTCCCTCAGTGCTATAAGAGGCAGACGGTTTCCTGGTGTTGTAAAAGACAGACTGTTTCCTGGTGTTGTAACAGAGACTGTCCCCTGGTGCTGTAAGAGACAGACTGTCTCCTGATGTTGTAAGAGGCAGACAGTCTCCTGATGTTGTAAGAGACAGATGGTCCCCTGGTGCTGTAAGAGACAGACTGTCTCCTGATGTAGTAAGAGAAAGACTGTCCCCTGATGATGTAAAAGACAAAGTGTCTCCTGGTGTTGGAAGAGACAGACTGTCCCCTGGTGTTGTAAGAGACAGACTGTCTACTGGTGTTGTAAGAGACAGACCGTCTCCTGGTGTTGTACGAGACAGAGTGACCCCTGGAGTTGTAAGAGACAGACTGCCTCCAGATGTTGTAAGAGTCAGACTGTCTCCTCGTGTTGTAAGAGACAGACTGTCTCCTGGTGTTGTAAGAGACAGACTGTCTCCTGGTGCTGTAAGAGACAGACTGTCCCCTGGTGTTGCAAGCGACAGACTGTCTCCTGGTGCTGTAACAGACAGACTGTCCCCTGGTGTTGTAAGAGACAAAATGTCTCCTGGTGTTGTAAGAGACAGACTGTCCCCTGGTGTTGTAAGAGACAGACTGTCTACTGGTGTTGTAAGAGACAGACTGTCTCCTCGTGTTGTAAGAGACAGACTGTCTCCTGGTGTTGTAAGAGACAGACTGTCTCCTGATGTTGTAAGAGACAGACTGTCCCCCGGTGCTGTAAGAGATAGACTGTCCCCTGGTGTTGCAAGGGACAGACTGTCTACTGGTGTTGTAACAGACAGACCGTCCCCTGGTGTTGTAAGAGACAGACTGTCTACTGGTGTTGTAAGAGACAGACCGTCTCCAGATGTTGTAAGAGACAGACTGTCTCCTCGTGTTGTAAGAGACAGACTGTCTCCTGGTGTTGTAAGAGACAGACTGTCTCCTGATGTTGTAAGAGACGGACTGTCCCTTGGTGTTGTAAGAGACAGACTGTCCCCTGGTGCTGTAAGAGACAGACTGTCCCATGGTGTTGCAAGGGACAGACTGTCTCCTGATGTTGTAACAGACAGACTGTCCCCTGGTGTTGTAAGAGACAAACTGTGTCCTGGTGTTGTAAGAGACAGACTGTCCCCTGGTGTTGTAAGAGACAGACTGTGTCCTGGTGTTGTAAGAGACAGACTGTTTCCTGACTTTGTAAGAGACAGACTGTCCCCTGTTGTTGCAAGAGACAGAGTGTCTCCTGGTGTTGGAAGAGACAGACTGTCCCCTGGTGTTGTAAGAGACAGACTGTCTCCTGGTGTTGTAAGCGACAGACCATCTCCTGGTGTTGTAAGAGACAGACTGACCCCGGAGTTGTAAGAGACAGACTGCCTCCTGATGTTGTAGGAGACAGACTGTCTCCTCGTGTTGTAAGAGATAGACTGTCTCCTGGTGTTGTAAGAGACAGACTGTCTCCCGATGTTGTAAGAGACAGACTGTCTTCTGATGTTGTAAGAGACAGACTGTCCTCTGATGTTGAAAAAGACAGACTGTCCCCTGGTGCTGCAAGAGACAGACTGTCCCCTGGTGTTGCAAGGGACAGACTGTCTACTGGTGTTGTAAGAGACAGAGTGACCCCTGGAGTTGTAAGAGACAGACTGCCTCCAGATGTTGTAAGAGACAGACTGTCTCCTCGTGTTGTGAGAGACAGACTGTCTCCTGGTGTTGTAAGAGACAGACTGTCTCCTGATGTTGTAAGAGACGGACTGTCCCCTGGTGTTGGAAGAGACAGACTGTCCTCTGATGTTGAAAGAGACAGACTGTCCCCTGGTGCTGTAAGAGACAGATTGTCCCCTGGTGTTGCAAGTGACAGACTGTCTACTGGTGTTGTAAGAGACAGACTGTCCCCTGGTGTTGTAAGAGACAGACTGTCTCCTCGTGTTGTAAGAGACAAACTGCGTCCTGGTGTTGTAAGAGACAGACTGTCCCCTGTTGTTGAAAGAGACAGACTGTCTCCTCGTGTTGTAAGAGACAGACTGTGTCCTGGTGTTGTAAGAGACAGACTGTCTCCTGTTGTTGCAAGAGACAGACTGTTTCCTGACTTTGTAAGAGACAGACTGTCCCCTGTTGTTGCAAGAGACAGAGTGTCTCCTGGTGTTGTAAGAGACAGACTGTCTCCTGGTGTTGGAAGCGACAGACTATCTCCTGGTGTTGTAAGAGACAGACTGACCCCTGGAGTTGGAAGAGACAGACTGCCTCCTGATGTTGTAGGAGACAGACTGTCTCCTCGTGTTGTAAGAGATAGACTGTCTCCTGGTGTTGTAAGAGACAGACTGTTCCCGGGAGTTGTAAGAGAAAGACTGTCCTCTGGTGCTGGAAGAGACAGACTGTCCCCTGGTGTTGTAATAGACAGACTGTCGCATGGTGTTGTAAGAGAAAGACTGTCCCCTGGAGTTGGAAGAGACAGACTGTCCTCTGGTGCTGTAAGAGACAGACTGTCTGTTGGTGTTGTAAGAGACAGACTCTGCCCTGGGGTTTTAAGAGTCAGACAGTCTCCTGATGTTGTAAGAGACAGACTGTCCCCTGGTGTTGTAAGAGACAGACTGTCCCCTGGAGTTGGAAGAGACAGACTGTCCTCTGGTGCTGTAAGAGACAGACTTTCTGTTGGTGTTGTAAGAGACAGACTGTGCCCTGGTGTTTTAAGAGTCAGACAGTCTCCTACTGTTGTAAGAGACAGACTGTCCCCTGGTGTTGTAAGAGACAGACTGTCTCCTGGTGCTGTAAGAGACAGACTGTCTCCTGGTGTTGTATGAGACAGACTGTCCCCTGTTGTTGTAAGAGACAGACTGTCTCCTGGTGCTGTAAGAGACAGACTGTCCCCTGGTGTTGCAAGAGACAGACTGTCCCCTGGTGTTGCAAGAGACAGACTGTCTCCTGGTGTTGCAAGAGACAGACTGTCTCCTGGTGCTCTAAGAGACAGACTGTCCCCTAGTGTTGTAAGAGACAGACTGTCTCCTGGTGTTGTAACAGACAGACTGTCTCCTGGTGCTGTAAGAGACAGACTGTCCCCTGGGGTTGTATGAGACAGACTGTCCCCTGGGGTTGTAAGAGACAGACTGTCTCCTGGTGCTGCAAGTGACAGACTGTCCCCTGGTGTTGCAAGAGACAGACTGTCTCCTGGTGTTGTAACAGACAGTCTGTCTCCTGGTGCTGTAAGTGACAGACTGTCCCCTGTTGTTTTAAGAGACAGACTGTCTCCTGGTGCTGTAAGAGACAGATTGTCTCCTGGGGTTGCAAGAGACAGACTCTCTCCTGGTGTTGCAAGACACAGACTGTCTCCTGGTGCTGTAAGAGACAGACAGTCTCCTGGTGTTGTAACAGATGGACTGTCCCCTGATGTTGTAAAAGACAGACTGTCTCCTGGTGTTGTAAGAGACAGACTGTCTCCTGGTGCTGTAAGAGACAGACTGTCTCCTGGTGTGGTACGAGACAGACTGTCTCCTGATGCTGTTAGAGACAGATAGTCTCCTGGTGTAGTAAGAGACAGACTGTCTCCTGGTGCTGTAAGAGACAGACTGTCTCCTGGTGTTGTAAGAGACAGACTCTCTCCTGGTGTGGTAAGAGACAGACTGTCTCCTGGTGCTGTAAGAGACTGACTGTCCCCTGATGTTGTAAGAGACAGACTGTACTCTGGTGTTGTAAGAGACAGATTGTTCCCGGGAGTTGTAAGAGAAAGACTGTCCTTTGGTGCTGTAAGAGACAGACTGTCCCCTGGTGTTGCAAGACACAGACTGTCTCCTGGTGCTGTAAGAGACAGACTGTCTCCTGGTTTTGTAACAGACAGACTGTCCCCTGATGTTGTAAGAGACGGACTGTCCCCTGGTGTTGTAAGAGACAGACTGTCCTCTGGTGCTGTAAGAGACAGACTTTCTGTTGGTGTTGTAAGAGACAGACTGTCCTCTGATATTGTAAGAGACAGACTGTCCCCTGGTGCTGTAAGAGACAGACTGTCCCCTGGTGTTGCAAGGGACAGACTGTCTCCTGGTGCTGCAAGAGACAGACTGTCTCCTGGTGTTGCCAGAAACAGACTGTCTCCTGGTGCTGTAAGAGACAGACTGTCCCCTGGTGTTGCAAGCGACAGACTGTCTCCTGGTGTTGTAAGAGACAGACTGTCCCCTGGTGTTGTAAGAGACAGACTGTCTACTGGTGTTGTAAGAGACAGACCGTCTCCTGGTGTTGTAAGAGACAGAGTGACCCCTGGAGTTGTAAGAGACAGACTGCCTCCAGATGTTGTAAGAGACAGACTGTCTCCTGGTGTTGTAAGAGACAGACTGTCTCCTGATGTTGTAAGAGACAGACTGTCCCCCGGTGCTGTAAGAGATAGACTGTCCCCTGGTGTTGCAAGGGACAGACTGTCTACTGGTGTTGTAACAGACAGACTGTCCCCTGGTGTTGTAAGAGACAGACTGTCTACTGGTGTTGTAAGAGACAGACCGTCTCCAGATGTTGAAAGAGACAGACTGTCTCCTCGTGTTGTAAGAGACAGACTGTCTCCTGGTGTTGTAAGAGACAGACTGTCTCCTGATGTTGTAAGAGACGGACTGTCCCTTGGTGTTGTAAGAGACAGACTGTCCCCTGGTGCTGTAAGAGACAGACTGTCCCATGGTGTTGTAAGAGATAGACTGTCCCCTGGTGTTGCAAGGGACAGACTGTCTACTGGTGTTGTAACAGACAGACTGTCCCCTGGTGTTGTAAGAGACAGACTGTCTACTGGTGTTGTAAGAGACAGACCGTCTCCAGATGTTGAAAGAGACAGACTGTCTCCTCGTGTTGTAAGAGACAGACTGTCTCCTGGTGTTGTAAGAGACAGACTGTCTCCTGATGTTGTAAGAGACGGACTGTCCCTTGGTGCTGTAAGAGACAGACTGTCCCATGGTGTTGCATAGGACAGACTGTCTCCTGATGTTGTGGCAGACAGACTGTCCCCTGGTGTTGTAAGAGACAAACTGTGTCCTGGTGTTGTAAGAGACAGACTGTCCCCTGGTGTTGTAACAGACAGACTGTCTCCTGGTGCTGTAAGAGACAGACTGTCCCCTGGGGTTGTATGAGACAGACTGTCCCCTGGGGTTGTAAGAGACAGACTGTCCCTTGGTGCTGTAAGAGACAGACTGTCCCATGGTGTTGCATAGGACAGACTGTCTCCTGATGTTGTGACAGACAGACTGTCCCCTGGTGTTGTAAGAGACAGACTGTGTCCTGGTGTTGTAAGAGACAGACTGTTTCCTGACTTTGTAAGAGACAGACTGTCCCCTGTTGTTGCAAGAGACAGAGTGTCTCCTGGTGTTGGAAGAGACAGACTGTCCCCTGGTGTTGCAAGAGACAGACTGTCTCCTGGTGTTGTAAGCGACAGACCATCTCCTGGTGTTGGAAGAGACAGACTGACCCCTGGTGTTGTAATAGACAGACTGTCTCCTGATGTTGTAGGAGACAGACTGTCTCCTTGTGTTGTAAGAGATAGACTGTCTCCTGGTGTTGCAAGAGACAGACTGTCCCCTGGTGTTGCAAGAGACAGACTGTCTCCTGGTGTTGCAAGAGACAGACTGTCTCCTGGTGCTCTAAGAGACAGACTGTCCCCTAGTGTTGTAAGAGACAGACTGTCTCCTGGTGTTGTAACAGACAGACTGTCTCCTGGTGCTGTAAGAGACAGACTGTCCCCTGGGGTTGTATGAGACAGACTGTCCCCTGGGGTTGTAAGAGACAGACTGTCTCCTGGTGCTGCAAGTGACAGACTGTCCCCTGGTGTTGCAAGAGACAGACTGTCTCCTGGTGTTGTAACAGACAGTCTGTCTCCTGGTGCTGTAAGTGACAGACTGTCCCCTGTTGTTTTAAGAGACAGACTGTCTCCTGGTGCTGTAAGAGACAGATTGTCTCCTGGGGTTGCAAGAGACAGACTCTCTCCTGGTGTTGCAAGACACAGACTGTCTCCTGGTGCTGTAAGAGACAGACAGTCTCCTGGTGTTGTAACAGATGGACTGTCCCCTGATGTTGTAAGAGACAGACTGTCTCCTGGTGTTGTAAGAGACAGACTGTCTCCTGGTGCTGTAAGAGACAGACTGTCTCCTGGTGTGGTACGAGACAGACTGTCTCCTGATGCTGTTAGAGACAGATAGTCTCCTGGTGTAGTAAGAGACAGACTGTCTCCTGGTGCTGTAAGAGACAGACTGTCTCCTGGTGTTGTAAGAGACAGACTCTCTCCTGGTGTGGTAAGAGACAGACTGTCTCCTGGTGCTGTAAGAGACTGACTGTCCCCTGATGTTGTAAGAGACAGACTGTACTCTGGTGTTGTAAGAGACAGATTGTTCCCGGGAGTTGTAAGAGAAAGACTGTCCTTTGGTGCTGTAAGAGACAGACTGTCCCCTGGTGTTGCAAGACACAGACTGTCTCCTGGTGCTGTAAGAGACAGACTGTCTCCTGGTTTTGTAACAGACAGACTGTCCCCTGATGTTGTAAGAGACGGACTGTCCCCTGGTGTTGTAAGAGACAGACTGTCCTCTGGTGCTGTAAGAGACAGACTTTCTGTTGGTGTTGTAAGAGACAGACTGTCCTCTGATATTGTAAGAGACAGACTGTCCCCTGGTGCTGTAAGAGACAGACTGTCCCCTGGTGTTGCAAGGGACAGACTGTCTCCTGGTGCTGCAAGAGATAGACTGTCTCCTGGTGTTGTAAGAGACAGACTGTCTCCCGATGTTGTAAGAGACAGACTGTCTTCTGATGTTGTAAGAGACAGACTGTCCTCTGATGTTGAAAAAGACAGACTGTCCCCTGGTGCTGCAAGAGACAGACTGTCCCCTGGTGTTGCAAGGGACAGACTGTCTACTGGTGTTGTAAGAGACAGAGTGACCCCTGGAGTTGTAAGAGACAGACTGCCTCCAGATGTTGTAAGAGACAGACTGTCTCCTCGTGTTGTGAGAGACAGACTGTCTCCTGGTGTTGTAAGAGACAGACTGTCTCCTGATGTTGTAAGAGACGGACTTTCCCCTGGTGTTGGAAGAGACAGACTGTCCCCTGGTGTTGTAAGAGACAGACTGTCTCCTCGTGTTGTAAGAGACAAACTGTGTCCTGGTGTTGTAAGAGACAGACTGTCCCCTGTTGTTGTAAGAGACAGACTGTCTCCTCGTGTTGTAAGAGACAGACTGTGTCCTGGTGTTGTAAGAGACAGACTGTCTCCTGTTGTTGTAAGAGACAGACTGTTTCCTGACTTTGTAAGAGACAGACTGTCCCCTGTTGTTGCAAGAGACAGAGTGTCTCCTGGTGTTGGAAGAGACAGGCTGTCCCCTGGTGTTGTAAGAGACAGACTGTCTCCTGGTGTTGTAAGCGACAGACCATCTCCTGGTGTTGTAAGAGACAGACTGACCCCTGGAGTTGTAAGAGACAGACTGCCTCCTGATGTTGTAGGAGACAGACTGTCTCCTGGTGTTGTAACAGACAGACTGTCCCCTGGTGTTGTAAGAGACAGACTGTTCCCGGGACTTGTAAGAGAAAGACTGTCCTCTGGTGCTGGAAGAGACAGACTGTCCTCTGGTGTTGTAATAGACAGACTGTCTGTTGGTGTTGTAAGAGACAGACTCTGCCCTGGGGTTTTAAGAGTCAGACAGTCTCCTGATGTTGTAAGAGACAGACTGTCGCATGGTGTTGTAAGAGAAAGACTGTCCCCTGGAGTTGGAAGAGACAGACTGTCCTCTGGTGCTGTAAGAGACAGACTGTCTGTTGGTGTTGTAAGAGACAGACTCTGCCCTGGGGTTTTAAGAGTCAGACAGTCTCCTGATGTTGTAAGAGACAGACTGTCCCCTGGTGTTGTAAGAGACAGACTGTCCCCTGGAGTTGGAAGAGACAGACTGTCCTCTGGTGCTGTAAGAGACAAACTTTCTGTTGGTGTTGTAAGAGACAGACTGTGCCCTGGTGTTTTAAGAGTCAGACAGTCTCCTACTGTTGTAAGAGACAGACTGTCTCCTTGTGCTGAAAGAGACAGACTGTCTCCTGGTGTTGTATGAGACAGACTGTCCCCTGTTGTTGTAAGAGACAGACTGTCTCCTGGTGCTGTAAGAGACAGACTGTCCCCTGGTGTTGCAAGAGACAGACTGTCCCCTGGTGTTGCAAGAGACAGACTGTCTCCTGGTGTTGCAAGAGACAGACTGTCTCCTGGTGCTCTAAGAGACAGACTGTCCCCTGGTGTTGTAAGAGACAGACTGTCTCCTGGTGTTGCAACAGACAGACTGTCTCCTGGTGCTGTAAGAGACAGACTGTCCCCTGGGGTTGTATGAGACAGACTGTCCCCTGTTGTTGTAAGAGACAGGCTGTCTCCTGGTGCTGCAAGTGACAGACTGTCCCCTGGTGTTGCAAGAGACAGACTGTCTCCTGGTGTTGTAACAGACAGTCTGTCTCCTGGTGCTGTAAGTGACAGACTGTCCCCTGTTGTTTTAAGAGACAGACTGTCTCCTGGTGCTGTAAGAGACAGATTGTCTCCTGGGGTTGCAAGAGACAGACTCTCTCCTGGTGTTGCAAGACACAGACTGTCTCCTGGTGCTGTAAGAGACAGACAGTCTCCTGGTGTTGTAACAGATGGACTGTCTCCTGGTGTGGTACGAGACAGACTGTCACCTGATGCTGTTAGAGACAGATAGTCTCCTGGTGTAGTAAGAGACAGACTGTCTCCTGGTGCTGTAAGAGACAGACTGTCTCCTGGTGTTGTAAGAGACAGACTGTCTCCTGGTGCTGTAAGAGACTGACTGTCCCCTGATGTTGTAAGAGACAGACTGTACTCTGGTGTTGTAAGAGACAGATTGTTCCCGGGAGTTGGAAGAGAAAGACTGTCCTTTGGTGCTGTAAGAGACAGACTGTCCCCTGGTGTTGCAAGACACAGACTGTCTCCTGGTGCTGTAAGAGACAGACTGTCTCCTGGTTTTGTAACAGACAGATTGTCCCCTGATGTTGTAAGAGTCAGACTGTCTCCTCGTGTTGTAAGAGACAGACTGTCTCCTGGTGTTGTAAGAGACAGACTGTCTCCTGATGTTGTAAGACGGACTGTCCCCTGGTGTTGTAAGAGACAGACTGTCCTCTGATATTGTAAGAGACAGACTGTCCCCTGGTGCTGTAAGAGACAGACTGTCCCCTGGTGTTGCAAGGGACAGACTGTCTCCTGGTGTTGCAAGAGACAGACTGTCTCCTGGTGTTGTCAGAAACAGACTGTCTCCTGGTGCTGTAAGAGACAGACTGTCCCCTGTTGTTGCAAGCGACAGACTGTCCCCTGGTGTTGTAAGAGACAAAATGTCTCCTGGTGTTGTAAGAGACAGACTGTCCCCTGGTGTTGTAAGAGACAGACCGTCTCCTGGTGTTGTAAGAGACAGAGTGACCCCTGGAGTTGAAAGAGTCAGACTGCCTCCAGATGTTGTAAGAGACAGACTGTCTCCTCGTGTTGTAAGTGACAGACTGTCTCCTGGTGTTGCAAGAGACAGACTGTCTCCTGATGTTGTAAGAGATGGACTGTCCCCTGGTGTTGCAAGAGACAGACTGTCCTCTGATGTTGTAACAGACAGACTGTCCCCTGGTGTTGTAAGAGACAAAGTGTCTCCTGGTGTTGGAAGAGACAGACTGTCCCCTGGTGTTGTAAGAGACAGACTGTCTACTGGTGTTGTAAGAGACAGAGTGACCCCTGGAGTTGGAAGAGACAGACTGTCCCCTGGTGCTGTAAGAGACAGACTGTCTCCTGGTGTTGTATGAGACAGACTGTACCCTGGTGCTGTAAGAGACAGATTGTCCCCTGGGGTTGCAAGAGACAGACTGTCCCCTGGTGTTGTAAGAGACAGACTGTCCCCTGGTGCTAAAAGAGACAGACTGTCACCTGGTGTTGCAAGACACACACTGTCTCCTGGTGCTGTATGAGACAGACTGTCTCTTGGTGTTGTAACAGACAGACTGTCTCCTGGTGTTGTAAGAGACAGACTGTCTCCTGGTGTTGTAATAGACAGACTGTCCCCTGGTGTTGTAAGAGACAAACTGTCCTCTGATGTTGTAAGAGATAGATTGTCCCCTGGTGTTGTTCGAGACAGACTGTCTCCTGGTGTTGTAAGAGACAGACTGTCCCCTGGTGTTGCAAGAGACAGACTGTCTCCTGGTACTGTAAGAGACAAACTGTCCCCTGGTGTTGCAAGAGACAGACTGTTTCCTGGTGTAGTAACAGACAGACTGTCCCCTGGTGTAGTAACAGACAGACTGTCCCCTGCTGTTGTAAGAGACAGACTGTCTCCTGGTGCTGTTAGAGACAGATTGTCTCCTGGAGCTGTTGGAGACAGATTGTCTCCTGATGCTGCAAGAGACAGATTGTCCCCTGGTGTTGCAAGAGACAGACTGTCCCCTGGTGTTGTAAGAGACAGACTGTCCCCTGGTGTTGCAAGAGACAGACTCTCTCCTGGTGTTGCAAGACACAGACTATCTCCTGGTGCTGTAAGAGACAGGCAGTCTCCTGGTGTTGTAACAGACAGACTGTCCCCTGATGTTGTAAGAGACAGACTGTCTCCTGGTGTTGTAAGAGACAGACTGTCTCCTGGTGCTGTTAGAGACAGATATTCTCCTGGTGTAGTAAGAGACAGACTGTCTCCTGGTGCTGTAAGAGAAAGACTGTCTCCTGGTGTTGTAAGAGACAGACTCTCTCCTGGTGTGGTAAGAGACAGACTGTCTCCTGGTGCTGTAAGAGACAGACTGTCCCCTGATGTTGTAAGAGACAGACTGTACTCTGGTGTTGTAAGAGACAGATTGTTCCCGGGAGTTGTAAGAGACAGACTGTCTCCTGGTGCTGTAAGAGACAGACTATCTCTGGTGCTGTAAGAGACAGATAGTCTGCTGGTGTAGTAAGAGACAGACTGTCTCCTGGTGCTGTAAGAGGCAGACTGTCTCCTGGTGTTGTAAGAGACAGACTGTCCCCTGGTGTTGCAAGGGACAGACTGTCTCCTGGTGCTGTAAGAGACAGATTGTCCTCTGGGGTTGAAAGAGACAGACTGTCCCCTGGTGTTGTAAGAGACAAAGTGTCTCCTGGTGTTGGAAGAGACAGACTGTCCCCTGGTGTTGTAAGAGACAGACTGTCTACTGGTGTTGTAAGAGACAGAGTGACCCCTGGAGTTGGAAGAGACAGACTGTCCCCTGGTGCTGTAAGAGACAGACTGTCTCCTGGTGTTGTATGAGACAGACTGTCCCCTGGTGCTGTAAGAGACAGATTGTCCCCTGGGGTTGCAAGAGACAGACTGTCCCCTGGTGTTGTAAGAGACAGACTGTCCCCTGGTGCTACAAGAGACAGACTGTCACCTGGTGTTGCAAGACACACACTGTCTCCTGGTGCTGTATGAGACAGACTGTCTCTTGGTGTTGTAACAGACAGACTGTCTCCTGGTGTTGTAAGAGACAGACTGTCTCCTGGTGTTGTAATAGACAGACTGTCCCCTGGTGTTGTAAGAGACAAACTGTCCTCTGATGTTGTAAGAGATAGACTGTCCCCTGGTGTTGTTCGAGACAGACTGTCTCCTGGTGTTGTAAGAGACAGACTGTCCCCTGGTGTTGCAAGAGACAGACTGTCTCCTGGTACTGTAAGAGACAAACTGTCCCCTGGTGTTGCAAGAGACAGACTGTTTCCTGGTGTAGTAACAGACAGACTGTCCCCTGGTGTAGTAACAGACAGACTGTCCCCTGCTGTTGTAAGAGACAGACTGTCTCCTGGTGCTGTTAGAGACAGATTGTCTCCTGGAGCTGTTGGAGACAGATTGTCTCCTGGTGCTGCAAGAGACAGATTGTCCCCTGGTGTTGCAAGAGACAGACTGTCCCCTGGTGTTGTAAGAGACAGACTGTCCCCTGGTGTTGCAAGAGACAGACTCTCTCCTGGTGTTGCAAGACACAGACTGTCTCCTGGTGCTGTAAGAGACAGGCAGTCTCCTGGTGTTGTAACAGACAGACTGTCCCCTGATGTTGTAAGAGACAGACTGTCTCCTGGTGTTGTAAGAGACAGACTGTCTCCTGGTGCTGTTAGAGACAGATATTCTCCTGGTGTAGTAAGAGACAGACTGTCCCCTGGTGCTGTAAGAGACAGACTGTCTCCTGGTGTTGTAAGAGACAGACTCTCTCCTGGTGTGGCAAGAGACAGACTGTCTCCTGGTGCTGTAAGAGACAGACTGTCCCCTGATATTGTAAGAGACAGACTGTACTCTGGTGTTGTAAGAGACAGATTGTTCCCGGGAGTTGTAAGAGACAGACTGTCTCCTGGTGCTGTAAGAGACAGACTGTCTCTGGTGCTGTAAGAGACAGATAGTCTGCTGGTGTAGTAAGAGACAGACTGTCTCCTGGTGCTGTAAGAGGCAGACTGTCTCCTGGTGTTGTAAGAGACAGACTGTCCCCTGGTGTTGCAAGACACAGACTGTCTCCTGGTGCTGTAAGAGACAGATTGTCCCCTGGGGTTGAAAGAGACAGACTGTCCCCTGGTGTTGTAAGAGACAGACTGTCCCCTGGTGTTGCAAGAGACAGACTGTCCCCTGGTGTTGCAAGACACAGACTGTCTCCTGGTGTTGCAAGACACAGACTGTCCTCTGGTGTTGTAAGAGACAGACTGTCTCCTGCTGCTGTAAGAGACAGACTGTCCCCTGGTGTTGCAAGAGACAGACTGTTTCCTGGTGTTGTAACAGACAGACTGTCCCCTGCTGTTGTAAGAGACAGACTGTCTCCTGGTGTTGTAAGAGACAGACTGTCTCCTGGTGCTGTATGAGACAGACTGTCTCCTGGTGTTGTAACAGACAGACTGTCTCCTGAAGTTGTAAGAATCAGACTGTCTCCTGGTGCTGTTGGAGACAGAGTATCTCCTGGTGCTGTATGAGACAGTCTGTCTCCTGGTGCTGTTAGAGACAGATTGTCTCCTGGTGTTGTCAGTGACAGGCTGTCTCCTTGTGCTGTTAGAGACAGACTGTCTGCTGGTGTTGTTAGATACAGACTGTCTCCTGGTGCTGTAAGAGAAAGACTGTCCCTGGTGTGGTAAGAGACAGACTGTCTCCTGGTGCTGTAAGAGGCAGACTGTCCTCTGGTGTTGTAAGAGACAGACTGTCCCCTGGAGTTGTAAGAGACAGGCTGTCCTCTGGTGCTGTAAGTGACAGACTGTCCTTTGGTGTTGTAAGAGACAGACTGTGCCCTGGTGTTTTAAGAGACAGACTGTCTCCTGGTGCTATAAGAGAAAGACTGTCCCCTGGTGTGGTAAGAGACAGACTGTCTCCTGGTGCTGTAAGAGACAGACTTTCTCCTGGTGTGTAAGAGACAGACAGTCCGCTGGTGTTGTAAGAGACAGACTGTCTCCTGGCTGCTCTGAGCTTTGGAGACTCAAATCATTCAAAAATGAAAAGTCAAGATTTCGATTGGACTAGTAGTAGTGGGACAAGTATGTGGAAGCAAAGATTGACTCTGAGCATCTTGTAATGAATAGTGTAATCTTAAAGGGTTAAATGGTGTTTTCTACCTTTCTGTGTTGATATATTGTTCCTCTATGGTTTTGTTAGCTGCTCGTTATAATATTGTGGACAATTCAAGAGGACATTATCTGTGAGGAGGAGTTTGTTCGCAGCGTAAGTAAATGATGATGGATAATAAACATAAGCACTAATACTTGATAGCATCGATTCCAGCCCTGAGATAACTAGGGTAACTGAGGATAAACTAATCCTTGATAATCTGGTCGTGGAAGCATCGGAGAAACTGGAGCCCTCAACAACAAGTATCATTCCAACTGTGATGGGAATGGGGTTGAGTTCCTGCTTGTTTACTCTAGTTATATCATTTTTAAAAATGCCATGTGTTGTTGTGATCAGAAATTCACTGCCTGGAAAATGGGTGGAAATGTATTCAATAGTAACGTTCATAAGGGGAATGGGGAAGGGGGAAATTTTACAGGGCTACGGGGAAAGAGTGAGAGTATGGGACGAATTGTTCGTTGGTAAGTTAGCCAATCATATTCCACAAAGCCGGTAAGGACAAAGGTGAGGGACACCACTGCGAACAATATAATAATCCGTAAAAGAAGAGGACTACAAGAGAACTGGAAACAACCACAACTCTAGAAACCAAAAGCAACAGCCAGAAATTCTCCCAGTATCAGAACGGCAAGATGATCATTGGAGAAATCGAAACTTAAGGATGAAGCCAACGTTGAAATTGAGAATGAACTGAAAATAGTATTATTTAGAGAAGGCACTAGAAGCATGTCACTATTAGGACATAATCATAAGGTGGGGATGTTTGCTGATGATTGCACAATGTTCAGCATCATTCGCAACTCCTCAGGTACTGAAGCCGTTCGTGTAGAAATGCAGTGTGGGGACAGAATAATATGGGGACATTTAAGGTGAAATAATTAATCAATCATGTACTAATAACAAACTAACCTGGGAGCTGCAGAGACAGCTTATCAGAATTGACTTCATAGTTTCAGGACTGCACAGACAGCTTATCAGTAGAAGTAGACTAACAAGCAAAAACTAACAGGACAGCTGCAAGCTGCTTCATAGTAGCCCATTGTATAGCAATCAGCCTAACGGTCCGAGGAGATAGGGGGGATGAGAAACTGCTAGAGGAGAAGGTGACAAGGCAGTACCCCAATCAGGCTATGACACCAAGAAACTTCAGAGTTTGTAAACCAATTGGGAACATAAAGGGGGTGTCACTGATTTGTATGAAGAACTATAAGAAAGGCTTGATTTCTCCTGCTCAGACAGGAGAGGAGAGAAGAGCCCAGGTGTTGTTGTTGTTTACTTTGCTGATGATGTAACCAAGAAGTACTGCAATAAAGTTTCTTAAAGCTACAGTCGGACTTCGTCTCTCTTTGTGTAACTAATGGGATCCAACAGCAGCAAGACCTGGACAATATCCAGGCTTGGGCTGATAAGTGGCAAGTAACATTCACGCCACACAAGTGCCAGGCAATGACCATCTCCAACAAGAGAGAATCTAACCATCTCCCCTTGACATTCAATGGCATTACCATTGCGGAATTCCCCACTATCAACATCCTGGGGGTTACCATTGACCAGAAACTAAACTGGAGTAGCCATATAAATACCATGGCTGTAAGAGCAGGTCAGAGGCTAGGAATCCTGTGGCGAGTAACTCACCTCCTGACTCCCCAAAGCCTGTCCACCATCTACAAGGTACAAGTCAGGAGTGTGAAGGAAGACTCTACGCTTGCCTGGATGGGCGCAGCTCCGACAACACTCAACAAGCTCTACACCGTCCAGGACAAAGCAGCCCGCTTGATTGGCACCCCATCTACAAACAAGCACTCCCTCCACCACCGAGGCACAGTGGCAGCAGTGTGTACCATCTACAAGATGCACTGCAGCAACGCACCAAAGCTCCTTAGACAGCACCGTCCAAACCCGCGACCTCTACCCATGAGAAGGACAAGGACAGCAAATGCATTGGAATACCACCACCTGCAAGTTCCCCTCCAAGTCACTCACCGTCCTGACTTGGAACTGTTTCGCCGTTCCTTCACTGTCGCTGGGACAAAATGCTGGAACTCCTTTCCTAACAGCACTGTGGGTATACCTACCCCACATGGACTGCAGCAGTTCAAGAAGGCAGCTCGCCACCACCTTTTCAAGGGCAATTCGGGATGGGTACTAAATGCTGGCCTGGCCAGCGACGCTCACATCCCCTGAATGAATAAAAAAAATAATTAGAAGGTTGTAAAGCTAAATGTAACAACTTTTCTATCACTTGCATTGACATTCTGGGCAGATATTAAAGGCTCAAAACCATTAAATCACCAGGTATGGGCACTATTACAGCCAATGCATCAAATCTACAAGTGCTGAGAGTCATCATAAGGAATAGGTGTTAGCCTTGACACACTGCTTTGCACTCTCACTCCGAGATAGAAAGTTCTGTGTTCAAGTCACACTCCAGTGACTTCAGCACAAAATCCAGGCCGACACTCCAGTGCAGTGCTGAGGGAGTGCTGCACTGTCGAAGGTGCCATCTTTCAGATGAGACATTAAACTAAGAGCTCGTCTGTCCTCTATTTGAAGAACAGCAGGCGAGTTCTCCCTGGTATCCTGGCTAATAATTATCTCTCAACCAGCACTAAAAACAAATAATCTAGTCATTTATCTCATTACTGTTTGTGGGAGCTTGCAGTGCACAAATTGGCTGCCGCATTTCCTACATTACAACAGTGACTACACTTCAAAAGTAATTAATTGCTTGTAAAGTGCTTTGGCTCAATGCCTGGTACCAATAAGCGAAGCCTCATATATACACCTAATTTCACCTTACAAATAGATCTTATCTGAATCAGGCAGGGACCAGGGCAGCCCAGGTGAAGGCTCCAACTAAAACAGCAGCCAGCAGATCAGAAATGGGAGTTGGGTTGTAAGTTCAGCCCCTTGATTTTGATAGGGTTACCACCACATTACTATCATGGAAATTTGATCTCTGGCACTTTTCGAGAGGCAGCCTGTCCACCACCTATGAGACACAAGTCAGGAGTATGATGGATACTCTCCACTTGCTTGGATTAGTGCAGTTCAAACAACAGGCAAGACGTTTGACACTATCCAGGACAAAGCTGTCTGCTTGATTGTCACCCCATCAGCCCAAACATCCACCACCAGTGCATCATAGCTGCAGTGTGTACTATCTGAAGGATGCACTGCAGCACCTCGCCAATGCTTCTTCGACAGCAACTTCTAAACCCGGAACCTCAACCACCTAGAAGAACAAGGGCAGTAGACACAAGGGCACACCACCTCCTGCAAGTTCCCGTCCAAGTCACACACCATCCTGACTTGAAACTATATTGCCGTTCCTTCACTGTCGTTGGCTCAAAATCCTGGAACTCCATCCCTAACAGTACTGTAGGGCTCCTAAATCCAAGGACTGCAGAGGTTCAAGAAGGTGGCTCACCACCACCTTCTCAAGGGCAAATAGGGATGGGCAATAAATACTGACCTTGTCAGAGATGCCCGCATCTGAATAGCGAATTGGAAAAAAGCTTTGATGTTGTGATGGGGACAACTATAGGTTTCTATGGAAATATGAACCAGCGAGTTGAAATGACTCTGTAGACTTTGTAATGATGGTTAGTGTGGGGGCTTTGCTGAGGTATAGAAAATATTAAATGGCTTACCTAAGTTCAGTTCAAAACATTATTTTAAAATAAGGTAGGACAGTAGAAGCATTAGAATTAACTTGTAAGCATGCATTTAAGTCAAATATCAAAATGAATTTCTTAAAGCAAAGTGCAATCAACATCTGTATTAATCTTTCAGTATATTAAAATTAGATCAGTTAAATTATTTTAACTAGGGCACAATCTTAAAATTGGAGCTAGGCCATTCAGTAGTGAATTCAGGAGATACTTCTTCATCCAAAGGATCGTGGAACTCTGGAATTCTTTCCCCCTAAAGGTTGTGGATGGTGGGAGACAACTGGAACTTTCAAGACTGAAATTGATAGATATTTGTTAGTTAAGGGTATCAAGGGATATGGAGCAATGGCGGGTAACTGGAGTTTAGAGAGAGAGAGTTTAGTACAGAGCATCCATTATCTAACTGAATGGCGGAACAGGCTCAAGGGGCTGACTGGTCTACTCCTGTTCCTATTCCCTGCTAGGCAGAAGGGGGATTCTCCCGATCAGTTGCTATAACTTTGGCAGCTGATCGGCTGAAATCCCGGTTACAAATTTATCTGAGGTTTCTTACTGGCAGCAAATTGGGAGAATCCCTGAGGAAATCATTGGCAAAAGACTTTACAAGTATTCAAGATTAAATTGGACCCTTGCCTATGTTGTATGATTGCCTTAAAAGTGATGTCCCTTTAGGAACGCAGTGTGCTAATGAGCTAAGTACCAGGATGTAGTCATGTGACTAGAAACCATAGTCACTCTGCAACTGTAACACCCTAGACAAAGGTTCTGTAAATAGTTTGCTCTGTAATATACATAGTAGTTCAGCTGTTAATAAACCTTCTGGAGATCTTCAACATATTGGAATCCATGCACCTCATTGTGTTGCTTAAGATAACACAACGAAACCCATGATATGGTGGCAGCCGTTGTGAAAAGACAAGATCTAAGCTTGATCTTGGGTAAACAGTTGTGAAAGCGACCCTTCCTAAGCCAAAAGAGAGAAAGTTCAAAAGTAATACTGTCCCAAACAGTGGAAAGAAGAAAAAACTTACTCCAGCTATGGGAGACAGAGCACTGAATGACAGGCTGCAAATAAATTCCTGTAATCGGGTGAGTCATTGTGCTGACGGTCAAGGAATCCTGGTTTAAAAAAAGCTTCAAAGTGCTTTAAAAATTGATTTTTTTAAAGGCTCTGTAGGTGAGAGAAAAAAAAAACACAAGAACCTAATTCCTCTCTCAGGCTGATTGAGGTCAGTGCCATTATAGGAGGCATCTGAAAAACAGTTTGGGAACCCCCCGAACACAACAGAGTCTCCATTCACGCAGTCAGAGCTGAAAAAATCATTAAACCGTGACGAACATAAATAAACTCTAGCAAAAAACAAGCAAACGGAAAATCCCTTGAACAGCTGTGTAAACATATAAACTGAAGTGCTGAAAGTAAAATAAACAGAGAACACTGTGAAGCACCTGTTCAAACTTTTTAAACAAAGAATGAAGTTATGCCTCATAGACCAAGCGGTTACAGAACCAGAGAAGCAGGCTGTGAAAATACTGATAGCAGTTAGAAATGAGGGGTTACACAGAATCAATACCTCTGTTTTATCTGAAAAGTACCAGACAGATCCCACAAAGATATGGAAAGTGCTAGAAGATTAGTTCCAGGTAAGAGTGAATTTTAGAACTCAACCCCTGGAATTGATGTCCTACAGGCAACAGCCACAGGAATCAATAGATCAGTTCATCAGTAGATGCCATAGTAAGGGCAACGAATGCAATTTTTCAGAAACTGAGCTGTCGGAGTGAATAATGGAGCTGGTGATTGTCTCAACACATATTGAAGCATTTCAAAAGATCTCTTGGGGAAAAAGAAATGTCACAACATTGATGCACTGCTAGAAGATGGCAGGAAACATGAAGCTATTGTAGCTGGACAACAGTATCTGCAAGCTCTAGGTGCAATTGACAGTATCGGCACGATAACCAGGTTACAAAAAGCAAGAAAGCTGTGTGGTAAGTGTGGTTTGTCCCACTCACTGTGAACTTCTCCTGCATTTCAAAACCTGTGAAAGGTGTGCAGTGCAAAAGGACATTGGGCCCACCTATGCAACAAATCTGGCTCCAAAGACGCAGCTAGAAGTCACAATAAGACACAAACAAACAGAAGACAGGTACAACAACAGGGCAACTGCAGCAAGGGGAGTGCTAGAGACCTGTGTAAATGCAAGCCAATACACCAAGTCTACAGTGAAATAGACCCAAGACAAGGCTCAGAGTAGAGCGATTCTCAGCCAAAAGCGAGCAGGCGTTTCATATTGTGAACCTGACTGATTGCTACTATTAAAATCATGTGCCCAAAGAAAGCTGGCAAACACACTCTCAGGATTAGGATTGACACGGGAGCTAGTGCAAGTATCCGAACAGTCTGAATACTGAAGGATATGTACTGGGATCATTGGAAATTAATGATACAACCGCCAACTGCAAAGTTAACTGCATACAATGCATCACCCATCCTTTGCGGTGGCACACTAACAATGCAATGCATCAATGGCAAGCAGGCATGGAAACCACAAATAATTTACTTGGCAGACACAAGCGGACCAGCAGAGGCAGGACCAGCACGTAAGGACCTCAACATCATAACCATCCATGAGATCACCAAGGTACCCAATACAGCAGAAGAGACCAAGGGTATCCACATGGAGTCAGTCCATGACCTACAACAAATGTATCTGGACAGGTTTGATGCCATAGAAGATTTCAAAGGCGATGCTGTACTACACCTCAGAGAGGATGCAATTCCATCAATCGACTCTCCCAGTAAGTGCAGTGTGCACATACAAAAAATGCTTAAGCGCAAGTTGGATGACATGGAATGCAATGGCATCATCCATCGTGTGCATCATCACACAGACTGGTGCAGCTCAATTACATGTGTACTAAAGAAGGATGGAGTAATCAGGGTATGTCGAGATCCAAGGTGTCTAAACCTCTCCCTAAAGAGATTCCAACACTAGAGGAATTGCATCCCAAGTTCAAAGGAGCCAAATTCTTCTCCAAGTTGGATGCTAAACATGGATATTGGTCGGTGCACCTAGCTAAGGAATCGCAGGAAGTCAGCACCTTCAGAACACCATTTGGAAGATATTGCTTCCAGAGACTACCCTTCGGCTGATCTGTCAGTCAAGATCTGATCCAGCAGCATATGGACAGAATTATAGAAAACGTGCCTGGATGAATATGCATTGCCAATGATATCGCGGTAATGGGAAAAACCAAAGAACAGCATGATCGAAATCTTCATTCACTGATAGCAGTAGCTCATCGTGAAGAGCTTGTTTTAAACAGCAAGAAGTGCCAGGTGAATGTAAGTCGATCAATTTCTTTGGCTCCATCTATTCAAGTTGCAGAAACCATCCTGACCCAGGCAAAGTCGAAGGTGTAAGGCATATGCCTACCCCACAAGACAAGGAAGACCCCCAGAGATGTCTTGGATTTTTCAACTTCTTGGTACCATGCACTTCAAATTTTTCTGACAAAGCATCATCACTGAGGGAGCTCTTCAAGAAAGACGTACAACTTGTATGGCAGGAGGACCATCAGCATATGTTTGAGTCTCTCAAACAAGCATTGTCAGCAGAAATTTGTACCCTGCAGTGCTATGATCCAAGGAAGAAGACAATCTTGGAAGTCGACGCCTCACAAAAAGGGCTAGGAGCGTATTTCCTGCACAATGGCAAACCAATTGCATTCGGGTCCATATGTTTATCCTTATCACAATCCAATTACTCAAACATAGAGCGTGAAACACTTGCTCTGGTGTTTGGGATCATTAGGTTCCGCACCTACCTGTTCGGTAAGCGGTTCACTGTGGAAACCGACCACAAACCACTGGAGATGATCTGGAGCAAACCATTGATAAGTGCACCACCTCGACTACAGCGAATCTTAGTGAAAGTGCAGGGGTACGACTTCAACATCTGCTACAAACTGGGTACGAAAATGGCCACCTCCGATAAGCTGAGCAGATTGCCAAACCCGAACAACAATGAAGAAGTTCCACTGGATCTACAAGTAGCCAGCATGGCCATCGATGTGGAAGATGTGCTCAAAATTGAATTATTGCATTTTGGTCAGCACAAATGTGACCAACTACAATCAGAGACAGCAAATGACCCACAAATGAAGGCAGTGTGGAGAGTCATCATAGAAGATTGGCCTGACACGGTAAAAGGGATGCCAGAAACCCTGAGATGCTTTTGGCCTTAAAGAGATGAACTAGATATCTTGAGAGATGTCACCTTCAAAGGAAAGCAAGTGAATTGTGCCTAACGCTCTCTGACAGGACATCTTATCACAACTTCACCAAGGCCATACGGGCATACAGCAAACGGGACGACTGGCAGGAGACAACGTTTATTGGCCAGGGACCAATGGTGACATCGAAAGGTTAGTGAGGATGTGTGAGGCATGCCAGAGCCACCAGCCACAACAATGTAAAGAACCTCTACACCCTCATGAGATTCCATCAGTCCCTTGGTCCAAAATCGCCACTGACCTATTTTCCGTGAATGGAGAAAACTTTATATTGGTCACTGATTATTTCTCCAAATTTCCAACTGTCAGACAGGTAAAAGACACTTCAGGTGTGGTCGTTGCAGACACATTGAGTGTCCTATTCAATCTATTCAGTGCACCTGAAGAAATTAATTCTGACAATGGGCCATAGTATACAGGCAGACCTTTCAGGGAAATGCGTGCCAAATAGGGTGCAAACCATGTGATGTCCTCACCACAATACCCTAAATTTAATAGCCTTGCTGAGTGAATGGTTCTCACAGTCAAGTCACTTATCTTGAAGTGAAGAACAATGAAACAAGATCTTTGTGTTACCATGCTCCACCTCAGAGCTACACTTATGAATGTGGGCTTACTGTCACCAGCAGAGATCATGTTTGGCAGACAAGTGCAAGTGACTCTACCAAGCCATGATCTATCCAAATTCTCCGAGATGCAGGAGACACTGCTCGAAAAACAGGAGAGAATGAAGATGGTGCATGACCGACATGCAGGGGTGGAAGTACCTCAGCTACACGTAGGACAAAAGGTCAGGGTCATACATCCCACAATGAGAACATGGTTACCCGCAGAAGTATCCAAAGTATGCAGTGAGCCTAGGTCCTACCAGGTTACAACATCTAACAGAGCAGTGTTGAGGAGGTACCAAAGCCAATTAAGAGAAGTGTGCAATATCCCAATTGCACACAGCAGACTCGAAAGAACACACTCCGACGATAAGAGTGTGATGGAACAACAGGACAAAAAACAACACGTTGACAACATGTCTGCAAACCAAAAACAGCCAAGGGTGAAATCCACATCCCCAGAAGGTTATACCATAACCAGATCTGAAGAGTTGTCAAACCACCGAAACGATATATGGACTCTTAAGCTTCTGCACTCGTAAATGTCACAACCCTATCCTTATACCTGTAAATTTTATAATCTCTATCCCCATAACTAATTTTGATATTATCCAATTTTATGTGTTTTTTCTTGTAGCATACGAGACATTTCTTTGGAAAGAAAGGGAATGTTGTATGATTGCCTGAAGAGTGATGTCCCTTTAAGAACTCAGTATACTAATGAGCTAAGTACCAGGATGTAGTCATGTGATTAGAAGCCATATTCATCCTGCAACTGTAATACCCTGGGCAAAGGTTCTGTAAATAGTTTGCTCTGTATTGTACATACTAGTTTAGCTGTTCATAAACCTTCTAGAGATCTTCAACGAACTGGAATCCACCCACCTCGTTGTGTTGCTTAAGATAACACCATGAAACCCATGACAGATTAAGTTATACTGAAGGGGAGGCAGTGGCGTAGTGGTATTGTCACTGGACTAGTAACCCAGAGACCCAGGGTATTGCTCTGGGGACGTGGGTTTAAATCCCACCATAGCAGAAGGGGGAATTTGAATTAAAAGCTAATCTAATGATGGCCGTGCAACCATTTGTCAATTGTTGTAAAAACCCATCTGCTTCAGTAATATCCTTTAGTGAAGGAAATCTGCTGTCCTTACCTGGTCTGGCCTACATGTGACTCCAGACCTACAGCGGTGTGGTTGACTCTTAAATGGCCTAACAAGCCACTCAGTTGTATCTAACCGCTATGAGGTCAATAAGGAATGAAACCGGATGGACCACCCGTCATCGACCTAGGCACCGGAAACGACAATGGCAAACCCAGCCCTGTCGATCCTGTAAAGTCCTCCTTATTATCATCCAGGGACTTGTGAAAAAGTTGGGAGAGCTGTCCCTCAGACTAGTCAAACAACAACCTGACTGAATCATACCTTACAATGTCCCAGACACTGCCATCACCATCCCTGGGTATGTCCTGTCCCACTGGCAGGACAGACCCAGCAGAGGTGGCAGCACAGTTGGGTGTCCTCAACATTGACTCCAGACCCCATGAAGTCTCATAGCATCAGGTCAAACATGGGCAGGCAAGGAAACCTCCTGCTGATTACCACCTACCACCACCCCGCCCCCCCCCACCCCCCTTTCTCGGCTGATGTATCAGTACTCCACCATGTTGAACACTACTTGGAGGAAGCACTGAGGGTGGCGAGGCCGCAGAATGTACTCTGGTGGGGGACTTCAATGTCCATCACCAAGAGTAGCTTGGTAGCATCACTACTGGCCGTGTCCTAAAGGACATAGCTGCTAGACTGGGTCTGCAGCAGGTGGTGAGGGAACCAACAAGAGGAAAAATATGCTTAACCTCGTTCTCACCAATCTGCCTGCCGCCATCTGTCCATGACAGTATTGGTAGGAGTGACCACCGCACAGTCCTTGGACCGCAAGTCCCATCTTCCGATTGAGAATACCCTCCATCGTGTTGTGTGACACTGCCACCATGCTAAATGGGATGGATTTTGAACAGATCATGGCCCGGCATATCTCCCAGTCTACCATTACCATGAAGCCAGGGGTCTAACCCTGGTTCAATGAAGAGTGCAGGAGGGCATGCCAGGAGCAGCACCAGGTGTACCTCAAAATGAGATGTCAACCTGGTGAAGCTACATCCCAGGACTACTTGTGTGCCAAATATTGTAAGCAGCATGCGATAGACAGAGCTAAGCGATCCCATTACCAATGGATCAGATCTAAGCTCTGCAGTCCTGCCACATCCAGTCATGAATGGTGGTGGACAATTAAACAACTAACTGGAGGAGGTGGCTCCACAAATATCCCCATCCTTAATGATGGGGGAGCCCAGCACATCAGTGCGAAAGATAAGGCTGAAGCATTTGCAACAACGTTCAGCCATAGGTGCCGAGTGGATGATCGATCTTGGCCTCCTCCTCAAGTCCCCAGCATCACAGATGCCAGTCTTCAGCCAATTCGATTCACTCCACGTGATATCAAGAAATGACTGAAGGCACTGGATAGTGCAAAGGCTTTGGGCCCGGACAACATTCCGACAATAGTACTGAAGAACTGTGCTCCCGAACTTGCTGCACTCCTAGCCAAGCTGTTTCAGTACAGCTACAACACTGGCATCTATCCAGCAATGTGGAATGCCCAGGTATGGCCTGTACAGAAAAAGCAGGACAAGTCCAAACCGGCCAATTACCGCCCCATCAGTCTACTCTCAATCATCAGTAAAGTGATGGAAGGTGTCATCGATAATGCTGTCAAGTGGCACTTACTTAGCAATAACCTACTCAGTGACGCTCAGTTTAGGTTCTGCCAGGGCCACTCAGCTCCAGACCTCATTACAGCCTTGATTCAAACATGGACAAAAGAGCTGAACTCAAGAGGTGAGGTGAGAATGACTGCCCTTGACATCAAGGCAGCATTTGACCGAGTATGGCATCAAGGAGGCCTAGCAAAACTGGAGTCATTGGAATCAGGGGGAAAACTCTCTGCTGGTTGGAGTCATACCTAGTGCAAATGAAGCTGGTTGTGGTTGTTGGAGGTCAATCATCTCAGCTGGATAGTGTCCTAGGCCCAACCATCTTCAGCTGTTTCATCAGGTCAGAAGTGGGGATGTTTGCTGATGATTGCACAATGTTCAGCACCATTTGTGACTCCTCAGATACTGAAACAGTCCGTGTAGAAATGCACCTGGACAATATCCAGGCATGGGCTGATAAGTGGCAGGTAACATTCGCGCCACACAAGTGCCAGGCAATGACCATTTCCAACAAGAGAGAATCTAACCATCTCCCTTGACATTCAATGGCATTATGATCACTGAATCCCCCACTATCAACATCCTGGGGGTTACCATTGACCAGAAATTAAACTGGAGTAGCCACATAAATACTGTGGCTGCAAGAGCAGGTCAGTGGCCAGGAATCCTGTGGCGAGTAACTCACCTCCTGACGCCCCAATGCTTGTCCACCGTCTACAAGGCACAAGTCAGGAGTGTGATGGAATACTCTCCATTTGCCTGGATGGGTGCAGCTCGAATAACACTCAAGAACCGGGACAAAGCAGCCCGCTTGATTGGCACACCATCCACAAACATTCACTCCCTCCACCACTGACACACAGTGGCAGCAGTGCACTGCAGCAACGCAACAAGGCTCCTTCGACAGCACCTTCCAAACCCATGACCACCTAGAAGGACAAGGGCAGTAAATGCATGGGAACACCACCACCTGCAAGTTCTCCTCCAAGCCACACACCATCCTGACTTGGAACTATATTGCTATTCCATCACTGACACAGGGTCAAAATCCTGGAACTCCCTTTGTAACAGCACTGTGGGTGTACCTACCCCACTTGGGCTGCAGCGGTTCAAGAAGGCAGCTTACCACCACCTTCTCAAGGTCAATTAGGGATGGGCAATAAATGCTGGCCTAGCCAGCGACACCCACATCCCAAGAACAAATAAAAAAAAGTGGATATAAACAATCCCATGCCACTATTCAAAGAAGAGCAGGAGAGTTCTCCCGGTTGACCTGGCCAATATGTATCCCTTAACCATCACCTAAAACAGATTATAAAAGAACAAAGAACAAAGAAAATTACAGCACAGGAACAGGCCCTTCGGCCCTCCAAGCCTACGCCGATCCAAATCCTCTATCTAAACCTGTCGCCTATTTTCTAAGGGTCTGTATCTCTTTACTTCCTGCCCATTCATGTATCTGTCTAGATACATCTTAAAAGACGCTATCGTGCCTGCGTCTACCACCTCCGCTGGTAATGCGTTCCAGGCACCCACCACCCTCTGCGTAAAGAACTTTCCACGCATCTCCCCCCTAAACTTTTCCCCTTTCACTTTGAACTCGTGTCCCCTTGTAATTGAATCCCCCACTCTGGGAAAAAGCTTCTTGCTATCCACCCTGTCTATACCTCTCATGATTTTGTATACCTCAATCAGGTCCCCCCTCAACCTCCGTCTTTCTAATGAAAATAATCCTAATCTACTCAACCTCTCTTCATAGCTAGCACCCTCCATACCAGGCAACATCCTGGTGAACCTCCTCTGCACCCTCTCCAAAGCATCCACATCCTTTTGGTAATGTGGCGACCAGAACTGCACGCAGTATTCCAAATGTGGCCGAACCAAAGTCTTATACAACTGTAACATGACCTGCCAACTCTTGTACTCAATACCCCATCCGATGAAGGAAAGCATGCCGTATGCCTTCTTGACCACTCTATTGACCTGCGTTGCCACCTTCAGGGAACAATGGACCTGAACACCCAAATCTCTCTGTACATCAATTTTCCCCAGGACTTTTCCATTTACTGTATAGTTCACTCTTGAATTGGATCTTCCAAAATGCATCACCTCGCATTTGCCCTGATTGAACTCCATCTGCCATTTCTCTGCCCAACTCTCCAGTCTATCTATATTCTGCTGTATTCTCTGACAGTCCCCTTCACTATCTGCTACTCCACCAATCTTAGTGTCATCTGCAAACTTGCTAATCAGACCACCTATACTTTCCTCCAAATCATTTATGTATATCACAAACAACAGTGGTCCCAGCACGGATCCCTGTGGAACACCACTGGTCACACGTCTCCATTTTGAGAAATTCCCTTCCACTGCTACTCTCTGTCTCCTGCTGCCCAGCCAGTTCTTTATCCATCTAGCTAGTACACCTTGGACCCCATGCGCCTTCACTTTCTCCATCAGCCTACCATGGGGAACCTTATCAAACGCCTTACTGAAGTCCATGTATATGACATCCACAGCCCTTCCCTCATCAATCAACTTTGTCACTTCCTCAAAGAATTCTATTAAGTTGGTAAGACATGACCTTCCCTGCACTAAACCATGTTGCCTATCACTGATAAGCCCATTTTCTTCCAGATGGGAATAGATCCTATCCCTCAGTATCTTCTCCAGCAGCTTCCCTACCACTGACGTCAGGCTCACCGGTCTATAATTACCTGGATTATCCCTGCTACCCTTCTTAAGCAAGGGGACAACATTAGCAATTCTCCAGTCCTCCGGGACCTCACCCGTGTTTAAGGATGTTGCAAAGATATCTGTTAAGGCCCCAACTATTTCCTCTCTCGCTTCCCACAGTAACCTGGGATAGATCCCATCCGGACCTGGGGACTTGTCCACCTTAATGCCTTTTAGAATACCCAACACTTCCTCCCTCCTTATGCCGACTTGATTATCTTCATATTATCACAGTGCTGTTTATGGGAGCTTGCTGTGCATAAATTGGCTGGAGCATTTCTTACGTTGCAACAGCGGCTACACTTCAAAAATACTTAAATGTGTAAAGCATTTGGAATGGCCTGAGGTTGAAAAAGTTTTTCTTTTTCTATATGTTTTAATGCTCTTTCAGAATTAAATCTTTAATTTAATAGAATCTGCAAAGTGAATGCCACAGCTATTAGCAACAGCTTACTTCAATAATAAAAAAATTGTTATTCTATTTTATTCTAACCAATGCAAAACCTAGCAGAATCAAAAATGGAACTATTTAAAATGAATTAACATTGGTGTGTAATTTAGTTCTAAAAAGAAATTCATGTTCTGATGCATTCACATACGTTTTGTGTGTTCATGAGTGCACTCTTCTCCCACTGTCACGTCACTGGAGCTTGCAAGTGCACCTTGCTATTCATATTCTAAGTGTTTGTGTTGGAGTATTCATCATCTCATTAAAGCTGAACCATGACATCCACGATTTTCAGACAGGGTTTTAAAAGATGTTGCACTCAAAGGGAAGGTAAGATAATGAGTTAACCTTTTCAATGACAGGGCCCTCTGAGCTCAGATGTTGTTTCCTTGTGAAACAGTGGTAGCACCCTTGTCTCTGAATTGGAAGATTGTGGGTGCAATCCCCATTCCAGAGACTTCAGCACAAAATCCGTGCTGACATTCCAGTCCATTACTGATGGAGTGCTTCACTGTATGAGGTACTGTCTTTTGGATGAGATGGTAAACCAAGAGCCCATCTCAGGTGGATGTAAAAGATCCCATAGCACTGTTTTGAAGAAGAGCGGGGGAGTTCTTCCTCGTGTCGTGGCTAATATTTATCACTCAACAACCACTTAGAAACAGTTTATCTTGTCATTTTCTCATTGCTGTTTGTGGGAGCTTGCTGTGTGCAAATTGGCTGCTGCAATTACTACATTATGTTGTAAGATCACTTTAACAGTGGCTACATTTAAGAACTCAGTATGTTGATCAGCTCAGTACCAGGATGTAGTCATGTAACTGGAAGCCATAGTCACTCTGCACAGCAACACCCTGGACAAAGGTTCTGTATATAGTTTGTTCTGTATTGTATCTACTAGTTTAGCTGTTAATAAACCTTGTAGTGATCTTCAAGGAACTGGAATGCTCACTGTGTTGCTTAAGATAACACAAAGAAACTCATGACACATTACGACAGTGACTAAACTTAAAAAGTGCTGTATTAGCTATAAAGTGCTTTGGGACATCCTGAGGTTGAGAAAGAGAACTGATAGGCGGCCCTCTAATCAGGAAGTGGGTGGGGATATCCAATAGTTCTGCTGAAGATCCAAGGTAAACCTTCAAGAGGTTGGGAGGCAATGGGGGAAGGGGTGCTGAAAGGGCCATTAAGCGAAAAGCAGCAGGTGGGAAAATTTCTGTGGAGGCAGTAGGAGCATTCATGTTCCCCCTGGTCCCACAAAATTCAGTTGCACAATTTATCTTTTGGAGTGCTTTTTGGAGTAGTCTATATTGGCCCCCTTAAGCACCATTAGTTCACCCACTCTACCTATTTGAAGACCAAAATTGCTTTGGGGTTTCTAGAAATGAGGTGGGACCCTGAATTTAAATATTACATATGAACCTACGAATTAAGAGTAGGAGTAGGCCATTCGGCTCCTCGAGCCTGCTCCGCCATTCAATAAGATCATGGCTGATCTGATTGTAACCTCAACTCCGCATTTCCACCTACCTCCAATCACCTTTCACCCCCTTGCATATGAAGAATCTATCTACCTCTACCTTAAAATATTTAAAGACTCTGCTTCCACCACCTTTTGAGGAAGAGAGTTCCAAAGACTCATGACCTTCTGAGAGAAAAAAATTCTCCTCATCTCTGTCTTAAGTGGGCGACCCCTTAATTTTAAACAGTGACCCCTAGTTCGAAATTCTCTCACAAGAGGAAACATCCTTTCCACATCCACCTTGTCAAAAGCCTTCAGAATCTTATATGCTTCAATCAATTCACCTCTTATTCTTTTAAATGCCAGTGGATACAAGCCTAGCCTGTCCAACCTTTCCTCATAAGACAACCCACCTATTCCAGGTATTAGTCTAGTAAACCTTCTCTGAACTGTTTCCAACGCATTTACGTCCTTCCTCAAATAAGGAGACCAATACTGTACAGTACTCCAGATATGGTCTCACCAATGCCCTGTATAACTGAAGCATGACCTCCCTACTTTTGTATTCAATTCCCTTTGCAATACATGGTAACATTCTTTTAGATTTCCTAATTACTTGCTGAAACTGCAGACTAACCTTTTGCGATTCATGCACTAGGACACCCAGATCCCTCTGCATCTCAGAGCTCTGCAATCTCTCACCATTTAGATAATATGCTTCTTTTTTATTCTTCCTGCCAAAATGGACAATTTCACATTTTCCCACACTATACTCCATTTGCCAGATCTTTGCCCACTCACCCTTTGTAGCCTCCTTATGTCCTCTTCACAACTTACTTTCCTACCTATTTTTGTGTCATCAGAAAAGTTAACAACCATACCTTTGGTCCCTTCATCCAAGCCATTTATATAAATTGTAAAAAGTCGAGGCTCCAGTACACCACTTGTTACAACTTGCCAACCTTGAAATGATGCATTTATGCCCTTTTATTTTATTTTAATAGGGTTTACGCCTCCTTTGGATGCCAAGCTCAGCTGCCCATTTTAAGGCCTGCTTGAAAGTTTCTGCATGTGTGGAGATGGTAGCATAGTGGTTATGTCATTAGACGAGTAATCCAAAGGTGTGTGTAGTTTATTGTATTGCAGTGGCTGAGATAGTGTATTATGATCGCTAAGCATTTGTACACTGCTGTACTGCCTCTCTGCTGCCCTCTCTATTGGGGAGGTGTAAATAAAAAGTTCCACAATGGTTGCCTACAGTAAGACTCATTTTAGAATCATAGAAAGTTTAAGGCACAGAAAGAGGTCACTTGGCCCAAGAGTGTGATGATGAGAAATTGCAGTATTTCACATGTAGAAATGAACTGAGTGTAGATCAAAGCTGACTCCTATGGGGTTTAAGAGTTATTATTCTGCCAAGTTTTCGGGAGAGATTGTTAGAGGAACTTCATCAAGAGCTTACAGAGATAGCCTGTATAAAAGCAGTAACAAGAAGCTATTTTTGGTATCCAAAGATAGACAGAGATATTGAATAGTTGGTGAAAAGTTGTGAAGTGTATCTCAGAATGAGAAATGATCCATCAAGGTTCCTTGCATTCTATGGTCCAATGCAAGGACACCATCGGAACGAGAATATGTTGATTTCTTTGAATTGGAAGGTAAAGAGTATCTTGTTTTGGTCAATAGCTCTAGCAAGTAGTTAAATGTTGAGTCTATGCCTATAGCACAAATGCCAAAACTATTGAGGTTTTGAGAAGTTGGTTTGCAATTTATGGGTTGCCAGAAGTGTTGGTGTCAGACAATGGTCCACAGTTTACGTCACAAGAGTTTGAAATATTTCTGAGTAAGAATGGAGTCAAACACGCTCTAATACCACCATATTACCCAGCATCGAATGGTGCTGCAGAAAGAAGTGTTCAAATTGTGAAGAGGTCTTTGCAGAAGTATTTGCTAGATGACAAACTAGGCAATAATTTCCATGTTTCTCTTCGACACAGGTTAGACAATTTTCTGTTCTGTTACAGAATAACCCTACAGTCTACAACAGGTTGCTCACCTTCTGTGTTAGCATTTAAACATGCTCGGACAAGTTTAGTTTGCTTAAGCCTGACCTCAGTGGCAAAGCAAGAGAAAAGCAAGACAGATTGAAGATGAGTCATGATACCCGAGGCATGAAATTCAGAGAGTTCAGTGCTGGTCAGAAGGTCATGGTGAAAAACCAACGAGGTGATAAGGAGAAGTATGCATTTGGAGTTGTAAAAAGACTAGGTGCATTCACATATCAAGTAAGGATTCGAGAGAGACTCCATCAATATCATGCAGATCATTTGCTTGAAAGAGGAAATCTGACATAGGGAGAGTATGAGAAACCTCCTATAGTCCAAGTTCCAACAGTCCCAAGAGAAAGTCAGAATGAAAGTGAAAGGCACAGAAATTGAAAGTTTGCCTGTATCACAGAATCCACTGGTAGAGCAAAGTGAGTCAAGGTCAATTTCACAGTTCCAACCATTAAGTGGAGTTGGTCGTCAAAGTCAAAGTTCAGGGCCGACACAGTCTGAGATGTTGGGAGAGCAGCAATCCCAGGACAGAGGAAAATGTGGACTTGTAAATTGAGAGACCTGAGTTCAAATCCTAGCATGGCAGTTTGTAAGTTAAATTCAGTTAATTAAATAAATCAAAAATTAAAAAGCTAGTATCAGTAATGGGGTGGCCTGGCCACTATGAAGGCCAGGAATACTAGACACAGGCTCTGGCCTGTCAATCCCTGTGGATGTGTGCATGCAAAAATGACTATGAGCTTAAGGCTGCTGATATAATTAATTAAAACAAGCACTGCTATTGCATTTTTTGTACACTGAATCACTTTATTGATTAAGTTTCAGTAATAATTACCAATGATAACTGTACTAATAACTCTTTGGCATTTTGAATCGGTGAATTGTGGCGGGTGTGGTGATGAGGACAATCTGGGATCTTTTCTCGCGGGCACTAGCCGAACTGGAAATGATTTCCAATGACTGACATTGATATTAGCCAATGTAGGACAACATTGGGTAACATTAAGGGCGGTGTCATAAGGATATAGGACAGGTCTCATAGGACCTTGCCTCGCGGGTACTCGCCAACCTGGAAATGATTTCATGACTGACATTTAACCAGTGAGGCTGATAGGTACATACGAACATACGTACATACGAACATATGAACATACGAATTAGGAGCAGGAGTAGGCCACTCGACCCCTTGCGTCTGCTCCGCCATTCAATAAGTTCATGGCTGAACTGATTACTTCACATCTCCACCTACCCCCGATAACCTTCCACCCCCTTGCTTATCAAGAATCTATCTACCTCTGCCTTAAAAATATTCAAAGACTCTGCTTCCACTGCCTTTTGAGGAAGAGAATTCCAAAGACTCATGACCCTCTGAGAGAAAACATTTCTCCTCATCTCTGTCTTAAATGGGCGACCCCTTATTTTTAAACAGTGACCCCGAGTTCACGATTCTCCCACAAGGGGAAACATCCTTTCCACATTCATCCTGAGAAGACCCCTTAGGATCTTATATGTTTCAATTACGTCGCCTCTCACTCTTCTAAATTCCAGCGGATACAAGTTTAGCCTGCCCAATCTTTCCTTGTAAGACAGCCCACCCATTCCAGATATTAGTCTAGATGTTGCATGATTGCCGTTAAGAGTGATGTCCCTTTAAGATCTTAGTATGCTAATAAGCTAAATACCAGGTTGTAGTCGTGTGACTTGAAGCCAGAGTCACTCTGCATTTGTAACACCCAGAGCAAGGTTCTGTAAATTATTATTCTGTACTGTATATAATAGCTTAGCTGTAGTAAACCAGTTTTGAGATCTTCAACCAACTGGACTCCACGCATCTCATTTATGTTGCAACAGACAATACAAAGAACTCATTATATGGTGACAGCTGTGGTGAGAAAATAAAGTCTAAGTTTGAAGACCACAGGTAGAACAGCTCTGAAAACGACCATTCCTACAGCCACTAGAGAGAAAGTTAAAAGAAAAAGTACTGGCTCAAACAGTGAAAAAATGGAACTTACCTCAAGCTGTAGAAGACAGAACACAGAACTACAGGATGCAAGTACATCGGGTGCTGATGGTCGAGGGATACCACTTTAAAAAAAAGCTTTGAAGTCCTCAAAAAGTTGATTCCTTTTTCAAAGGCTCTTTTAAAAAAAGGGAAGTTCCCGATTCCTTTCCCAGGCTGATCAAGGTGGGTGCCATTAATGGAGGTGTCCATTGCAAAAAGGTGGGAAAACCCCAATCTCTGCAGAACGTCATCCACCCAGCCAAAGTTAAAAGAATCCATTAAACTACTTGAGTGTGAATAAGAGATTCCATTCATCAAGCCACAGTAAAAAAAAAACCCGTAAAACCACTCCAGTGTGAAGAACATAAAAAACCCTTTAAAAAAACCCATTGAACTGCCTATTGAATAGCTGTGTAAACAGAACAGGCTTAAGTATTGGAAGCAAGATAAACACACAGCACTAGCAAACACCTGCTCCTGTCACTCAAAGTAGCTAGTATAAATAACAGAGAATCTCTTAAAGGAGAAACAGTACAGAGTCATAGAACAAGTCTTAAAGGAAGTTTTAAAGCAAAAGAACAGCAGAAATATGTGTACCAAATTTCCCAGTATGAACTGGCAGGCCTTGGATATCCTATTCGAGTTCTAACTATTCAAACAAAGTATGCAGTTATTTTTCACAGACCAAATAAGTGTAGAAGCAGAAAAACAGGCTGTAAAAATACTATTAGTAGTTGGAAATGAGGGATTACACAGAATCAACACCTCTGTTTCAGAAAGACCCTTGGGGAAAAAGAAAGGCCACAGAATTGATGCGCTGCTGGAAGATGGCAGGAAATATGAAACTACTGTAGCTGGACAACAGCACCTGCAAGCACTTGGTGCAGCCAACAGTGTCGGCACGGTAACAAGGTCGAAAAGAGCAGGCAAGCTGTGTGGTAAGTGTAGTTGGTTCCACTCACGGCATAGTTGTCCTACATTTCGAGACCTGTGCAAGGCGTGTGATGCAAAAGGACACCGGACCCGTCTATGCAGGAATTCTGGCTTCAAAGGTGCAGACAGAAGCCACGGTAGAACACAAGCAAACAGACAACAGGGCAACAGCAGCAAGGAAAGTGCCAGAGACCTGCACAAGCGCAAGCTGATACACAAAGTCCATAGCAAAACAGACCTGAGACAAGACACAGAGAGAAATAGTTCTCAGTCAGAAGACGAACAGACATTCCACATTGTGAACCTGACACAGCATGTTGATGAAGTCAAACAACTTCAAGCTTTCATCACTATGAACATCACGTGCCCAAAGAAAGCTGGAAAACACACTCAGTGACAAGATTGATACCGGCACTAGTGCAAATATCCTACAGTCGGAATACTCAAAGATATGTACTGGAGTCATTGGAAATCAATGATACAACTGACAACTACCAAGTTATCTGCATACAACGGGTCACCCATTCCTTGCAGTGGCACACTAACAATGCAATGCAGCTATGGCAAGTTGGCAAGGAAACCACAAACATTCTACCCAGTAGACATGAGCAGACCAGCTGTGGCAGAACTACCAGCGTGTAAGAACCTCAACATCATAACTATCCATGAGAGCATTGCCAAAGGGAAATCTCCAAGGACCGGAACCTGCTCACATACTCTGGCCAGCATCAAATGGTGCAGTCTGGAAACCCAGCAACAGCACAAATATGTGCGCCTTCACTTCTGCTCTCTAGAGAACCACCAGCATCACAATGAGCCAGAACGGACAGGTACCTCCATGAGGCCAGGTCTTCCTCCCCCAACAAGTCCTCGACCTTGAGCCCAAGACCTTCAGATGCAGAGGATGAGGAGAGGCAAAGGGCATGCAATGTCCTGAAGAGGCAGAGGAGGAATGAGTTGAAGCATTGTCTGTTGGTTCTTTGAGATGAGGTGCCGGAACTTTCCAAGAATGACAAGATCTCAAAAGTGAGAAAAGCAACAGAGTATATTAGCAGGCTGAAGACAGAGTAACAGAAACTGAATGCAGAGAGGGAGAAACCTCAGAAAATATAGCAACAGATGAGACGCAGATTCCCCAAACAAGAGTTGTCAAATCACCGAAATGATCTATGGACTTTTAAGCCTCTGCACTTGTAAAGTTTGTAATCTCTGTACCTGTGTAAATATTTTTGATGTTAGCTAATGTTATGTATTTTTTAATTGTAGCAACATACGAGACTCATCTTTGGAAAGAAAGGGATGTTGTATGATTGCCTTTAAGAGTGATGTCCCTTTAAGATCTTAGTATGCTAATAAGCTAAATACCAGGATGTAGTCATGTGACTCGAAGCCAGAGTCACTCTGCATTTGTAACACCCAGAGTAAGGTTCTGTAAATAGTTTGCTCTGTACTGTACATAATAGTTTAGCTGTAATAAACCTGTTTGAGATCTTCAG
The DNA here is from genome assembly GCF_036365525.1 of Heterodontus francisci. NCBI lineage: Eukaryota > Metazoa > Chordata > Chondrichthyes > Heterodontiformes > Heterodontidae > Heterodontus > Heterodontus francisci. The sequence continues at coordinate 23,430,747 of NC_090390.1, read as the reverse complement.
CAAACTGGACAGTTTAAAGACACAGACTGCAGAATGTAACTGAACCTGGAACAAGACAGCCTCTCTCCTGGCTGTCTCTCTCTCGCTTTCTCCCAAGCCACCAGACCCACGGAAGACATGTAAACCGCAAGAGAGAAAAGACTCTTACATCGAAACAAGTTGAAGTGTGCACTGGGCCCCAAAGAACAGCAAGACTCACCGGCAACCAAAGACTCCGCATTGAACTTAAAGGACTGTAACTATAATCCAGATATTGCCTCAAACCTTTCCTCTTTATTCTTTTCTACTTTTTCTGTCTCTATCTGCATGTGTGTTTATCGCATATGCATGCTAGTGTGGTCATGTCGGATATCCATAATCGTTAACCAAATTAGAGTTTAAGATTAATAAACTTCCACCTTTCTTGTTTAAATCTAAGAAAACCTATCTGATTTGATTTCTTTGCCTTGCAATTGGAAAGCAGTGAACCAAGATTCACTGAGGGGGAGCTAAAACACGGTGTTTTTAAAATTAAACCCTGTTACTGTTAAACCAGGCAAAGACTGAGAGATAACCCCTTCTCACCTGGTCGTAAGACCCTCCCTAAGTAAGGAGACCAAAACTGTACACAGTACTCTAGGTGCAGTCTCACCAATGTTCCTTACAGTTGTAAAAAGACTCCCCTACATTTATACTCCATCCCCCTTGCAATAAATGCAAACATTCCATTTGCTTCTCTAATCACTTGCTGTACCTGCATGTTAACTTTCTGTGATTCATGTACAAGGATACCCAGGTTCCTCTGTAGTGCAGCATTCTGCAGTCTCTCTCCATGTAAATAATATGCTGCTTTTCTATTCTTCCTGTCAAAGTGGACAACCTCAGATTTTCCCCCATTATACTCCATCTGCCAAATTTTTGCCCACTCAATTAACCTTTGGAAAGGGTACAGAAGAGGTTTACCAGGATGTTGCCTGGTCTGGAGGGCATTAGCTATGAGGAGAGGATGGATAAACTCGGATTGTTTTCACTGGAACGACGGAGGTGGAGGGGCGACATGATAGAGGTTTACAAAGTTATGAGTGGCATGGACAGAGTGGATAGTCGGAAGCTTTTTCCCAGGGTGGAAGAGTCAGTTACTAGAGGACATAGGTTTAAGGTGCGAGGGGCAAAGTTTAGAGGGGATGTGCGAGGCACGTTCTTTACACAGAGGGTGGTGAGTGCCTGGAACTTGGTGCCAGAAGAGGTGGTGGAAGCAGGTACGATAGCGACGTTTAAGAGGCATCTTGACAAATACATGAATAAGATGGTAATAGAAGGATACGGACTCCGGAAGTGCAGAAGGTTTTAGTTTAGACAGGCATCAAGATCGGCGCAGGCTTGGAGGGCCGAATGGCCTGTTCCTGTGCTGTACTGTTCTTTATTCTTTGTTCTTTGTTCCATCTATATCTCTTTGCAGACACCTTGTGTCCTCTTCACAACTTGCTTTCCTACCTATCTTTGTATTATCCATAAATTTGGCTACAATACGCTCGGTCCCTTCATCCACATTATTAATATGGATTGTAAATAGTTGAGGCTCCAGCACTGATCCCTGTGGCACTGCACTAGCTACAGTTTGCCAACCTGAAAAAGCTCTGTTTATCCTGACTCTCTGTTTCTTGATAGTTAGCTAATTCTCATCTATGCTAATATATTACCCCCAACACCATGAGCTCTTATCTTCTGTAGTAACCTTTTATGTGGCATGTTATTGAATGCCTTTTTGAAATCCAAATACATCACATTTGCTGGTTCACTTTTATCCATCCTTCTGGTTACATCCTCAAAGAACCCCAATAAATTTGTCAAACACGATTTCCCTTTCATAAAACCAGGTTGACTCTGCCTGATTGTATTATGATTTTCTAAATGTCCTGCTACTAATTCCTTAATAATGGATTCTAGCATTTTCCTAATGGCAGGTGATAGGCTAACTGGCCTATAGTTTCCCGCTTTCTGTCTCCCTCCTTTCTTGGATAAAAGTGTTACATTTGCAGTTTTCCAGTCTGCTTGGACCTTTCCAGAATCTATGGAATTTTGGAAGATTACAACAAATGCATCCACTGGGCTGAAATTTATACATCTGCCGCCATAATTGGCGGTGGACGTAAACAGTGGCGGCCCGCACATATGGGCCACACTCTGTGGAACCACCGCAATATTAAATGCAGTGGCTCATTTAAATGTCTGGGGATGACCACCCTTCCCCTGATGATATGGAGGAGGCGGGCTGTCTGTCCCCGGCAATGGCGTCAGCAGCCTTTGCGCAGGTGCTAATGCCATTTTTAAAGGTCTTCGAACACTATCGTTACATTTAAATATTTAAAGGAGAATGGATTTTAGAAAATTAAATTAATTGATCATGCCCCTCTCCCACCTCCCCCAATAACCATAGCCTTAGTTCCTTTCCCTCTCCCCCCCAAAATACTTACCTTGTGCACCTGTTCTTCCCCCCGCAAAGTTCATAAACTTTAAACTTTTCTCCTTCCCACCATCCCCTACACCAGTGAAAAGACTCTGATGCCGCTCTCCCCACGGCACTGAAAAACTTACCTGCACCGCCCTCCCCACCAGTGTTCCCCCTTCGATTCCCAGATGGGGACCTGAAGGTGCGGGAGTGCTGGCCACCGGCACCAATATCACTCCGGGACGGACGGCGGGAGGTAAGTTTAATTAATTCCTTTATTTAAATTTATTTACATATGTAAATTTTTCTCCCATCACTGAGCGGTGGGGAGGGCCGCCACGAGGCTTCGCCACCGCCACTGTTGAGGCCCATGGCAGGCCTCTGTAAGAGGTATTTTCTGGCCCCCCACCCCTGCCCCCGCCATGATCCCCAACGTCGGGGGTTGTGTAAAATTCACCCCACTATCTCTGCAGCCAATTTTTTTAAGGCCCGAGGTTGCAGGCCATCAAGTCCAGGGGACTTGTCAGCCTTTAGTCCCATTAGTTTTCCTAATACTTTTTCTCTCGCGATAGTGATTATTTTAAGTTCCTCCCTTCCTTTTACCTCTTGATTTTCTGCTATTCTTGGGTGCTTTCTACTGTGAAGACAGATACAAAATACTTGTTCAAAGTCTCTGCCATTTCCTTGTTTCCCATTATTAATTCCCCACTCTCATCCTCTAAGGGACCAATGCTTGCTTTAGCTACTCTCTTCCTTTTCATATATTTGTATAACTAGTGGGCAGTAGCTTTTATTTAATTTCTATATCTGCCTATTGCCCTGTTTTTCAAAAACCACCTCCATTATATGGTGACCCCAAGACTAACCAATAGTATCTTCCAAATGGGAATTGGATAGATACTTGAAAAGGAAAATGTACTATAGCAGGGCTATGGAGAAGCAGCAGTGGGAGTGAGACCAAATTGGATTAATCTTTCAAAGAGCCATCACAGGCACAATGGTCCAAATTGCCTCCTGTGCTGTATCACTGATAAAGCCTGATGGTGCCAGTGGCCTGCCCCACCTATACAAATTACCCCATCTGTGGAATCTGCCATGCAGCTTCTGGTCTTGGCTCAGTGGTCACACTCTTGGCTCAGAGTCAGGTGATCATGATTCAAGTCCTGTTCCAGAGATTTAAGCACATAATCCCAGCTGACATTCCAGTATACTGAGGGAGTGCTGCACTGTCAGGGGTGCCGTCTTTTGGATGAGACATTAAATCGAGGCCGCATCTGCTCCCTCAGGTGGCAGTAAGATTGCAAGGCACAAATGGAAGAAGAGTAGGGGAATTCTTCTCCCAGTATATTGGCAGAGCAGGTTCCTGAAATTCCCAGGTCAATATTTTTCTTATCATTATGGACGCACCTGAATGTAAAGCGCACGTGGTTTCTGAAATTAATATCTTAGACTGTTCACACATCACAATTTAGGTGGGATGATAGTTAGTACTGTAGTATATTAAACAGATTAGTGTGCCTTTACGTAAGACAGACTATCGTAAGATACATTTTGGAAAAATGCTATCTAAATCTGACACTTAAAAGGCTATCATTGCTAGTAAAACGTATGAAATTTCAGTGTATTCAATACCTTTTAATGGTTGTAAAATCAGTTATTTTTAAATAAATTTAATTAAGTCGGGCACCATTGAAATTGAGCACAATTGCTGTTTTCATCTTGAACAGATACTTCAGGACTAAATGACAATCACAAGAAGATCTGCATGAGTCATCTGAAGATCTTGAGAATTACAAACAGCTTAGAAAAGGTGAATCATCGGGCAGCTGGCCTTACAATACACATGCCCTGCTTGAAAAAGATTAAAGTGTGCGGCAGGCTCACTCCCGATGCTGCTCCAGTGCCTTCTCATTTTCAGGCCTGGAGAGTGTTCCGGGCACTTGGGTTTAATCAAATGTTTGGGCTCTAACTGACACTGAAGTGAAGTGGAGCCAGTCTACCTCTTCCAAGGGAGTCCCACTCCACCTCTACCTGGTGTCAGGCCAGACCCTGTCTCTGGATCTATAGCTGCAGTGTAAAGTGCCCATTGAACCCACTTGGCCCCACCACTGCCACTGTAGTGTGAATACTCTCTGAGACGCACCAGCAGCTTAACAACGTAAGCAGGCTCCATTCTACAGAACCAGCGCAGCTTCGAGGAAATTCCTGGGCATTGTTTGCTTTTTCTGGAATGGTTTGTGGCAGAAGGGATATGACCAGCGTGGGATCATCTCATTGCAAGATGGAACACTACATACTCCTTCCCTTTGTGATTACGGCTTAGAAACTGATGCTTCTAGAAATGCGTGATATTTAGAGGTTAACTGGAGGGCACTAGTAGTTTTTCTGGAGAATTTACTCAGGACTTTGCTGCTTGCAATCTATTGGCCAAAATGTGAGGAGAAACACTAATCCTTTAATCAGCTGGCAACTGCAACTAGGAAGCAATCACGCATCTGAAATAGCACCAGGGAGGCAAAGGCAGATGTTTACTCAGCAGCAGTGCAATAGAATTAGGCATTATGGACAGAGTTAAGCTAATTTTATAGGTGTGAACTTGCAAACTGTGCTGCAAGGGCTCAAGGAGAGTAGGCATACAATTTACAGGGCTGATGCTCCGTCCCCCACTAGTAAGCGCCTCTTGCATCAGACATGGATGGAGGTGGCTCAAGGAAGAGAACACAGGTCAGACAGTACCCTGTGGCTGGGGAATTGACCTGTCCCACCAGGAGATCAGGCACCATTAGGAGACCATTAGGAAACCACTTCCACCAGGATACCAATCCCACCAGGCAACTCCTCCCACCATGAGACCAGACACCACCAGGAGACCAGACACCACCAGGAGACTGGACCCACCAGGACCAGTCCCACCATGAGACCAGTCTCATTAGAAGACCAGCCACCACCCAGAGACCAGTCCCACCATGAGACCAGACACCAAAAGGAGACTAGTCTCACCAGGAGACCAGACCCACCAGGAGACCAGATCCACCAGGAGACCACTCCAACCCGGACACAAGACACCGCCAGACCAGACGTCACAATGAGCCCAGACTTCACCAGGAGACCAGACCCCAGCAGAAGACTTCTCCCACCAGGAGGTCACTCCCACTAGGAGATCAGACACCACCAGGAGACTGCTCCCACCAGGAGACCACTCCCACTAGCAGACCAGACACCACCAGGAGACTGCTCCCATCTGGAGACTGCTCCCACTACGAGACCAGACACCAACAGGACAGTGCTCCCACCAATAGACCGGACGCCACCAGGAGACCAGACCCACCAGGAGACCAGTCCAACCAGGTCACCAGTCCCACCAGCCACTGCAGTCTAAGAAACAGACTTGAGAGAGTCAAGTTGCCTGATTGCTCTAGGCAGTTCTGCTATTGGCTACTATCATTGCCTACTAAACATAATTATAATCACGAAACTGCTACTCACTTTAACAATTTAGTTTCCACTAAAAATTGCAGAACTAAATTTAAGAACCTGCACTCCCAGAAGGAAGCTTCATGCACTGAGAGGCCCTATCAGTAATTTGGGTTCAGAGGTCAGCAGGTCACCTCGGGATTTAATCTCCTTTAAAATGAATGGAAACAAAATTCTACAAAGATGCTGTCCCTCGCCTACTGGTGTGAGGTTTTGTTTGTTAGTGATTCATTGCTCTTTTAAATATCGCCAGACAGACTTGATCTCAAATTTCTTCGCATCCGACAATGATGTCCATGCTATGGGAGGTAATCTGCCCGCATTAGTCCTGTACCCCTTTCTGAGAGGTTTACACTAATGAACCTTGCACACATGTTGCTAGGGATACAAAAGGTGGCAATTACTTTGCATGAGGTAATTCACTCATTTGTATAGCATCAGAATATGACTACAGCCCCAAATCCTGCCCAAATTCTAATAGGTGAGGAAAAGGGAAGGGAATCCAGAGTAAGTGGGCCCTGTCCCGATTGGCTGTTCTCTTGCCCCCAGCTGATAGGGATTAAATTTCCTTGGGCTTCTCTTGTTCGCCCATTGTAACTTTGGTGCAAACATGACTATTGTGTGTAACCATGGTTTCCGCTAAAGTTAAAGTGCTGGATTAGGAGAATCCCGAAGGAATTTCAACCACCGTAGTGTTTTTACACTGAGGTGAATCTTGGTCCCCTATCCTCAATGGCTTTTCGCTGAACATCTCTCAACCAAAAAAGTTCTGCCACTTCTCCGTTCCCCAGTGAGAATGCAGTCTGTCAAATGGACACCCATTTTGTAAAAGTATTGCACCCTCTGCACCTGGATTCACAGTGTTTTTTTGAAAGTTATGTGGCTCTTTAGTTACTTGACAATAAAGCAAAAACTTGCATTTATATAGAGCCTTGCATGGTCTCAGAATTCCCCAAAGCGCTTCATAGCCAACAAAGTACTTTTAAAGTGCAGTCATTGTTGATGTAGGAAATGCAGCAACCAATTTGCACACAGCAAGCTCTCACAATCAGCAATGTGATAATGATCAGATCATCTGTTTGAGTGATCTTCATTCAAGGACAAATATTAGCCTGGATACTGTGGATACTTGCAAGCTGGAACGTCAGAACTATGTGTCCTGGCCTGTCGGAAGACCTTACACAAATCAACGATTCTCGGAAGACCGCCATCATTAACAACGAGCTCAGTAGATTCAATGTGGACATTGCAGCACTTCAGGAGACTCGCCTCCCCGCGAGTGGCTCTCTAGCAGAGCAAGACTACACCTTCTTCTGGCAGGGCAGGGATCCTGAAGAACCAAGACAGCATGGAGTGGGCTTCGCCATCAGAAACTCCTTGCTCAGCATGATAGAGCCTCCCTCAAATGGCTCGGAACGCATACTGTCCATCCGACTGCTCACCACCTCTGGTCCAGTACACCTACTCAGCATCTATGCTCCAACACTCTGCTCCGCACCTGAAGCTAAAGACCAGTTCTATGAACAACTCCATAACATCATTAGCAGCATCCCCAACACCGAACACCTATTCCTGCTGGGGGACTTTAATGCCAGGGTTGGGGCCGACCATGACTCATGGCCCTCCTGCCTTGGGCGCTATGGCGTTGGAAGGATGAATGAGAACGGGCAGAGACTGCTTGAGTTGTGTACCTATCATAACCTCTGCATCACCAACTCGTTCTTTCACACTAAACCCTGTCACCAGGTTTCATGGAGGCACCCAAGATCACGTCGTTGGCACCAGCTAGACCTCATTGTCACAAGGCGAGCCGCCTTAAACAGTGTTCAAATCACACGCAGCTTCCACAGTGCGGACTGCGACACCGACCACTCCCTGGTGTGCAGCAAGGTTAGACTCAGACCAAAGAAGTTGCATCATTCCAAGCAGAAGGGCCACCCGCGCATCAACACGAGCAGAATTTCTCACCCACAGCTGTTACAAAAATTTCTAAATTCACTTGTAACAGCCCTTCAAAACACTCCCACAGGGGATGCTGAGACCAAGTGGGCCCACATCAGAGACGCCATCTATGAGTCAGCTTTGACCACCTACGGCAAAAGTGCGAAGAGAAATGCAGACTGGTTTCAATCTCATAATGAAGAGCTGGAACCTGTCATAGCCGCTAAGCGCATTGCACTTTTGAACTACAAGAAAGCCCCCAGCGATTTAACATCCGCAGCACTTAAAGCAGCCAGAAGTACTGCACAAAGAACAGCTCGGCGTTGCGCAAACGACTACTGGCAACACCTATGCAGTCATATTCAGCTGGCCTCAGACACTGGAAACATCAGAGGAATGTATGATGGCATGAAGAGAGCTCTTGGGCCAACCATCAAGAAGATCACCCCCCTCAAATCTAAATCGGGGGACATAATCACTGACCAACGCAAACAGATGGACCGCTAGGTTGAGCACTACCTAGAACTGTACTCCAGGGAGAATGCTGTCACTGAGACTGCCCTCAATGCAGCCCAGCCTCTACCAGTCATGGATGAGCTGGACATACAGCCAACCAAATCGGAACTCAGTGATGCCATTGATTCCCTAGCCAGCGGAAAAGCCCCTGGGAAGGACAGCATTACCCCTGAAATAATCAAGAGTGCCAAGCCTGCTATACTCTCAGCACTACATGAACTGCTATGCCTGTGCTGGGACGAGGGAGCAGTACCCCAGGACATGCGCGATGCCAACATCATCACCCTCTATAAAAACAAAGGTGACCGCGGTGACTGCAACAACTACCGTGGAATCTCCCTGCTCAGCATAGTGGGGAAAGTCTTTGCTCGAGTCGCTCTGAACAGGCTCCAGAAGCTGGCCGAGCGCGTCTACCCTGAGGCACAGTGTGGCTTTCGTGCAGAGAGATCGACTATTGACATGCTGTTCTCCCTTCGTCAGATACAGGAGAAATGCCGTGAACAACAGATGCCCCTCTACATTGCTTTCATTGATCTCACCAAAGCCTTTGACCTCGTCAGCAGACGTGGTCTCTTCAGACTACTAGAAAAGATCGGATGTCCACCAAAGCTACTAAGTATCATCACCTCATTCCATGACAATATGAAAGGCACAATTCAACATGGTGGCTCCTCATCAGAGCCCTTTCCTATCCTGAGTGGTGTGAAACAGGGCTGTGTTCTCGCACCCACACTTTTTGGGATTTTCTTCTCCCTGCTGCTTTCACATGCGTTCAAATCCTCTGAAGAAGGAATTTTCCTCCACACAAGATCAGGGGGCAGGTTGTTCAACCTTGCCCGTCTAAGAGCGAAGTCCAAAGTACGGAAAGTCCTCATCAGAGAACTCCTCTTTGCTGACGATGCTGCTTTAACATCTCACACTGAAGAATGCCTGCAGAGTCTCATCGACAGGTTTGCGTCTGCCTGCAATGAATTTGGCCTAACCATCAGCCTCAAGAAAACGAACATCATGGGGCAGGATGTCAGAAATGCTCCATCCATCAATATTGGCGACCACGCTCTGGAAGTGGTTCAAGAGTTCACCTACCTAGGCTCAACTATCACCAGTAACCTGTCTCTAGATGCAGAAATCAACAAGCGCATGGGTAAGGCTTCCACTGCTATGTCCAGACTGGCCAAGAGAGTGTGGGAAAATGGCGCACTGACACGGAACACAAAAGTCCGAGTGTATCAGGCCTGTGTCCTCAGTACCTTGCTCTACGGCAGCGAGGCCTGGACAACGTATGCCAGCCAAGAGCGACGTCTCAATTCATTCCATCTTCGCTGCCTTCGGAGAATACTTGGCATCAGGTGGCAGGACTATATCTCCAACACAGAAGTCCTTGAAGCGGCCAACACCCCCAGCTTATACACACTACTGAGTCAGCGGCGCTTGAGATGGCTTGGCCATGTGAGCCGCATGGAAGATGGCAGGATCCCCAAAGACACATTGTACAGCGAGCTCGCCACTGGTATCAGACCCACCGGCTGTCCATGTCTCCGTTATAAAGACGTCTGCAAACGTGACATGAAATCGTGTGACATTGATCACAAGTCGTGGGAGTCAGTTGCCAGCATTCGCCAGAGCTGGCGGGCAGCCATAAAGACAGGGCTAAATTGTGGCGAGTCGAAGAGACTTAGTAGTTGGCAGGAAAAAAGACAGAGGCGCAAGGGGAGAGCCAACTGTGCAACAGCCCCAACAAACAAATTTCTCTGCAGCACCTGTGGAAGAGCCTGTCACTCCAGAATTGGCCTTTATAGCCACTCCAGGCGCTGCTTCACAAACCACTGACCACCTCCAGGCGCGTATCCATTGTCTCTCGAGATAAGGAGGCCCAAAAGAAAAAAAGAAAAGAACTGTGGATAACTCTCCGGCTCTTCAAATTGTGCCATTGGGACTTTCTTTTTCCACCTGAGAGGGAAAATGGGGAGTGGAAAGCATGCGGTCTCCTAATTAAGCATCTTAATTATCAAGATATTTTAAAAGAGCTAGGACTCTACACTTCCGAGAACTGGAGGAGATGGCTCCACAAATATCCCCATCCTCAATGATCAGGGATTCCAGCACATCAGTACAAATGATAAGGCTGAAGCATTTGCAATCATCTTTAGCCAGAAGTGCCAAGTGGATGATCAATCTCGGCCTCCTCCTGAAGTCCTCAGCATCATAGATGCCAGTCTTCAGCCAATTCGATTCACTCCGCGTGATATCAAGAAACGATTGAAGGCACTGTATACTGCAAAGGCTATGGGACCTGACAATATTCCGGCAATAGTACTGAAGATTTGTGCTCCAGAACTTGCTACGCCCCTAGATAAGCTGTTTCAGTACAGCTATAACGCTGGCATCTACCCGGCAATGTGGAAAATTGCCCAGATATGTCCTGTACACAAAAAGCAGGGCAAATCCAACCTGGCCAATTACCGTCCCATCAGTCTACTCTCAATCATCAGTAAAGTGATGGAAGGTGTCGTCAACAGTGCTATCAAGCAGCACTTACTTCGCAATAACCTGCTCAGCGACGCTCAGTTTGGGTACTGCCAGGGCCACTCAGCTCCTGACCTCATTACACCTTTGATTCAAACATGGACAAAAGAGCTGAACTCAAGAGGTGAAGTGAGAGTGATTGCCCTTGACATCAAGGCAGCATTTGACTGGGAATGGCATCAAGGAGACATAGCAAAACTGGAGTCAATGGGAATCAGGGGGAAAACTCTCTGCTGGTTGGAGTCATACCCAGCACAAAGGAAGATGGTTGTGGTTGTTGGAGGTCAATCATCTCAGATCCGGGACAGCAGTGCAGGAGTTCCTCAGGGTAGTGTCCTAGGCCCGACCATCTTCAGCTTCTTCATCAATGACCTTCCTTCAATCATAAGGTCAGAAGTGGGGATGTTCGCTGATGATTGCACAATGTTCAGCACCATTTGTTACTCCTCAGATACTGAAGCAGTCCGTCTGGAAATGCACCAAGACCTGGATGATATCCAGGCTTGGGCTGATAAGTGGCAAATAACATTTGCACCACACAAGGGCCAGGCAATGACCATCTCCAACAAGAGAGAATCTAACCATCTCCCCTTGACATTCAATGGCATTACGATTGCTGAATCCCCCACTATCAATTTTGTGGGGGTTACCATTGACAAGAAACTGAACTGGAGTAGCCATATAAATACCGCAGCTGCAAGAGCAGGTCAGAGACTGGAATTCTGCAGCAAGTAACTCACCTCCTGACTCCCCAAAGCCTGTCCACAAGGCACAAGTCAGGAGTGTGATGGAATACTCTCCATTTGCCTGGATGGGTGCAGCTCGAACAAGACTCAACAAACTCAACATCATCCAGGACAAAGCAGTCCGTTTGTTGGGCACACCATCCACAAACATTCATTCCCTCCATCACCGATGCACAGTGGCAGCAGTGTGTACCATCTACAAGATGCACTGCAGCAATGCACCAAGGGTCCTTAGACAGTACCTTCCAAACCAATGACTTCTACCACCTAGAAGGACAAGGGCAACAGATGCATGAAAACATCACGACCTGCAAGTTCCCCTCTAAGTCACATACCATCCTGACTTGGAACTATATCGCCATTCCTTCACTGTTGCTGGGTCAAAATCCTGGAACTCCCTTCCTAACAGCACTGTGGGTGTACCTACCCCACATGGACTGCAGTGATTCAAGAAGGCGATTCACCACCACCTTGTCAAGGGCAATTAGGGATGGGCAATAAATGCTGGCCTGGCCAGCGACGCCCAAATCCCACAAATGACTAAAAAAAACCCGGAGGAACACCTCCAGGAAGGCAATGGTGAACCTGGGTGCCACACTTGCTTTGCCTTCTGCCATGGCTCCCTCATGGTTCCCTCCAGGGCTGCTGCCTTTGAAAGTAATGCTGGCAATCTTTTAAAGATGGCATCAGCCATGCCTGAACCGATACTTCCTCCCGCCTGCACCTCCTAACTGACAGGCTCCCCTACCTGCCGGCCATTAATTGGACGGCCCCATGCTCCCTCTCCTGTCCTGCGCCTGCAAGGCCACGTCACCCGCTTTAGGTCTCGACATCGCGACTGCATTGTTGCCAGTGAAATCCTGGCTAAGGTATCACAATTGGTGGGCCATGCTGGAAAGACCAGAGCAACTTTTTCTGCCCGCCACTGTTCGTATGTTGGACACTTGAGCTTCTGACAAGTGCCAGGAACAGACCAAGGCTAAATTTTGTTTGCGTTGTTGTGGCATGATGAAGAGAGTTATACTCTAGATCTAACTAATGCTATAACTGACCTGGGAGCGTTGAGTGATGAGAATTGAAAGTTTCTTACTCCCCAGTACTTATCTTGATGGGCACAAAAGTATAAAGGCTAAAGACAGTGACAAATCTCTTCACAATGAGCTCCAACATGTAAGAGTGTGGCACATCTGATACCTTCAATACCATCATGGCTCTCGGAGAGAAGAATGATAAGTTGGTTGGCATCCTTCCATCTATGAAAGATGATGGACATGCAGAAAAGAATCCATTTAGGTGGGCTGTCTTCTCTTAGTGCATCTTTTGCTGATGGCTGTGAAGTCCAATCCTTGAGAAGCAGATTCTGCTACAAGAGCTGAGCGTGAAGCTGCCAAGTGACGTTGTGAGTTGTTATTTTTAGCGTTGGTGCCTGTTGCTAGTCTGCTATAGCCATTGGTCGTCATGGTAGTGCATCCTTTAAGCAGAGCTTTGGACACTCCACTGGTTGTCTGACCCTGGCTACCTCACCATACAGAAGGTCCCTGGATATGCGACCATCTTCCATCCTGTGGACGTGTCCGATCCACCGAAGCCACCTCTATTTGATTAGTGCCAACACACTTGGGAGCTCTGCCTTTGAGAGGACTGTCACATTTGTGACTTTGTCCTGACAGGATATACCCATAATACGCAGCAGACAGCGAAGATGGAAATGATTGAGCTTCTTTTCCTGGTAGCTGTCGAAGAATGATAAATGAGTACGTTAAATACTCATACAGTAACATAGCTGAAAATTTATTTCTATCCTATAGTATTTTAAATCTGTTTAGGTACAGTGAATACTGAATAAAATTCACAAAGAATTCCTTCATCAAATACCTGTATAAGATAAAATAACTGCATTTACTTCTATCACTTTGGAATGAAAATATCCTTGTCTTATGCAGTCCAAGAAGTAGCAGAGATTAATATAAGAAAGCTTCTTGAATCGATGCAGATGAGACCTTCAGAAAGCTCTCGTATTGTTGCATAGCAAAGGTCACGCACTTGCAATGTAATGATAATTCAGTGTTAGAGACCTGATCTTATTCAAGCTTATTAACACAAAGCTACTCCAGCATGAGTGAGATGGTCGATTGGCTCAGATTCCTTTTGACATTTTGACAAACAGTGCCTGCTGTAGGAGGTTAGTCAGTGTGAGTCAGAGGCAGCAGTCAATGGCACAAATCGCTTTCACTTTACTGGAAGCAGGCAGGTTTTCAATTGCCAATTCATTAATACAGCAACCCACAACTTTACTAATCTCCAATATGCCTAATTATTCAAATTTGCAGTTCCTTTAATGCTGATTACTCATCTATGATCCATCTAAACAGCAATAGAAAGACGACATCTGCTTTCTAAGTGAGAGCTGGGACTAGATGTATACTTATCAAAGGAAGTTCACTCTGTGTCACAATAGAGATGCAAGACCTGTGGAAACAATGTCTATTTCCTCTGATTACTCATTCTTTAAAGGGTGATCAATAAGCATATTGTCCTTGAAGTTACAACTCCGTAGCTCATTGTCGTGGACAAGCATCCTCATTATATGGAGATGTGCTGACTAGCTACCATTTTGCATCTTCAGTGTGCAAAAAATGTCTGAACTTCGCATTTCATAGAATTTCATAGAATGGTTACAGCACAGAAGGAGGCCATTCAGCCCATTGTGTCTGTGCCAGCTCTCTGCAAGAGCAACTCACCTGGTCCCATTCCCCTGCCTTTTCCCCATGGCCCTGCAAATTTTGTCTTTTTGTCTAATTGTTCAATTACCTTTTGAAAGACCGATTGAATCTGCCTCCACCACCCTCTCAGGCAGTGCATTCCAGATCCTAACCACTCGCTGCGTAAAAAAGTTTTTTCTCATGTCACCATTGCTTCTTTTGCCAATCACCTTAAATCGGTGTCCTCTGGTTCCTGACCCTTTTGCCAATGGGAACAGTTTCTCCCTATCTACGCTGTTCAGACCCCTCATGATATTGAACACCTCTATTAAATATCTTTTGAATCTTCTCTTCTCCAAGAAGAACAGCCCCAGCTTCTCCAACCTATCCATGTAACTGAAGTTCCTCATCCCTGGAACCATTCTCATGAATCTTTTCTGCACTCTCTCTAATGCCTTCACATCCTTCCTAAAGTGCAGTGCTCAGAACTGGACACAATACTCCAGTAGAGGCCGAACCAGTGTTTTATACAGGTTTATCATAACTTCTTTGTTTTTGTATTCTATACCTCTATTTATAAAACCCAGGGTCTGATATGCATTATTAACTGCTTTCTCAACCTGCCCTGCCACCTTCAATGATTTGTGCACATATACCCCCAAGTCCCTCTGCTCCTGCACCCACTTTAGAATTGTACACTTTATTTTATATTGCCTCTCCTTGTTCCTCCTACCAAAATGAATTACGTCACACTTCTCTGCAGCCTGTCTATGTCCTCTTGAATTCTATCACTATCCTCCTCACAGTTCACAACATTTCCAAGTTTTGTGTCAGCTGCAAACTTTGAAATTGCGTCCTGTACCCCCAAGTCTAAGTCATTAATATACATCAGGAAAAGCAGGGGTCCTAACACCGATAACTAGGGAACCCCACTATATACCTTCCTCTAGTTTGAGAAACAACCATTCACAACTACTCTCTGTTTCCTGTCACTCAGCTAATTTTGCATCCATGCTGCCACTGTCCCTTTTATTCCATGGGTTCTAGCTTTGCTAACAAGCCTGTTATGTGGCATTTTATCAAATGTCTTTTGGAAGTCTATGTATATCACATCAACCGCATTACCATCATCAACACTCCCTGTTACCTCATAAAAAAATTCAAGCAAGTTAGTTAAACATGGTTTACCCTTACCAAATCCATGCTGGCTTTCCTTAATTAATCCACATTTGTCCAAATGACTGTTAATTTTGTCCTGAATTATCATTTCTGAAAGCTTTCGTGCCACCAAGGACTGACTCCCCTGTAGTAGCTGGTCTTGTCCTTACACCCTTTTTTGATAAGGGTGTAATATTTTCCCGGCCTCGGGCAACACGCCTGTATCTAAGGAGGATTGGAGGATTATGGCCAGTGCCTCCACAACTTCCACCCTTACTTCCCTCATGAGGGTTGGATGCACCTCATCCAGTCGTGGTGACTTATCAACTTTTCTTTTTATTCATTCATGGGATATGGCTGTCCCTAGCAAGGCCAACATTTATTGTCCATCTCTAATTGCCTTGAGGTGGTCGTCATGGGCCTTCTTGAAGTGCTGCAGTCTGTGTGGTGTAGGTGCTCCCACAGTGCTGTTAGTTAGGGAGTTCCAGGATTTTGAGCTAGAAACGATGAAGGAACAGCCCAAATCAAGATGGTGTGTGACTTGAAGGGGAATGTGAAGCTGGTAATGTTCCCATGCATCTCTGCTCTTGTACTTCAAAGTGGTGGAGTTCCTGATAGTGGCAATTCTTGGATACTTTGTTTTTCTTAATGCTTCAATTATATTATGGGCGGCACAGTGGCGCAGTGGTTAGCACCGCAGCCTCACAGCTCCAGTGACCCGGGTTCAATTCTGGGTACTGCCTGTGTGGAGTTTGCAAGTTCTCCCTGTGTTTGCGTGGGTTTCCTCCGGGTGCTCCGGTTTCCTCCCACATGCCAAAGACTTGCAGGTTGATAGGTAAATTGGCCATTAGCAATTGCCCCTAGTGTAGGTAGTTGGTAGGGAAATATAGGGACTGGAGGGGATGTGGTAGGAATATGGGATTAGTGTAGCATTAGTATAAATGGGTGGTTGATGGTCGGCACAGACTCGGTGGGCTGAAGGGCCTGTTTCAGTGCTGTATCTCTAAACTAAACTAAACTAAAAATCTGTGAATGAGAAAGAATGACTTGCATTTATATAGCACCTTTCATGACCACTGGATGTCCCAAAGCGCTTTACAGCTAAGGTAGTACTTTGGAAGTGCAGTCAATGATGTAATGTAGGAAAAGCAGCAGCCAATTTGTGCACAAAAAGCTCCCACAAACAACAATGTGACAATGACTAGATCATCAGTTTTTTGTGATGTTGATTGAGGGATAAATATTGGCCAGGACACTGGGTATAACATCCCTGCTTCTACTTTGAAATAGTGCCATGGGATCATTTACATCCACTTGAGAAGGCACCTCAGATAGTGCAGCACTCCCTCAGTACTGCATTGGAGTATCAGCCTTGATTTTTGTGCTCGAATCCTGGAATGGGACTTGAACCCAAAACCATCAGACTCAGAGGCGAGAGTGCATGGTAAAATTATTGCTGTTTTTATTCATTCAAAGCCTTCCGCAGCCAATTTGTTTTGTGGATCTTGTATGGTCCTGATCTCTATCAGCATTGCATGCAACAATTTACATTTTCATTGACAAAAGTTCATTACAAATAAACATTTATCCCTCACTTGAACGTTTGATCATAAGGAATAGATTACTATGGGCCTTAACTTTAAAGAGTATCCCACTTGGAAGTCTGGATCTCTGCTGTTTATTGTGCAATGTGGGGAAGGGTGAGGGCTCCCAGTTACATTAATTAAAATGTTCACATTTATTACCAATAGGAATCAGTTGTTTTACAGCATCAAGTGGTGTCACTCTGTCTTTTACCAAAATGGCATCATAATCCTAATTGCATAATTTTTGTGGAAGATTTCATCGACACCTTGGGGGTTATTTTAGGGAAAAGGATAAAAACAGATGCTCAGTGGTGCTGTACTCACACACACCTGAGTCGAAGATTGCTTTAGCCTCCAGTTTTGGGAATAATTGGTAATTGTTGTGATTTAAACATGCCTGGAGGAGCTGAACCAGAGACCTGCACATTTACCATTCAAGCACTGAGTTGGAGCAATTTGCATGGAATGGTATACATAGCCTCCAGGCTGACAGACAATGGCACATTTCAGAATGGTTCAGGGATTGAGGGACAGGGCTTCCCAAGTTCTTGGCACTGGAGGTCCTGGTGGAGGAGATACAGAGGAGGAGGGATGTTCTGTACCCACGGTGGGTGGGGAAAGGAGAAGGAGGCCACAGAGGCAATGAATGTGGTGGATATGAGAAGCGATCGCTGGGGAGGGCACAGACAGGGGACCGGCCACGGGACATGGCTCCAGTGCCGGAAAGCATTTAACGATTTGACACGAGTGGTCAAGGTAAGATCCCATCTCACAAACGCATTCTCAATAACTACAGCACCACCAATATCACAACCTCAGCACACTGTATCCACCATCTATCTATCTATACACTAACATTCACATACCCCACATGATTGCATTATTCACAGGCACTACTCATACCTCAGCCACATCTCACAGCTTTACAATCATGTGAGGCATCGCACACACACATACCTGCTCATTCACAATCACAACTCTTTCTCTTCCAGGGCAAGCTAGCACAAAACAGGCATCAGCAGGACCTGACTGGGGGAGGAGAAACACAACTGCATGACATCACTCCCCTTGAAGAGGCTGTGCGTGACCGGGAGGCGAGTGGCAGATGCTGTGGCTGGAGACAGAGTGGGGGAATGTCACCGAGAGGTATGTGGCCATTCCAGCTTGATTACATATCCACAACTCCACAACTATTCCTGATCCCTAAACCCCCAAGTCTAGCCTCACTCCCAAGCTCCATATGCTCTCATCGAACACATCCTCCTATAACCCTAACCCTTCCAGCTTTATCATTGCAGGCTCACAGGAGAAAGATTCACTTCACCCCACTCCGGTTATCAATGATTTAATGATCCTCAGGATGCACTTCAACTCCTTTACCAAGGTGGCGATGGGTGAATTTGGCTGACTATTTTAGGCACTAAAGAGCGTCCAAGGTGGCCAAGATGAAATTTTAAGTAGCAAAGCTGGTTTAGCCTGCGTTTAGTTGAAGCTTGTCCTAAAAACGGCTGCCCGGAGGGTCAGTTAGGGGCTGAGTGACAATTAAATTGCAGGCTAGCATTCATTAAAGAATCTGCACGTCATTTTGGTGGGTAACACTTCATTTAATGACCTCTCCTAACATGAGTAAACACGACATTGGTGAGGATTTCAAGTGCTACTTAAAACCATATTCAGCTTTCAATGTTCAGTTGCTGATTGAGAGTGATTGACGACACAGTAGCACTTAATTTTAACATTACCAGAGTCTTCCAGGCTCCCACAGGTGATATCAGTCACATATCACAATCCTCTGTGCACTTCTATATAAGGGAGGTCTCTGTCTCTAAACATTCTGAGGAATGACTATATATCATTTCCTATTGCCAGAGAAGACCATAGGCTGAGAATGCTAGGATTCAACAGGAGTGTGGGATTCCATGCAGTGCAGGGAGCCATTGACTGTACCAGAGGCTTCCAGGTAGACAACCCATATCTGGGAGGGACGCTTGCCACTACTGAATTGAATAGCACTTTTGAGAGATATCTTCCACCAACAGACCCCAGAGTACTGTTGACACATAATGTAGCTTCCTCAATGTACAATGCATCAGACAGTCCATCCTGTGCACTCAATCCTTTCATAAAGATCACAATGAAAAGAGCACCCATTCCACATTACCCAATAACCATCATCATCTGTACCTACATCAAAAACAAACAAGGGAAACATTACATACCTACAGCACTTATTAAATATTAAACTATTCACTCTGGTGCTTACCCTTAGTGGCTATCCTGTTAGTGTACTTGACTACTCTGGTGCTTCTATATGATGTGCAACTCCAGTGGTAGCAGCAGGCGAGGTGGATGGTTGCTAAAGTTCTGAAAAGGACAGTTCAGACAGCCTCCTGGGACATCCTCAAGAAGTTGTGGGCCATGATGGTCCCACCTCAGTCTGCACCATCTCAGCATGTGCTTGAGCAGTCTGGGCTGCCTGACTGACAGGCAACTGCAAGGGCAATGGTGGAGTGGCAAGGGAGGGAGCAGCAATGCTGGCATCTGGAGAGAGGCCAGGAGGTTCCTGCTCCTTGCTTCCCATGCGAATACCTTGGGGCCTCTGTTCAGCCAGTTCAGTAATCTGCTGGAGGGTAAATCTCTCAGAAGCTGAGGCACTCTGCAAACCTCTTTCAACCGAGGAGTGCAGAGCTACCATGGCAGATGCCTGAATTTCCATTGCAGCACTTTGCCATCCCATGTGAGCAGTTTGCCATTCTATGGAAGCTACAGTGACGGCATTGGAAGCTGTGACCTCAGTCATCGGATGCTGCACGATATTGGGCTCCACAGGTTGCTGGCTGGAATTGGCAGCCTCTCCACACTGGAGAGGTTGGGTTTCAGGTTCTTCCTCTGTGTCAAGCCATGGGCCAAGCTGAAACCAGACTTCATCATCCCTCTATCCACGGCTGATAAGATTTCAGGCTGGCTGTCCATTGCACCCAGTATTTGATTTGTTGCATTCATCTTCTGAAGCTTGGCCCTCCAATGGCCTCATCTGACCCTTCTACAACAGAACTAGTATGCAAGCTTGCCCCCTGGAAAGGTGGCACCCTTGATGTCCTTCCCTCCTTTGTGACTGCTGCCCACTTGTGCCCTGCTCTTAGTATCCCTCTTCTAGTCTAGCTTCCAAGTTACCCATGGTGCTGGCCTCAGAGCTGGTGCCTGCGACAGTGGTAGCCATTGACTAGGTATATTCTTTCTCACTGCCTCTTCCACCAGGATGCAATCTTGAACTTGCTCCAGTGGGTAAGATGGAACTTGCTCCAGCAAGCCTGCAATAATAATGATAAAGCTGGAAGGGTTAGGGTGCAGTACCTGTGGCCACTGTAAGAGGATGTGTGTGTGCGATGAGAGAATATGGAGCTTGGGAGTGAGGATAGATTTGGGTGATTAGGGGTCAGGAATAGTTGTGCGTCTGCGAAGAAGGTGAATTGGCCACATATCTCCCAGTGAAATGGCCCCCACTCTGCCTCTGGCCACGTGTCTCCCACTCACCTCCCGATCACTGATAACACTGTCTTATCAAGGGGAGTGATGTCATGGAGTCATGCTTACCCTCCCCCGGTCAGGTTCTGCTTCCGCCTGCTATGTGCTACCTTGTCCTAGAAAAGAAAGAGCGGTGATTGTGAATGAGTTTTTTGACAAGTGCATTTGTGTTTATGTGATGCTTCACATGGTTGAAGAACTGTGAGATATGGCTGAGGTGTGAGTAGTGCCTGTGATGGATGCAATCATGTGGATTGTGTGAATTTCAGTGTATAGTTAGATGGTGTCTGAAATGAGTTTGTGAGATGGGATCTTACCGTGACCATTCATGTCAGGTCATTACATTGCTTATGATACTGGATCCACATCTTGGGACCAGAGCTCCTGGCTGTCACCTCCTTGGTGATCGCCTCCCAAACATGCCGCATTAGCTGCCTTTGTGTCCTCCATCCTCCTCTCTACCTCCTCCACCAGGACGTCCAGTGCTGCATTGGCGAACCTTGTCTCTCTAGGTCCTTGAGACATCCTTCCAAGTTGGGTTCTCTCCCAACCAGCGCTGTAGATCCAGTAAAAACACATATAGCAAAAACACATTTTGCAAAAACACTTAAGAACTAAATTAAAACAAAGGGGCCAGTAACACAACAATGAACAGCGTGTTAAAGCATAGGGAGGATGGGTAAAAGAGGCCACAGCACACAGATGGCCAAGGAGTTGTAGATATGATTATAGAAAGGGTATTGAGGAGGATCCCAGAAACTAGGAGTTGTCATGGACACCAGATATGATTAAACTTATATTAGACTATGGGAAACTGTGAAGTTTTGAACAAGTTCTCACTGAGCCAAATAAGGAATTATCATTATGTCATTATACCAGACCCCTATGAGTAAGTAAGAGGGGCGGGTCTTAGAAACAAGATTTAACCCCTGACTGAAACTGAGGAAGGTACGAGAACCCCGGGGAAGAACACTCGAGAAGATACCCTGAGTCAGGGGCTCAGAGAACAGAAGAGCAGCCGCAAGTCCGAGACTGATCACCTCGTGTCTTGACGGGTAGTATAATGTTCAAGTAGTGAGACCCTGTACTGTGATGAGTTTTGATACTGTACAAGTAGTGAGAGCTTGTACTTTGATGAGTTTTGATACTGTACAAGTAGTGAGACCCTGTACTGTGATGAGTTTTGATACTGTACAAGTAGTCAGAGCTTGTACTTTGATGAGTTTTGATACTGTACAAGTAGTGAGACCCTGTACTGTGATGAGTTTTGATACTGTACAAGTAGTGAGAGCTTGTACTTTGATGAGTTTTGATACTGTACAAGTAGCGAGAGCTTGTACTTTGATGAGTTTTGATACTGTACAAGTAGTGAGACCCTGTACTGTGATGAGTTTTGATACTGTACAAAGAGCGAGAGCTTGTACTTTGATGAGTTTTGATACTGTACAAGTAGTGAGACCCTGTACTGTGATGAATTTTGATACTGTACAAGTAGTGAGAGCTTGTACTTTGATGAGTTTTGATACTGTACAAGTAGTGAGACCCTGTACTGTGATGAGTTTTGATACTGTACAAGTAGCGAGAGCTTGTACTTTGATGAGTTTTGATACTGTACAAGTAGTGAGAGCTTGTACTTTGATGAGTTTTGATACTGTACATGTAGCGAGAGCTTGTACTTTGATGAGTTTTGATACTGTACAAGTAGTGAGACCCTGTACTGTGATGAGTTTTGATACTGTACAAGGAGCGAGAGCTTGTACTTTGATGAGTTTTGATACTGTACAAGTAGTGAGACCCTGTACTGTGATGAGTTTTGATACTGTACAAGTAGCGAGAGCTTGTACTTTGATGAGTTTTGATACTGTACAAGTAGTGAGACCCTGTACTGTGATGAGTTTTGATACTGTACATGTAGCGAGAGCTTGTACTTTGATGAGTTTTGATACTGTACAAGTAGTGAGAGCTTGTACTTGATGATTTAGTGTGTGAATAAAATATTGAGATACCTTTCACCAATCGGATTCCGTGGATTCTTTAAGAGTAGAGTGCATGTTAGGCACAACAGCGCACGCCACACCCTCAGTGGAAGTGGATGAAAGCTGGCTACAGAAACATCTCAGGAAAATTGTGTCAGTGGATGAATGTTAAACCTGTAGTTGTTGGTTTCAGCACCTGCAGACTCTTTCAAATCATGGTAATCATCAATTAGCCTAACAATTAGGTGCTAAATCCTGACTTTTAAACATGCATTTCTTATTAGCACAGTATCCATTTCGTGCCTGTTTTTACCCTTTGGCCAATATAACCCACGACGTCTCATGCTAACGACAGGCTAACCAGATGTTGCAGCTTAAGAGCCCATCTTGGTCACCTCAGAGACTCTTTAGCACCTAAAGGAAAATGGCCTCCTGCTTTTTATTGAAACTTGGTTCATGGGTGGTGATACCTTGCCCTTTACTGGGCTATACCTGCCAGGCTATACTTTCCAACACCTTTCCCACCTAAACTGCTGTGGTCGTGGTGGTGGTGTGGCCCTTATCACTAAGTCACTCCTTGGTCTCTCCCTCTACTCCTCTGATACCTTCACTTCTTTCAAGCACCTCTCCTTGTTTCACGCTCTTGCCCCTGTTTTCAAATCCTTGTTCTCTACCGCCCACCCAAGTAGCATTCCAAATGTACCCCACTGTCCCCAAGATACCCTCCCTCCTTTCCTCCAGCAATCTCTGCCCTGAACGACGACTCAAACTTGGTACTTTTAATTTTTCATCTCGACTCACCTTCCTCTGTCTCTTCTGAAATTATTGCCCTCCTGTCAGGAACATACATAGGAACAACAGAAGACCATTCAGTCCTTTGAGCCTGGACTGCTTCGATTCAATTAGATCATGCCTGCACTGTATCTTCACAGAATTGTTACAGTGCAGAAGGAGGCCATTCAGCCCATCGTGTCTGCACCAGCTCTCCGAATGAGCAATTCCCCATTCCCCGGCCTTCTCCCTGTAACCCTGCACATTCTTCCTTTTCATATAACAGTCTATTTCCCTTTTGAAAACTTCAATGGAACCTGCCTCTATCACCCTCTCAGGCAGTGCATTCCAGATCCTAACCACTCGCTGCGTGAAAAAGTTTTGCCTCAAGTCGCTTTTGCTTCTTTTACCAATTACTTTAAACCTGTGCCCTCTCGTTCTCGATCCTTTCACGAGTCTGTCCAAACCCCTCATGATTTTGAATACCTCTATCCAATCAACTCTCAGCCTTCCTGGTGCTAGGGTCAAGGATGTCTCAGAGTGGTTACAGGACATTCTGAAGGGGGAGGGTGAACAGCCAGTGGTCGTGGTACACATTGGTACAAACGACATAGGTAAAAAAAAAGGGAGGTCCTAAAAGCAGAATATAGGGAGTTAAGAAGTAAATTGAAAAGTAGCACGTCAACGGTAGTGATCTCAGGATTACTACCAGTGCCACGTGCTAGTCAGAGTAGAACTAGTAGGATATATCGGATGAATACGTGGCTGAAGAGATGGTGAGAGGGGGAGGGTTTTAGATTCCTGGGGCATTGGGACTGGTTCTGGGGGAGGTGGGACCAGTACAAACTGGACGGGTTACATCTGGACAGGACCGGGACTGATGTCCTAGGGGGAGTATTTGCTAGAGTGGTTGGGGAGGGTTTAAACTAAAATGGCAGGGGAGTGGGAACCCTTGTAAGGAGACGGAGGAGGGGGAATCAAAGACAAGAGCAAAAGACAGTAAGGGGAATAAGAAAAGTGATAGGCAGAGAAAATCAAGGGCCAGAATCAAACAGGGCCACAGTGAATAACAGTGGTAAGCGGACAAATAATGTTAAAAAGACAAGCCTTAAGGCTTTGAGCCTTAACGCGCGGAGCATTTGCAATAAAGTGGATGAATTAATCGCGCAAATAGATGTAAATGGGTATGATCTGGTCGGGATTACGGAGACATGGCTGCAAGGTGACCAGGGTTGGGAAATGAACATCCAGGGGTATTCAGTATTTAGGAAGGACAGACAAAAAGCAAAAGGCCGTGGAGTTACATTGCTGGTTAAAGAGGAAATTAACGCAATAGTGAGGAAGGATATTAGCTCTGACGATGTGGAATCTGTATGGGTAGAGCTGAGAAACACTAAGGGGCAAAAAACGTTCGTGGGGGTTGTATAGACCCCCAAACTGTAGTGGTGATATTGGGAATGGCATTAAGCAGGAAATTAGAGACACATGCGATAAAGGAACATCTGTAATTATGGGTGACTTTAATCTGCATATAGATTGGGCAAATCAAATTAGTCACAATACCGTAGAGGAAGAATTCATCGAGTGTATACGGGATGGTTTTCTGGACCAATAAGTTGAGGAACCAACTAGTGAACAGGCCATCCTAGACTGGGTATTGTGTAATGAGAGAGGAATAATTGACAATATAGTTGTGCGAGACCCCTTGGGGATGAGCGACCATAATATGATAGAATTCTTCATCAAGATGGAGAGTGACGTAGTTGATTCTGAGACTAGGGTCCTAAATCTTAATAAAGGAAACTACAAAGGTATGAGGCGTGAGTTGGCTATGATGGATTGGGAAATGTTACTTAAAGGGATGATGGTGGATAGGCAATGGCAAACATTCAAAGAGCGCATGGATGAACTGCAACAATTGTTTATTCCTGTCTGGAGCAAAAATAAAACGGGTAAGGTAGCCAAACCATGGTTTACAAGAGAAATTAGAGATAGCATTAGATCCAAGGAAGAGGCATACAAATTTGGCAGGAAAAACAACAGATCTGAGGATTGGGAGCAGTTTAGAATTCAGCAAAGGAGGACCAAGGGATTGATTAAGAAGGGGAAAATAGAGTACGAGGGCAAGATTGTAGGGAACATAAAAACTGACTGTAAAAGTTTCTATAGGTATGTAAAGAGAAAAAGATTGGTGAAGACAAATGTAGGTCCCTTACAGTCAGAAACAGGGGAATTTATTATGGGCAACAAAGAAATGGCTGACCAACTAAATGCATACTTTAGTTCTGTCTTCACAAAGGAGGACACAAGTATCATACCAGAAATGTTGAGGAACACAGGGTTTAGTGAGAGAGAGGAACTGAAAGAAATCAGTATTAGTAGAGAAATGGTGTTGGAGAAATTGATGGGATTGAAGGCCGATAAATCCCAGAGCCTGATAATCTACATCCCAGAGAACTTAAGGAAGTGGCCCGAGAAATAATGGATGCATTTGTGGTCATCTTCCAAGATTCTGTAGACTCTGAAACAGTTCCTACAGATTGGAGGGTGGCTAATGTAACCCCACTATTTAAAAAGGGAGGTAGAGAGAAAACAAGGAATTATAGACCAGTCAGCCTGACGTCAGTAGTGGGGAAAATTCTAGAGTCCATTATCAAAGATTTTATAGCAGAGCACTCAGAGAACATTGGTAGAATTGGGCAGAGCCAGCATGGATTTACGAAAGGGAAATCATGCTTGACAAATCTACTAGAAGCTTTATCAGAAGCTTTTTCCCAGGGTGGAAGAGTCAGTTACTAGGGGACATAGGTTTAAGGTGAGATGGGCAAAGTTTAGAGGGGATGTGCGAGGCAAGTTCTATACATAGAGGGTGGTGAGTGCCTGGAACTTGTTGCCGGGGGAGGCGGTGGAAGCAGGTACCATAGAGACGTTTAAGAGGCATCTTGACAAATACATGAATAGGATGGGAATAGAGGGATATGGACCCTGGAAGTGCAGAAGGTTTTAGTTTAGGCAGGCATCAAGATCGGCGCAGGCTTGGAGGGCCGAATGGCCTGTTCCTGTGCTGTACTGTTCTTTGTTCTTCGTTCTAGAATTCTTTGAGGATGTAACTAGTAGAGTTGATGAGGGGGAGCCAGTGGATGTGGTTTATTTGGACTTTCAGAAGGCTTTTGACAAAGTCCCACATAAGAGATTAGCATGAAAAATTAAAGCACATGGGATTGGGGGTAGTGTATTGCGATGGATAGAAAATTGGTTGGCAGACAGGAAACAAAGAGTAGAAATAAATGGATCTTTTTCCGAATGGCAGGCAGTGACTAGTGAGGTACCGCAGGGATCGGAGCTAGGACCCCAACTATTCACAATATACATTAATGATTTAGATGAGGGAACTGAATGCAATATCTCCAAATTTGCAGATGACACAAAACTGGGTGGGAGGGTGAGTTGTGAGGAGGACGCAGAGAGGCTTCAGGGTGATTTGGACAAGTTGAGTGAGTGGGCTATGTATGGCAGATGCAGTATAATGTGGATAAATGTGAGATTATCCACTTTGGTAGCAAAAACAGAGAAGGCAGATTATTATCTGAACGGCTACAAACTGAGAGAGGGGAATATGCAACGAGACCTGGGTGTTCTCATACACCCGTCACTGAAGGTATGCTTGTAGGTGCAACAGGTGGTAAGAAAGGCAAATGGTATGTTGGCCTTAATAGCGAGAGGATTCGAGTACAGGAGCGGGGATGTCTTGCTGCAAATATACAGGGCCTTGGTGAGGCCACACCTGGAATATTGTGTGCAGTTTTCGTCTCCTTATCAGAGGAAGGATGTTCTTGCTATAGAGGGAGTGCAGCGAAGGTTTACCAGACTGATTCCTAGGATGGCGGGACTGACGTATGAGGAGCGTTTGAGTCGGGTAGGATTATATTCGCTGGAGTTCAGAAGAATGAGGGGGAGTTCTCATAGAAACCTATAAAATTCTAACAGGATTTGACAGGGTAGATCCAGGAAGGATGTTCCCGATGGTGGGGGAGTCCAGAACCAGGGGTCATAGTCGAAGGATACGGGGTAAACCTTTCAGGACTGAGATGAGGAGAAATTACTTCACCCAGAGAGTGGTTAGCCTGTGGAATTCGCTACCACAGAAAGCAGTTGAGGCCAAAACATTGTATGTTTTCAAGAAGGAGTTAGATATAGCTCTTGGGGCGAAAGGGATCAAAGGATATGGGGAGAAAACGGGAACAGGTTACTGAGTTGGATGATCAGCCATGATCATAATGAATGGCAGAGCAGGCTCGAAGGGCCGAATGGCCTACTCCTGCTCCTATTTTCTATGTTTCTATGACTCTCTTCAATACCTTCACATCCTTCCTAAAGGGCAGTGCCCAAAATTGGACGCAATATTCCAGCTGAGGCCGAACTAGTGTCTTACACATGTTCAACATAACCTCCTTGCTCCTGTAGTCTATGCCCCTATTAATAAAGCCCAGGATACTGTATGCTTTATTAAGTGTTCTCTCAACCTGTCCTGCCGCCTTCAATGACTTATGCACATATACACATATATACATATCCCTGTGCTCCTGCACCCCCTTTAGAATTGTACCCTTTAGTTTATATTGTCTCCCTGCATTCTTCCTACCAAAATGTATCACTTCACATTTCTGCACATTGAACTTCATCTGCCACCTGTCTGCCCATTCCACCAACTTGTCTATGTCCAGTTGAAGTTCGACACTATCCCCCTCACAGTTCACAACGCTTTCAAGTTTTGTATCATCCGCAAACATTGAAATTGTGCCCTGTACACCAAGGTCTAGGTCATTAATATATATCAGGAACAGCAAGGGTCCCAACACTGATCCCTGGGGAACTCCACTACAACCCTTCCTCTAGCCTGAAAAACATCCATTAATCACTACTCTTTGTTTTCTTTCACTCAGCCAATTCCGTATCCATGTTGCTACTGTCCCTTTTATTCCATGAGCTATAACTTTGCTCACAAATCTGTTGTGTGGCACTGTATCAAACGCCTTTTGGAAGTCCATGTGCACCACATCATCAACATTGCCCTCATCAACCCTCTCTGTTACCTCTAACAAACTCCAGCAAGTTAGTTAAACATGATTTTGCCGTAAGAAATCCATGCTGGCTTTATTTAATTAACCTATGTGACTATTAATTTTGTCCTGAATTATTCTTTCTCGAAGTTTCCCCACCACTGAAGTTAAACTGACTGGCCTGTAGTTTCTGGACTTACCTTTACATCCTTTTTTGAACAAGGGTGTAATGTTTGCAAATCTCCAGTCCCCTGGTACCACCCCCAAGTCCAAGGAAGACTGAAAAATTATGGCCAATGCCTCCATGATTTCCACCCTCACTTCCCTCAGTATCCTTGGATGCATCCCATCTGACCCTGGTGACTTACGCACGTTAAGCACTGACAGCCTATCCAACACCTCCTCCTTATCAATTTTAAACCCTACAAGTGTCGGAATTATCTCCTCTGGGTTGCATCTTGTTTCTTGGTAAAGACAGAGGCAAAGTATTCATTTATTACCTCAGGTATTCCCCCTGCCAAATTCCCTTTTTGGTCTCTAATCAGCCCCACTCTTCCTTTTACCACCCTTTTATGATTTATATGTCTATAATGGACTTTGGGATTCCCTTTTATGTTGGCTTCCAAACTCTTTTCATACTCTCTCTCTGCTTCTCTTATTTGCTTTTTCATTGTCATGCAGGTCCCCACCTGCCAAGAATGAGACACATTAATTTCGCCACATGAACATTGATTTTTAAACTGTTACTGGAGTAAAGAAAGAACTTAAAAAAAACCCACCAGACCCTTGACTGGAAAGACATTTACATAGTAACAGACAGTACTTGGAAAGGACAAAGGGGACACTCCCTGCT
Source organism: Heterodontus francisci (assembly GCF_036365525.1). Classification (NCBI taxonomy): domain Eukaryota; kingdom Metazoa; phylum Chordata; class Chondrichthyes; order Heterodontiformes; family Heterodontidae; genus Heterodontus; species Heterodontus francisci. Next base: position 23,401,485 of record NC_090390.1, on the reverse strand, counting down.
GTAATTTAATCCACAATGGGCTTTTGATTACCAGACATTGAAGGTGGAGAAGCTAGCATTCCAGGTTAACTTCTAAGATGTCCGAATACACAAACAGTCATGGTCAGACCAGTTTAGTCACATGACTAACTGGCTGTTGGAGTTTTTGAATTTGAACTTGCTACAGAGTTAAAAAAAAAAGAAAGCTGTTTGCTCCTGGACTGAAAATAACTCTCTCCTGTCTGCTCTCATATCTTTTTCACAGAACTGAAAACCACTGAAGTCATATGAACCCTAAGAGAGTAAAGGCTCCTACAGTGAACAAGGTTGAAGAAGAATACTGGGCCCCAATGAAAAGCAAGATTTACCTACAAGCAAGGACTACAGTGAGCTCGAAGCACAGTAACAAAAACACCACTTCAGAGATTGCCTCAAACCTCTCTACTTTATTTTTTTCTTCTGCTCGTTTCTGTCTCTATTTGCATGTGCTTATTGTGTATGCATGCTAGCGTGGGGCGTGTCGTGTATCCATTGGCATTAACCAAATTAGAGTTTAAGTCTAAGTTATAATAGAACAAAGAACAAAGAACAAAGAAAATTACAGCACAGGAACAGGCCCTTCGGCCCTCCAAGCCTACGCCGATCCAAATCCTCTATCTAAACCTGTCGCCTATTTTCTAAGGGTCTGTATCTCTTTACTTCCTGTCCATTCATGTATCTGTCTAAATACATCTTAAAAGACGCTATCGTGCCCGCGTCTACCACCTCCGCTGGCAATGCGTTCCATGCACCCACCACCCTCTGCGTAAAGAACTTTCCACGCATATCCCCCCTAAACTTTTCCCCTTTCACTTTGAACTCGTGACCCCTTGTAATTGAATCCCCCACTCTGCGAAAAAGCTTCTTGCTATCCACCCTGTCTATACCTCTCATGATTGTGTACACCTCAATCAGGTCCCCCCTCAACCTCCGTCTTTCTAATGAAAATAATCCTAATCTACTCAACCTCTCTTCATAGCTAGCACCCTCCATACCAGGCAACATCCTGGTGAACCTCCTCTGCACCCTCTCCAAAGCATCCACATCCTTTTGGTAATGTGGCGACCAGAACTGCACGCAGTATTCCAAATGTGGCCGAACCAAAGTCTTATACAACTGTAACATGACCTGCCAACTCTTGTACTCAATACCCCGTCCGATGAAGGAAAGCATGCCGTGTGCCTTCTTGACCACTCTATTGACCTGCGTTGCCACCTTCAGGGAACAATGGACCTGAACACCCAAATCTCTCTGTACATTAATTTTCCCCAGGACTTTTCCATTTACTGTATAGTTCACTCTTGAATTGGATCTTCCAAAATGCATCACCTCGCATTTGCCCCGATTGAACTCCATCTGCCATTTCTCTGCCCAACTCTCCAGTCTATCTATATTCTGCTGTATTCTCTGACAGTCCCCTTCACTATCTGCTACTCCACCAATCTTAGTGTCATCTGCAAACTTGCTAATCAGACCACCTATACTTTCCTCCAAATCATTTATGTGTATCACAAACAACAGTGGTCCCAGCACGGATCCCTGTGGAACACCACTGGTCACACGTCTCCATTTTGAGAAACTCCCTTCCACTGCTACTCTCTGTCTCCTGTTGCCCAGCCAGTTCTTTATCCATCTAGCTAGTACACCTTGGACCCCATGCGCCTTCACTTTCTCCATCAGCCTACCATGGGGAACCTTATCAAACACCTTACTGAAGTCCATGTATACGACATCTACAGCCCTTCCCTCATCAATCAACTTTGTCACTTCCTCAGAGAATTCTATTAAGTTGGTAAGACATGACCTTCCCTGCACAAAACCATGTTGCCTATCACTGATAAGCCCATTTTCTTCCAGATGGGAATAGATCCTATCCCTCAGTATCTTCTCCAGCAGCTTCCCTACCACTGACGTCAGGCTCACCGGTCTATAATTACCTGGATTATCCCTGCTACCCTTCTTAAACAAGGGGACAACATTAGCAATTCTCCAGTCCTCCGGGACCTCACCCGTGTTTAAGGATGTTGCAAAGATATCTGTTAAGGCCCCAGCTATTTCCTCTCTCGCTTCCCACAGTAACCTGGGATAGATCCCATCCGGACCTGGGGACTTGTCCACCTTAATGCCTTTTAGAATACCCAACACTTCCTCCCTCCTTATGCCGACTTGACCTAGAGTAATCAAACATCTGTCCCTAACCTCAACATCCGTCATGTCCCTCTCCTCGGTGAATACCGATGCAAAGTACTCATTTAGAATCTCACCCATTTTCTCTGACTCCATGCATAACTTTCCTCCTTTGTCCTTGAATGGGCCAATCCTTTCTCTAGTTACCCTCTTGCTCCTTATATATGAATAAAAGGCTTTGGGATTTTCCTTAACCCTGTTTGCTAAAGATATTTCATGACCCCTTTTAGCCCTCTTAATTCTTCGTTTCAGATTGCGCCTACAATCCCGATATTCTTTCAAAGCTTCATCTTTCTTCAGCCGCCTAGACCTTATGTATGCTTCCTTTTTCCACTTAGCTAGTCTCACAATTTCACCTGTCATCCATGTTTCCCTAATCTTGCCATTTCTGTCCCTCATTTTCACAGGAACATGTCTCTCCTGCACGCTAATCAACCTCTCTTTAAAAGCCTCCCACATATCACATGTGGATTTACCTTCAAACAGCTGCTCCCAATCTACATTCCCCAGCTCCTGCCGAATTTTGGTATAGTTGGCCTTCTCCCAATTTAGCACTCTTCCTTTAGGACCACTCTCGTCTTTGTCCATGAGTATTCTAAAACTTACGGAATTGTGATCACTATTCCCAAAGTAGTCCCCTACTGAAACGTCAACCACCTGGCCCGGCTCATTCCCCAACACCAGGTCCAGTATGGCCCCTTCCCGAGTTGGACTATTTACAGACTGCTCTAGAAAACCCTCCTGGATGCTCCTTACAAATTCTGCTCCATCTAGACCTCTAATACTAAGTGAATCCCAGTCAATGTTGGGAAAATTAAAATCTCCTATCACCACCACCCTGTTGCTCCGACAGCTTTCCATAATCTGTTCACATATTTGTACCTCTATCTCACGCTCGCTGTTGGGAGGCCTGTAGTACAGCCCCAACATTGTTACCGCACCCTTCCTATTTCTGAGTTCTGCCCATATTGCCTCACAGCTCGAGTCCTCCATAGTGCCTTCCTTCAGCACAGCTGTGATATCCTCTTTGACCAGTAATGCAACTCCTCCACCCCTTTTTCCTCCCTCTCTATCCCGCCTGAAGCATCGGTATCCTGGGATATTTAGTTGCCAATCATGCCCTTCCCTTAACCAAGTCTCAGTAATAGCAATAACATCATACTCCCAGGTACTAATCCAAGCCCTAAGTTCATCTGCCTTACCTATTACACTTCTTGCATTAAAACAAATACACCTCAGACCACCAGTCCCTTTGCTTTCATCATCTGCTCTCTGCCTACTCTTTCTCCTTAGTCACGCTGACTTCATTATCTAGTTCCTTACAGGCTTTAGTTACTACATCCTTACTCTCCACTGACCTCATTTGGTTCCCATCCCCCTGCCACATTAGTTTAAACCCTCCCCAACAGCGTTAGCAAAAGCACCCCCAAGGACATTGGTTCCAGTCCGGCCCAGGTGTAGACCGTCCAATTTGTAATAGTCCTACCTCCCCCAGAACCGGTCCCAATGTCCCAAAAATCTGAACCCCTCCCTCCTGCACCATCTCTCAAGCCGCGCATTCATCCTGACTATTCTTTCATTTCTACTCTGACAATCACGTGGCACTGGTAGCAATCCTGAGATTACTACCTCTGAGGTCCTACTTTTTAACTTGGCTCCTAACTCCCTAAATTCTGCTTGTAGGACCTCATCCCGTTTTTTACCTATATCATTGGTGCCTATGTGCACAACGACAACTGGCTGTTCACCCTCCCCCTTCAGAATGTTCTGCAGCCGATCTGAGACATCCCTAACCCGTGCACCTGGGAGGCAACATACCATTCGGGAGTCTCGTTTTCGACCACAGAACCGCCTATCTACTCCCCTTACAATCGAATCCCCTATGACTATAGCCCTTCCACTCTTTTTCCCGCCCTTCCGAACAGCAGAGCCAGCCACGGTGCCATGAACCTGGCTACTGCTGCCTTCCCCTGGTGAGCCATCTCCCTCAACAGTATCCAAAACGGTAGACCTGTTGTGGAGGGAGATGACCACAAGGGACACCTGCGCTGCCTTCCTGCTCTTTCTCTGCCTTTTGGTCACCCATTCCTTTTCTCCCTCAGCAATCCTAATCTGCGGTGTGACCAATTCGCTAAACGTGCTATCCACGACCTCCTCCGCATCGCGGATGATCCAAAGTGAGTCCATCCGCAGATCCAGAGCCGTCATGCGGTCGAACAAGAGCTGTAGCTGGACACACTTCCTGCACGTGAAGGAGTCAGGGACATCAGCCGTGTCCCTGAGCTCCCACATTGAGCAAGAGGAGCATAACACTGGTCTGAGATCTCCTGCCATTTTTAATCTTAAAGTTAAACTTAGTTAAATGAAAAAGGAATGAAAAGTTTTTAACCAATCACACTATAAAACAAAAAAGAGAAATAGAAAAAGCCTTACCTTATCTACACACCAGCGAGTCCTTTTATTTGGTTAGAGGAGGAGGGCGGGTGGGAGACACTACAGGTGTAGTGTCTCGGGTTCAGAAACGGCCCAAATATATAGAGTTTTACTTACCCAGCAGCCCCCTGGTCTCCGCCGAAAACAAAAGGAAATTAAGTTTACTTTAAACTGACCTTCCCAGCTGCTCACTCGCTCGCACTCTCTGCTCCCGAAAAAGCTGCTGCAATGAAAAAACTAAGTGAATAAATTCACTTTTCTTCCTTAAACCTAAGAAAGCCTGTTAGTGCTTATTTCTTTGCCTTATAATTGGAAAGTGGTGAACAAAGATTCACCAAGGGGGAGCTAAAAACACGGTGTGTTTAAAATAAACCCTGTTACGGAAAGACACTTTTCTCATCTGATCATAACAGCTTTTTCACTTCCCCTCTGAACCTTCTATATTCAACCTGGTTCTCAATAGTATTTTCTACCTGACATCTGTCATAAGCACACTTTTTCTTCTTTATCTATCTGTTCTGTCATCCATGGAGCTCTGGCTTTGTTTATCCTACCTTTCCTTTTGAAGGAATATAACTTGATTGTGCCCAAAATACCTCTTCTTCAAAGGTCGCCCATTGCTTAGCTGCCATTTTTCCTGCCAACCTTTGGCTCCAATTTATTCATCCCAGATCCGTTTTAACCCCAATGAAGTTGGCTTTCCCCCAGTTAATTATTCTTACTCTGGATTGTTTCTTTTCCTTTTCCAAAATCAGTTTAAACCTCATGATACTATGATCACTGTCCCCTAAACATTCTCCTACTGATACTTGATCCACTTGGCCCACCTCATTCCCAACAACCAGGTCTAACAGTGCCTCCTTTCTCTTTGGATGAGAAACATACTGTTGTAGAAATTGTTGTAGAAATTTTACTCAACACCATCTAGGAACTCGTGCCCCTCACTGCCCTTTGCACAGTTACTATCCCAGTCTATGTTTAGATAGTTAAAGTCCCGGCTTATAACTATCCTATAATTTTGCACCTCTCTGTAATTTACATGCAAATTTGTTCCTGCAAATCCTTCCCACTAGCTGGTGTCCTACAGACAACACCGAGCAATGTAACCGCACCTTTTTTGTTTCTTAGCTCTAGCCAAATCAATTCTGTCCTCAACCCCTCTGGGACATCCTTTTTCTACAGCACTGCAATGCTCTCCTTAATCAATACAGTCATCCCTCCCCCTTTCCTTCCTTTCCTGTATTTCCTGAACACCTTGTATCCAGGAATATTTAACACCCAGTCCTGCCCTTTGAGCCAGGTCCTTGTTATAGCCAAAACATCATATTTCCACATGGCAATCTGCGCCTGGAACTCACCAGTCTTATTAATCACACTCCACACCTCCACATAGATGCACCGTAACCTTGATTTAGACTTTATTTCTTTCTCCCTTACTCTGATCCCACCTATTAAATTACTGTTCCGTTTTCTAGTACTATCTATCTCTCCCAGTATTCTCTGCATCTTGGTATTCCTCTCCGATATTATCTCTTGGTTCTCACATCCCTGCCAAGTTAGTTTAAACCCTCCCCAATAGCACTAACAAAACGCCCCACAAGGAACTTAGTCCCTGCTCTATTTAGGTTCAACTCATCTTGCCTGTATAGGTTCCATCTGGGATTTCTTCACCCAGAGAGTGGTAAACCTATGGAATTCTCTACCACAGAAAGCAGTTGAGGCCAAATCATTAAATATATTCAAGAAAGAGTTAGATATAGTTCTTAGGGCTAAAGGGATCAAGGGATACGGGGAGAAAGCGGGAACAGGGTACTGAGTTTGGATGATCAGCCATGATCGTATTGAATGGCGGTGCAGACCCGAAGGGCCAAATGGCCTACTGCTGCTCCTATTTTTCTATGTTTCTATCTCCCCCGGAGATGGTTCCAATGTCCCACGAATCTAAAGCCTTCCCTCCTGCACCATCTTTCCAGCCACATCTGCTTTATCCTCCTGTTTCTATACTCACTTGTGCATGGTACTGGGAGTAATCTGGAGATTACTACTTTTGAGGTCCTGCTTGCTAATTTCCTTCCTAGCTCCCTGAATTCTGATTGCAGGACCACATCCCTCTTTCTGCCTATGTCGTTCATACTGATGTGTACCGATCTTAACTCCATTTACCCGCCTTGGTTTGATTAAAATTGATTAAAATCCAGTCTTGTCCTAGCTCCTCAACTTCTGTCCAGCTGGTAGCAACAGATGTTCCAGTTATGGTCATAGCCATGGATACAGCTCAACAGCCACATGACGAGGCAGAAATACATTAGGGTACAGGCTCTTGTACCCTTCCAGCTTCAGGACCCAACCATCCTCTATCCTCACCCCCAAAATATTTCTTCCAGAGTTTCAGCGCCCCCAATGCACCCCAGTTTGAGTTCCCTTCACCCCAGTCTTCCTCCCTCCCAATCCCAGGCCAAAACCACTCTTTCTTTCATTCAAGGAGCGAGAGGATTGTGGCTGCAACTATAGAAAAGGCTTTGGTTTCCATTCTCCATGGAAGGTGAGAGAATGAAGACCCCACTCTAGAATTTCCTCAAAGCATCTACATTTTGCATTCAGGGTCCTACCACTGGCATAAGGACTGCCTCTGCTGGGCAATGAGAAACTGATGTAAGTATTACATTTTAAAACTTTTAATCTTTTTAAAGGATTCTTGTGGCCAGATGTTGCAGGAGTGTTCCTTTAGCCCCAACAAGGAATTCTTTGACTCCTCTGCCCCATGCTTCCCATCCTCCCCAGTTTTCCAGCACTGCCCAGTGTTTCCTTGGGTTCCCGCTAGTGTCTAGTTCCTGGCAGATTCAGCGTGGGATTGGGGAGAGAAACCATTGCAGGTGATTCTCTGACTATGATTTGACTGATAAGAATGGAACTAAGCAAGGATGGTTCCACCCAGCTGGACGATGGAGAAGAGGAGTTGGAGGAGGATGGTCTGGGCAACCTTGTTGAAGGCTGTAGATAGATCGAGAAAGATGAGGAGGGATAGTTTATCATGGTCACAGTCACAAAGAATGTCATATGTGGCTTTGATAAGGGCTGTTTCAGTACTGTGACAGGAGTAGAAACCTGATTGGAATGAGTGATTCAAACATGGAATTGCAGGAAAGGTGGGCACGGATTTGGGAGGCGACAAGATGTTCAAGGACCTTGGAGGGGAAAGAGAGATTGGAGATGGGGCAGTAGTTTGCAAAGACAGAGGGGCCAAGGGTGGGCTTTTTGATGAGAGAGGTGAAGGGGAACTATATCTGTGGAGAGGGAACTGTTAACAATATCAGCTAACATATGGTCCGGGAAGAGAAGGTGGGGTTGGTCAACAGGTTGGTCGGAATAGGATTGAGAGAGCAGGAGCTGCGTCCGATGAACAAGATGAGCTCATTGAGAGCAAGGCAAGAAATGGGATAGGATCCAGAGAAAGATGTGAGTTCAGGGTTAGGGCAAGGGGGAACATTAGTGGAGCTTTGGCCCGGTGAGCTAGGGGAAGGGAGGGAAGTGGCAGAAGCAGCTGAATGGATGACCTCTATCTTTGTGACAAAAAAGTTGATCTCCTCACACTTGTTGTTGGAAGCAGGGAAGGGTAGTTCAATAAATTGGTTTGTGGTGGAGAAGAGGAGTCTGGGGATATTTTGCATTCCTGGATGATATTTGAATAGTGAGCAGTTTTAGCAATGGAGAGCAGGACCTGATAATGTTTTATGTGGTCCAGCCAGATCTGGTAATTGATGGATAAACCCGTTCACAGGCAAAGACGTTCAAATCTGCGCCCCTTGGACTTATGGGAGCAGGGATGTCGTGCATACTGGAGGAATGACTAAAATGAGCAAAGTAATCATTTTAATGGGAATAAGGGGCATCAAGCACAGCCAATGGCAAGTCAATAATATAAAAGCAAAATATTGCAGATGCTGGAAATCTGAAATAAAACCAAAAAAGTACTGGAAATACTCAGCAGGTCTGGCAGCATCTATGGAGAGAGAAGCAAAGTTAATGTTTCAAGTCAGTGACCTTTCATCAGGACTGGCAAATGTTAGAAATGTAGTAGGTTTTAAGCAAATAAAGTGGGGGTGGGGTAAAAAAGAACAAATGGGAAGGTGTTGATAGGACAGAGGGTCACAGAGAATAGCTAACAAGGAGGTCATGGGGCAAAGGCAAATACAAAGAGTGTGTTAATGGTGTGATAAAATATAAAGCGTTAGTGCAGAGAGGGTGTTCAATGACAGAATGATGAAAGCCCTAGCCACAAGCAAAAACATGAAAAAAAAATGGCAAGTCAAGTTTGTCTCCTCTTTCAACATTTGCCACCACTTCCTGCCAGGGATGTTATCCTCCTGTCCTTTGGGAAGGGTGTCTTTTATAAATTAATTCTTGGGTTGTGGGCCTCACTGGCAAAGAAGGCATTTGTTGTTCATCCCTGGTGATGGACTGTGATGTCAACCATGGCTCAATGGTAGCACTCTTACTTCTCTCTAAATCAAAAGATTATGGGCACATAATCCAGGTTGACACTCCCAGTGCAGTACTGCAGGAGTGCTGCACTGTCAGAAGTGCAGTCTTTCAGATGAGATGTTAAATTGCAGTCCTGTCTACTCTCTCAGGTGAACATAATAGATCTCATAGCACTATTTTGAAGAACAGGGGTGTTTTCTCCTGTGCCTTGGCCAATACTTATTCCTCAATTGACGGAAGATGGTGAAATTTGAATTCAATCAATAAATCTGGAATTAAAATCTAGTCTAATGGTGACCGTGAAACCATTGTTGATTGTTGTAAAAACCCATCTGGTTCACTAATGTCCTTTACGGAAGGAAATCTGCTGTCCATACCTGGTCTCACCTACATGTGACTCCAAACCCACAGCAATGTGGTTGACTCTTAAATGACCTCTGAAATGGCCTAGCAAGCCACTCAGTTGTATCTAACCGCTACAAAGTCAATAAAGAATGAAACCGGACGGACCACCCGGCATAGACCTAGGCACTGGAAACGACAACGGCAAACCCAGCCCTGTCGACCCTGCAAAATCCTCCTTACTAACATCTGGGGGTTTGTGCCAAAACTGGGAGAGCTGTCCCACAGGCTAGTCAAGCAACAGCCTGACATAGTCATACTCCCGGAATCATACCTTGCAGACAATGTCCCAGACACCACCATCACCATCCCCGGGTATGACTTGTCCCACCGGCAGGACAAACCCACCAGAGATGGTGTCACAATGGTATACAGTAGGGAGGGAGTTGCCCTGGGAGTCCCCAACATTGACTTTGGACCCCATGAAGTCTCATGGCATCAGGTTAAACAGGGGCAAGGTAACCTCCTGCTGATAACCGCCTACCGCCCGCCCTCGCTGATGAATCAGTGCTTCTCCATGTTGAACACCAATCGGAAGAAGCACTGAGGGTAGCAAGGGCACAGAATGTACACCGGGTGGGGGACTTCAATGTCCATCACCAAGAGTGGCTCGGTAGCACCAATATGAACCGAACTGGCCGAGTCCTGAAGGACATAGCTGCTCGACTGGGTCTGCAGGAGGTGGTGAGGGAAACAACAAAACAGAAAAACCTACTTGACCTCGTCCTCACTGATCTACCTGTCGCAGTGGCATCTGTCCATGACAGTTTTGATAGGAGTGACCACCGCACAGTCTTTGTGGAGACAAAGTCCCGTCTTCACATTGAGGATACCCTCCATTGTGTTGTGTGGCACTACCACTGTGTGAAATGGGATAGATTTTGGAAAGATCTAGCAACGTAAAACTGGGCATCCATGAGGCGCTATGGGCCATCAGCAGTAGCAGAATTGTATTCAACTACAATCTGTAACCTCATGGCCCGGCATATCCCCCACTCTACCATTACCATCAAGCCGGGGGATCAACCCTCGTTCAATGAAGAGTGCAGGAGGGCATGCGAGGTGCAGCACCAGGCATACGTCAAAATGAGGTGTTAACCCGGTGAAGCTACAGCACAGGACTACTTGTATGTCACACAGTGGAAGCAGCATGCAATGGACAGAACTAAGCAATCCCACAATCAACGGATCAGATCTAAGCTCTGCAGTTCTGCCACATCCAGTTGTGAATGGTGGTGTACAATTAAACAACTGACAGGAGGAGGTGGCTCCACAAATATCCCCATCCTCAATGATGGGGGAGCCCAGCACACCAGTGCACAAGACAAAGCTGAAGCATTTGCATCCATCTTCAGCCAGAGGTGCTGAGTGGATGACCCATCTTGGCCTCCTCCTGAGGTCCCCAGCATCACAGATGCCTGTCCTCAGCCAATTTTATTCACTCCACCTGATATCAAGAAATGGCTGAAGGCACTGGATACTGCAAAGACTATGGGCCTGACAACATTCTGGCAATGGTACTGAAGACGTGCTGCAGAACTAGCTGCGCCCCTAGCCAAGCTGTTCCAGTACAGCTACAATACTGGCGTCTACCCAGCATTGTGGAAAATTTCCCAGGTATGTCCTGTACACAAAGGGCAGGACAAATCCAACCCAGCCAATTACCGCCCCATCAGTCTACTCTCGATCATCAGCAAAGTGATGGAAGGGGTCATTGACAGTTCTATCAAGCAGCACTTCCTCAGCAATAACCTGCTCACTGGTGCGCAGTTTGGGTTCCGCCAGGGTCACTCAGCTCCTGACCTCATTACAGCCTTGATCCAAACATGGACAAAAGAGCTGAATTCCAGAGGTGAGGTGAGAGTGACTGCCCTTGACATCAAGGCAGGATTTGACCAAGTATGGCATCAAGGAGCCGCAGCAAAACTGGAGTCAATTGGAATCAGGGGGAAAACTCTCCATTGGTTGGAGTCATACCTAGCAAAAAAGAAGATGGTTGTGCTTGTTGGAGGTCAATCATCTCAGTCCCAGGACATCACTGCAGGAGTTCCTCAGGATAATGTCCTAGGTCCGACCATCTTCAGCTGCTTCATCAATGACCCTCCCTCCATCAGAAGTGGGGATGTTCACTGATGATTGCACAATGTTCAGCACCATTCATGACTCCTCCCATGCAGATGCATGGGAACATCACCACCTGCAAGTTCCGCTCCAAGCCACACACCATCCTGACTTGGAACTATATCGCCGTTCCTTCTTTTTCGTTGGGGCAAAATCCTGGAACTCCCTTCCTAACAGCACTGTTGGTGTACCTACACACCAAGGGCTGCAGCGGTTCAAGAAGGCAGCTCACCACCACCTTCTCAAGGGCAATTAGGGACGGGCAATAAATGCTGGCCTGGCCAGAGATGCCCACATGCCATGAACGAATTTTACAAAGTCATGAATAGATTATCATTATCTCGTTGCTGTTTGTGGGAGCTTGCTGTGTGCAAATTGGTTGATGTATTTCCTACATTGCAACAGTGTCTACACTTCAAAAGTACTTCATTGGCTGTAAAGTGCTTTGGAATGTCCTGAGGTTGTGAAAGGCTCTTTATAAATGCAGGTCTTTCTTGCAGACCCTGTGGTGAATTACTCCCATGGTATGGTTAGGGAGGGAGTTCCAGGATTTTGACCCAGTGACAGTGAAGGAACAGCAATATATATTCAAGTCAGGATGGTGTGTGGCCTGAAGGCAAACTTGCAGGTGGTGGTGCTCCTTGCGCCTGCTGCCCTTGACCTTCTAGATAGTAGAGGTTGGTAGAGGTCATGGGTTTGGAAGTTGCTGTTGAAAAAGCCTTGGCAAATTGCTGCAGTGCATCTTACACTCTAGCTACTGTCCGCAGGTGGTGGAGGAGGTCACTTTTTAAATTGGTGAATGAGATGCTTTGTCCTGGATGGTGTCGAACTTCTTAAGTGTTTTTGGAGCTGCACCCAATCAGGTAAGTGGAGACTATTCCATCACACTCCTGACTTGTGCTTGATAGTTGGTGGCGAAGCTTTTGTGAGCCACTCAGCACAGAATATCTGGCGCCTGACCTGTTCTAGAGTGGCAAACGGGAAACTCTCCCAAATCCATCCCATACAACAAATTCCACCATGCCAGCCTGCCCATAAGACTTCATGACTTCATATTTATTTTCTCAGTAACTGGCTTTTTCTAGCTTTTTTTTGTCACACAGTACTTGGAAAGGCTCAAATACGTAGTGGAAGATTTTACTAAAGGTTATTTTATTTTTGCCACATTCTGCAGCCTAAATCAATTGCCTTTCCTGTGGTAGCCCTTTACATAAATACCAGCATAGACCAGTTGAGCCGAACGTGTTGTAAACTATGTAATTCTATGTAATTTGTGACTCGTGTTTGAAAACTCTCAAGGAACTGAATGGATTTCACTATCCAGTATTTCAATTTAATAAATCACTGCGTTATTGCATTTATCCAGTGCTGAACTCTATTATGTAATGCCTTTAATGTTAGTGTCTCTTTGTTGCCTTTCAATGTAGGGACTATGGCAATTCATTACATTTAATGTCACGTAAACATCTCGCAATATTTATCACAATTACACCACAAAACCCTGAGCCGGATTCAGCTTGCTGAATGAAAATGAATGTATAAAGCACTATTCTTCTCAGCATTTTGAGCTTTTTTCAGCTTGAGTGCCTGCCAAACACCATTGTACTAGCGTTAACAAGTAGTTGCAGTCAGAGTATTGCCATCGACTCTCTGTGACTTATGGTTGACTTTGGATCCCACTTAAGGCCGTGTTTCGCTGAGAGCGATGCGTCAAGCACCAGAGGGAAAGATTCTGTGGAAGTGAATTACTAGGGAGGTGAAGTTAAGCTGCTACATGACATCCATCTTTATCTTGAATCATGTCAACCAAAATGTAGGCCACTTTCATGAAGAGTATTGAAATATGATTGAGGCCCTACTGTAAATTGCCCATTGTACTGTGTCAGCACTAAAGGCTGCCCTCGGACTGTCAGGAAAATGATGCTCTACAGTACTTTTGTGTGTATGTGGACTTGGTGCCATTCATTCAAACAGATGCTGATTAATTCAAATATCAAATTTCACCCTGGGCAAGATCATTGACATCACGGATCTCAAAATCTTTGGCATCGACAGAACAAAATGACTATTCATCCGGCCAATAAATGTTACGAGTCAAAGTTAAGAATGAATTGGACTTCATAAAACGGACCACTCATGAAAAATGGCTGAAAATAATCGGCAATCATTATGCATCTGATTTGTAATGCTCCTTTAACCCCTAAAGTGCATGCTTGATAAATACACACTGCTCATTCCAATGGAATTGTGTTTGCAGCACAGGTCTAGTTAGAATGGGGGTCACTTTGACTTTGAGCAATAGTGTAAACCAGGCAATATCGAATCAGCCACTCATTATACATCTCTCCCAATTTCCATTTCCATGGATTTCAATGTTGTGGCTTATCCAATATCATCCATTTTACACTACCCCAAAATCAAAATGATCCCGAATGAGTTTCACCTAACAGGTGTGGTAAGTGAAACCTCATTGATAAAGCAAATACCTAACTACTGCCTTGTGTCACTAACATTGGCTAGATATAGAGAGAGAAATTCATCTACACCAGCAACGTGAGAAAGGCTCATAGTGAATCAGCAGTTCATTTTTCCATGCCCGATTTTCTTTTCCATTCAAGTGCAGTGGGTATAACATAGGTTGTTGATTATCTACAGGTCCATTTCACACTATTGGCAATGTCTGGTTTCACACTCTTTGGAATCAGGAATCAAACTTAGGCTCTTGTGACTTGCCAATGACTGGCCTCTCTCACAGGTGAAGGGACAGAACTTGGAAACGGAGGATTGACTTCACTTTTATTCCTCACAAGAGAACCAAACGTCCTTGGACTTGTCAATAAGAACAGTGGAGTGGGAACCCCACTGTGTCTTCTGACCTCTGCTTCTAATGCATTGGAGTGTCCAAGGTCAGGGCAGGCTGGTATAATTTACACATCGCTGACAGGTACTCGCACTAGTGTTAGCGCAAATTGGGGGCCTGCTGCTGGGGGAAGGGGGAGCAGATGCAGTATGTGCAAGCTACGTGGGTAGGGTGGGAAGTTGGCTTGAATGGAATTTAAACCTTTGGCACTAGGCCAATTAATAAAAGGATGGTTGTTGCCTGCATCCAGGCCAAGACCCAGGCCAGGTGGACCCCAGTGGGCCTGCTCACAGTTTCACCCTGGCACCCAAATTGCTGGGCACTCAGTAGGCTGGAGCTGTGGAAATTCTGCGGTGAGGGCAGGAGGGAAGCCAGCCTACCAGCCGTATCTCTTTGTGATGTTGGGGCCTTCTATGGGGCAGAGGCAACTTGATCTTGCTCTGGGACCCAACAGGAATTCTTTACACCTGCTCTACTGGGCACAGCCCCAACGTTTCCAGCTCCCATCTGATTCTCCACCTCTTACACCAACCCCACTCCAACTGCACTGTTAGCAGGTTTTCATTGGGGTAGGCCCCAGACATGGGGACATTCAGGCCGACAGTACCTGTCCATCACATAATCTGATCAAAACATGACTCAAGTATGTGTGCACATCACTGCAGCCCAACATAACAGTAGAAAACCAATTCAGTGTGTGCTACTTGGAGCTGGCTCGAACTCTTCATCAGGTAGCTGTATTCTTTATTTGTAATTTTTGGGGCCAAATTGCTATTAACTGCCGGCAGGCATGTGGGGGGTGGGGGAGGCAACCATCCTGGGGATGGAGGAGGGCATTGAGGCGGTGGCCACGGTGTCAACTGATGCCTATGGATGTGTTGGCACCATATTTAAAGGGCTGCCGGCACTGGAACACAGCTGAAGCCTTTCTTGACTGAAGCCTTCTCTGAAAACCCAGCCAGCAGTCTAGGCCTGCCAGTGGGAAAAGGCCAACAGGTCAGCGAAGCAGTGTTACAAAAGTGCCTCTGTGATTTGCTAAATATATTTTTTGAGGATTCATTTTTGAAAGATTGAAGAAATGTTAAACATTAGGGTTTTCAAAGGGGGTCATGTAAAGGCCACTTGACTATGCAAAACAGTCCCTGGAAATGTTTTTTAAAAGGGGCACTGAGAGGTCTTGTGAGGAAAACAAGCCTTTCTGGGCCACCACCTGACTTCCAGCTCAATAAACAACAGAGAATTTTGGACACCTGGTGAAGTTGGTTACAAAGAAGTGATAGGTCAAGATTGATGTTGTCAGTTTTGCTTTTGAATTGTTTTGAATAGGGGTTGAACTGTATAAAAAGAGAGAGAACTTTCAAGGAGAGAAGAGAATTCCCAAGGAAGAACACCACAACCCAACTCAGTTTTCCAGGACCTCTCTAAAAGAAGTCCACTGTGTCAACTCATCTTGTCTCCTGTCTTTGAAGAAAAGCCTGCTAAATTAATTCTCAATGCCACCTGAAAGGAACTGTTCTAAAAGATCCCAGTGACCCGTCTACGTGAACTTGGAGGCTAGACTAAATGCCAGTTTTGGAACACAATATATCTCATTTGCTGTTTCTTCAAGAATGAGCAAGTATTCGGCCCAAGTATTTTTTTGTCTATAATGGAGCTCTAAAAACAAAAATCCCTTTATTTTTCCGGTTAAAAGGTGTATGTGTATGTGTGTGTGTGAATGTGATGGGCTGAGGTAAAAAGGGAACTTTAATATTTCAATCTGTGGGTTTATGCTTTACTTCATTACTGGTTAAGACTTGTTTTATAATAAACTGATAATTTTATGTATCGGAAAGTGGGAAAAAATTTAAATATATATTGTGACCCGTGGAGATGTGGAACTAGAATAAACAGTGCACTCCTCCCACCTCGGTCATAGCAGCAGGCATTGTGAAGGCCAAAGGAAAGAGGTGCTTGTCGGCATGGCAGAAGGAAGATCCCGGGTGGCCCCAATGTTCAGTCATGATTCCCTGCATGTTCTCCTCCAGGCTACTTGGGCAAGGTGGGAGGTCCTCTTCTCCAGGAACAGGAGGAGACCTCCCCACCTAACCAAGCAAGCCTGGACAGAGGTGGTCAGCAGCTGTGGGGTCATCCAGAGAAACTGGCTGCAGTGCCACAAGTGTGTGAATGACCATCTTTGTTCCACCAAGATGAGAACCCCACACTTCAGTCCCCTTCTTCTTCTTCTTCTTTGACCTCCTTGTCTTGAGAGACAATGGGTAAGCGCCTGGAGGTGGTCAGTGGTTTGTGGAGCAGCGCCTGGAGTGGCTATAAAGGCCAATACTAGAGTGACAGACTCTTCCACAGGTGCTGCAGAAAATATCGGTTGTCGGGGCTGTTACACAGTTGGCTCTCCCCTTGCGCTTCTGTCTTTTTTCCTGCCAACTGCGAAGTCTCTTTGACTTGCCACACTTTAGCCCCGTCTTTATGGCTGCCCGCCAGCTCTGGCGAACGCTGGCAACTGACTCCCACGTCTCGTGATCAATGTCACAGGACTTCATGTCGCGTTTGCAAACGTCTTTAAAGCAGAGACATGGACGGCCGGTGGGTCTGATACCAGTGGTGAGTTCGCTGTACAATGTGTCCTTGGGGATCCTGCCATCTTCCATGCGGCTCACATGGCCAAGCCATCTCAAGCGCCGCTGACTCAGTAGGGTGTATATGCTGGGGATGTTGGCCGCCTCGAGGATTTCTGCGTTAGAGATACGGTCCAGCCACCTGATGCCAAGGATTCTCCAGAGGCAGCGAAGATGGAATGAATTGAGACATCGCTCTTGGCTGACATACATTGTCCAGGCCTCGCTGCCATAGAGCAAGGTACTGAGGACACAGGCCTGATACACTTGGACTTTTGTGTTCCGTGTCAGTGCGCCATTTTCCCACACTCTCTTGGCCAGTCTGGACATAGCAGAGGAAGCCTTTCCCATGCGCTTGTTGATTTCTGCATCTAGAGACAGGTTACTGGTGATAGTTGAGCCTCGGTAGGTGAACTCTTGAACCACCTCCAGAGCGTGGTCGCCGATATTGATGGATGGAGCATTTCTGACGTCCTGTCCCATGATATTCATTTTCTTGAGGCTGATGGTTAGGCCAAATTCGTTGCAGGCAGCCGCAAACCTGTCAATGAGACTCTGCAGACACTCTTCAGTGTGAGATGTTAATGCAGCATCGTCAGCAAAGAGGAGTTCCCTGATGAGGACTTTCTGTACTTTGGTCTTCGCTCTTAGGCGGGCAAGGTTGAACAACCTGCCACCTGATCTTGTGCGGAGGAAAATTCCTTCTTCTGAAGACTTGAACGCGTGTGAGAGCAGCAGGGAGAAGAAAATCCCAAACAGTGTAGGTGCGAGAACACAGCCCTGTTTCACGCCACTCAGGATAGGAAAGGGGTCTGATGAGGCGCCGCTATGCTGAATTGTGCCTTTCATATTGTCATGGAATGAGGTGATGATACTTAGTAGCTTTGGTGGACATCCGATCTTTTCTAATAGTCTGAAGAGACCACGTCTGCTGACGAGGTCAAAGGCTTTGGTGAGATCAATGAAAGCAACGTAGAGGAGCATCTGTTGTTCGCGGCATTTCTCCTGTAGCTGACAAAGGGAGAACAGCATGTCAATGGTCGATCTCTCTGCTCGAAAGCCACACTGTGCCTCAGGGTAGACACGCTCGGCCAGCTTCTGGAGCCTGTTTAAAGCGACTTGAGCTAAGACTTTCCCCACTATGCTGAACAGGGAGGTTACACGGTAGTTGTTGCAGTCACCATGGTCACCTTTGTTTTTATGGAGGGTGATGATATTGGGATCGCGCATGTCCTGTGGTACTGCTCCCTCGTCCCAGCACAGGCAAAGCAGTTCGTAGAGTGCTGTGAGTATAGCAGGCTTAGCACTCTTTTGATTATTTCAGGGGTAATGCTGTCCTTCCCAGGGCCTTTTCCGCTGGCTAGAGAATCAATGGCATCACTGAGTTCCGATTTTGTTGGCTGTACGTCCAGCTCATCCATGACTGGCAGAGACTGGGCTGCATTGAGGGCGGTCTCAGTTAATAAATGGGCAAATGTGGTTGTTGGGGAGGGTGTGGTTGTTGGGGAGGGAGAGCCCACCTAGTCAGTGGCAATCGGGTCAGGCTGCCGCAGCTCCTATAAAAGGAATGGATACAGCTTGGTCAACGGGTGCTGGTCTGTCAGTAGCCTTCTGCTGCCTCCCCACCCGAGGCTGCCCCTCCACAAGGTCATGAGGTTGCTGCTGTCTGGATCCCTGTGGCTGCAGCTCCCTCCCTCTCAGGTTCTCCTCCTCGCTGGAAGACCCACCTCCTGAGTGGCCGATGCCTATGGCAGGTGGGCACTTCTGGTCCCAAGGGCCATTTTCCCAGGTGCTTCCTCCAACCACCCAACCCCCTTCTCAGCCCCCTTTCAATGCACCCAAGTGCCAGCAGCCAGGTGGCACTATGGAGGCTCGATTCCCCAAGCCCTGAACTCCTCCTCCTCGCTGCAGAATGATATGGCTATGCTGTCCCAGCTTTCCTGTGAAGCTATGCTGCCTCATCTGACAGCTGTCGAGTTCAGCACTGACCTGATCTGGCTCCTCCTTGCTGCCATGCCGGGGCTCAGACGTCCTATGGCCCCCATGTACCTTATGTAAAATCAGAACGGGCCCATAAAATCCTGGTCAGTTGGCACTCCTCAAGTAATTTGTTTTCAGATCTGCATGCCATTTCCACTAGAAATGCCATCTGCCCCACATAAAATCTGTACCAGGCATGATGACATGATTTTATGCCCTCCCCCTCTGACCATCTGCAAAGGGGCCAGAAAATGGCAACCTGGGTGTTTCTCTTGCTCCTCCTTGGCAGCTTATTAGGTAAACACCATTTTTTTTTAAAAAGTGATAGCTATGAATTTTTTGGCATGGCTGAAAAGTTGAGAGCACCATGAACTACACTTGCTCACATTCAAGACTAATTGTGCGATTTGCTCTCCTGTTGAACATGGCTCCTCATCAGGAGGGGATTCATCACTCTGGAGTGAACCTATCTTGTGGCCCTGCTAGGAATTGGGTTCAAACATCAGGTCCACTCCAAGATACAACACAAGAAAAGGATTGCTGTTTATCTCCTTAGTAGGCAACAGAACCTTTTTTTTTTTAAAATTCATTCGTGGGATGTGGGCGTCGTGGGCTCGGCCAGCATTTATTTCCCATCCCTCATTGCCCTTGAGAAGCTGGTGGTGAGCTGCCTTCTTGAGAACTGTGATGAAACTAAATTTTTAATTATTATTTTGTTTTTGTGCCATTTCTCCAGTTTTATCTTCCCATGAAGAACCGTTTACTTCGACAAAATCATCCTTCAACTGGAAGTGTACAGCACAGCTGACTGAACAGCTATTGCACTGTAGCTCAGTGGATAGCAGGCTCATCTGAGTCAGAAGGCAATGAGTTGGAGTTCTACTCCAGACACTTGAGCAGCACATCTGGGTTGACACTCCATTACAGTACTGAGAGAATCTTTCAACTGAGATGTTAAACCGAGGCCCCGTCTGTCCTCTCAGCTGGATGTAGAAAAATTCCATGGTACACTGTTGAAGTGTAGGGGATTTCTTCTTGGTGTCCTGGTCAATATTTATTGTTTAACCAACTGCACTAGAACAGATTATCTGGTCTTATCACATTGCAGTTTGTAGGATCTTGCTATGTGCAATTGGCTGCCGCATTTCCTACACTACAACAGTGACCACATTTCAAAAGTACTAGTTCTGAAGAAGGGTCACTGATCTGAAACGTTAACTCTGCTTCTCACTCCACAGATGCTACCAGACCTGCTGAGTATTTCCAGCATTTCTTGTTTTTATTTCAGATTTCCAGCAGCCATAGTATTTTGCTTTTATTCAAAAGTACTTCTTTGGCTAAGAATTAGCTGACTGCACCGAATACAGTAAAGACAATGGGCCCTGACAATGTCCTGCTTGTCTGGCTGAAGATTTCTTCCACAAAGCTAGCTGCACCTCAAGCCAAGCTGTTCTAGTACAACAGCAGCAGCACTGGCATCTAGCTGACAAATGAAAAATTGCCCAGGTATGTCCTGTCCACAAAAAGCAGGGCAAATCCAATCCAACCCAACCAATTGCCAACTTATCAGCCTAGTCTCAATCCTCACCAGAGTGATGGAAGGTGCCATCGACAGTGCTATCAAGCAGCACTTACTCATCAATGTTCAGTTTGGGCTCTGACAGGACCACTTGGCTCCAGACCTCATTATAGCCTTGGTCCAAACAGACAAAAAAAAGCTGAATTCCAGAGGTGAGGCGAGAGTGATTGCCTTTGACATCAAGGCAACATTTGACCAAGTGTGGCATCAAGGAGCCCTAGTAAAATTGAAATCAATGGGAATCAGGGGGAAAACTCTCCACTCGTTGGAGTCATACCGAGCACAAAGAAAGATGGTTGTGGTTGTTGGAGGCCAGTCATTTGATCCAGAGGACATTGCTGCAGGATTTCCTAAAGATCATTACCATTACTGAATTCCTCACCATCAACATTGAGAGTCACCATTAACCAGAAACTTAATTGGACCAGCCAAATAAATACTGTGGCTACAAGAGCAGGTCAGAGGTTGGGAATTCTGCAGCAAGTAAACCACCTCTTGACACCCCAAAGCCTGTCCACCATCTACAAGGCACAAGTGAACCCCATCCACCACCTTAATCATTCACTCTCTCCACCACTGGTGCACAGTGGCCATCTACAAGATGCTCTACAGCAACTCACCAAGACTCCTTCAACAGCACTTTGCAAACCCACAAACCCTACTACCCAGAAGAGCAAGGGCAGCAGATGCCTGGGAAAACTATCACCTGCAAGTTCCCCTCCAAGTCACACGAAACCCTGATTTGGAACTATATCTCAGTTCCTTCACTGTTGCTGGGTCAAAATCCTGGAACTTCCTCCCAAGTAGCACTGTGGGAGTACCTTTACCACATGGACTGCAACAGTTCAAGAGGCTCACTACCACTTTATGAAGGGCAATTAGTTATGGACAATAACTGTTGGCCTTGTCTGCAATACCCACATCCTACAAATGAGTAAGTAAAGAAAAAGCTCCTTTAAACATCAATGGGTGCTATATCATCAATTGGCAGATATCCATTCACCAAAATCAGGAAGCAGGAGACAGTCTAAAATCCACAACTGTTTTATACACAATCCACAATTCCGTACAAATACCAGTTTCCACTCTTCCCTTCTGGACTGACTCTCTATCCAGAAGTAACTCCCTGCCTGGGGCACAACCCAGCCCTTATATATAAACTGCAATGAGCATCACCTGCTCTCTATTAACTCTGAAGTAAGTCCTGGTTAATTAAAGGGACCAGCATTTTCAACATTGTCACTAGACAGATGGGATTTATCCTAGGATTCTCTGGGAAGCTAGGGAGGAAATTGCAGAGCCTTTGTCCTTGATCTTTATGTCGTCATTGTCGACAGGTAAAGTGCCGGAAGACTGGAGGATAGCAAATGTTGTCCCCTTGTTCAAGAAGGGGAGTAGAGACAGCCCTGGTAATTATAGACCTGTGAGCCTTACTTCGGTTGTGGGTAAAATGTTGGAAAAGGTTATAAGAGACAGGATTTATAATCATCTTGAAAAGAATAAGTTCATTAGAGATAGTCAGCACGGTTTTGTGACGGGTAGGTTGTGCCTCACAAACCTTATTGAGTTTTTCGAGAAGGTGACCAAACAGGTGGATGAGGGTAAAGCAGTGGATGTGGTGTATATGGATTTCAGTAAGGCGTTTGATAAGGTTCCCCACGGTAGGCTATTGCAGAAAATACGGAAGTATGGGTTGAAGGTGATTTAGAGCTTTGGATCAGAAATTGGCTCGCTGAAAGAAGACAGAGGGTGGTGGTTGATGGCAAATGTTCATCCTGGAGTTTAGTTACTAGTGGTGTACCGCAAGGATCTGTTTTGGGGCCACTGCTGTTTGTCATTTTTATAAATGACCTGGATGAGGGTGTAGAAGGGTGGGTTAGTAAATTTGCAGATGACACTAAGGTCGGTGGAGTTGTGGATAGTGCCGAAGGATGTTGTAGGCTGCAGAGCTGGGCTGAGAGATGGCAAATGGAGTTTAATGTGGAAAAGTGTGAGGTGATTCACTTTGGAAGGAGTAACAGGAATGCAGAGTACTGGGCTAATGGGAAGATTCTTGGTAGTGTTGATGAACAGAGAGATCTTGGTGTCCAGGTGCATAAATCCCTGAAGGTTGCTAACCAGGTTAATAGGGCTGTTAAGAAGGCATATGGTGTGTTAGCTTTTATTAGTAGGGGGATCGAGTTTCGGAGCCAAGAGGTCATGCTGCAGCTGTACAAAACTCTGGTGAGACCGCACCTGGAGTATTGCGTGCAGTTCTGGTCACCGCATTATAGGAAGGATGTGGAAGCTATGGAAAGGGTGCAGAGGAGATTTACTAGGATGTTGCCTGGTATGGAGGGAAGGTCTTACGAGGAAAGGCTGAGGGACTTGAGGTTTTCGTTAGAGAGAAGGAGGAGGAGAGGTGACTTAATAGAGACATATAAGATAATCAGAGGGTTAGATAGGGTGGATAGTGAGAGTCTTTTTCCTCGGATGGTGATGGCAAACACGAGGGGACATAGCTTCAAGTTGAGGGGTGATAGATATAGGACAGATGTGAGAGGTAGTTTCTTTACTCAGAGTAGTAAGGGCGTGGAACGCCCTGCCTGCAGCAGTAGTAGACTCGCCAACTTTAAGGGCATTTAAGTGGTCATTGGATAGATATATGGATGAAAATGGAATAGTGTAGGTCAGATGGTTTCACAGGTCGGCGCAACATCGAGGGCCGAAGGGCCTGTACTGCGCTGTAATGTTCTAATTCTAATTCTAATAGGGGGAGACGGTGGCGTAGTGGAAATGTCACTGGACTAGTAATCCAGAGGCCCGGGCTAATTTCCAGAAGGCACAGCAGTTGGTGGAATTTAAAGTCAATTAATTAATAAAATTCTAGAATGGAAAGCTAATCTCAGTAATGGTGCCATGAAACTACCGTTGGTTGTTGTAAAAACCCATCTGGTTCACTAATATCCTTTAGGAAAGGAAATCTGCTGTCCTTATCCGGTCTGGCCTATAAGTGATTCCTGACCCACAGCAATGTGGTCGACTCTTAACTGCTCTCTGAAATGGCCTAGCAAACTACTCGGTTGTCAAGGGCAATTAGGGATGGGCAACAAAGGGTGCCTTGCCAGTGATACCCACAATCCACAAAAGAATAAAAAAAGGTACAAGTCCTTCTTTCTTTCTTGCCTTTTCTGATCAGCTGACACGAAGCTTGCTTGCTTGCTAGGGTTTGGGTAGGGTGCAGATTATAGGATTTTACATTTTTCTTTATCCTAAGATGGTGCTTCTATGATTTTGTGACCCTGTTGACAAACAGGCCTAACAGTAGTAGTTGGACTCAGGTAACCTATAATCCAGGTTGCGAGGCAGGTGCATTTATGATCAATAGCAACTGAAACAAGACAGAAAAACTAATGCAAGGAGTTAGTAGAAAGCAAGTTTGTTCAGTTTAATTGCTTTTTAAGCTCTGACACAAAAGGATCTTACTGGGTCTCAGTGATGCCTCATCTAAGATGAGCCTTTACCACTGCTTTTCTTCATAATGAAAGTAACCTTATATGCCTCGAAATGAACCATTGTGTATTCCTGCAAGTGTTATTTGACAAACAAAGTGATGACGAAACCTCGATAGATCCACTTGGGTCAACTTAACACTCCAAAGTCAGTGAGAGGCAGATTGAAACAATATAATTTTCTAGAGTGCCTCAGAGTGCTCATGTTTACTGAGCACATTCATTGAGTATTGAAATCATAGCTTTTTGTTTAGATGTTTCTAAATTAAGGAATATGATGCACTTATGAACACTGTCCCTAAAGAAATAGATGGGACAGACTTTTTTATAAATTGCTTTCTTTTTTAAATTTGAAAATAAAATTCTGTTTATGACCTTAACTGGCTCCTAAGGATTTCATGAATTAATCTAGTGATGTTTGTGCACCCTCCTTTCTTCCAAACTAGTGTAATGGGTTGGGATTATATTGTTATTCATCAGAGCAAGCACTGTTTATAATGTAGACTGGTGCAGTTTGCCATACACAGAATAAAAACTTCAAGGTAATCAATTAGAACTAAACAAAAAGCCTATCTGCATTCATCTCAGAGACGTGTGGTCTGATGGGGTCCTCAGTACATCGACATTCTCTATCACTTGGTGGAATAATTCAATGATAAGCTATCATGCTAATGGCACCTTTTATAAATTTGAAATACGCACAGCCCTTCACCATCTGAATGAAATACTTACAACACAATGGACTGAGGTTTCACTTTAACGACCAGGAAGTAATAAATTGTATGCCTGTTTTACACCTGGCCCAATTGTGGTTTCAAAGATAAGAACTTGCATTTATTTAGTGCCTTTTATGATGTCCCAAAGTGCTTTTTGGCCAATGATGTGTAGTCATTGTTGCAACATAGGAAACATGGCAGCCAATTTGCACACAGCAAACTCCCACAAACAGCAATGAAACAATGACAAATAATCTGTTCTTTTTACTGACGTCGGTTGAAGGATAAATATTGGCTGGGTCACCAGAGGTCTCCCATACTTTGCTCTGAAATAATGTCATTGGATCTTTTATATCCACATAAGAAGGCAAATGGGGCCTCAGTTTGACAACTCATCCGAAAGAGGGCACCGTGGACAGTGCAGCCCTCTCTTAGTAGTGCACTGGAATGATGGCCTAGATTTCGTGCTCCTGTAAATCTCTGGAATGTGACTTAAACCCACAAATCTTGTGACAGAGGTGAGAGTGCTAACCACCAAACCACAACCAACATAATATGAATGAAAATATGGTGGGTGTAAAATGTGTGGTGTTTAACAGGCGGTGGAGTGTAAGACAGGGAGGAGTTTAAAATGGGGTGGGGTGTTAAATGGGGTAGGGTGTAAAATGGAGCAGGGTGTAAAATGGTGCAGTATGTGAAATGTGGCTGGGTGTAAATTTCCAGAGCATAAGTGGGTAAAGTGTAAATTGGAGGCAAGTAAAATAGACAGATGTAAAACAAGCAGGGCTGGATTTTATTTGTGCACCGCGCTCTGCGGCAGCGCACTTTGAACTCGCCAGCCTTCTGACTTGGAAGGGCCACTGCACAGGCCCCACAATAAGCCCTTTACACAGATTTTAATTTGTAAAGTTACAGTAGTGCTGATTTTTAAAATATATACAATTATGATATGAAGGCCCTTCCCCAACCCCCCAATGGTTATTTAATTGGCCCTCATTGACAAAAAACACTTTATTCCCTACCCAAACTTGCCCCCCCCAACCTCCTATCATTTGCCCTTCAACCCCTACCCAACATCCTCACAACCAATAAATGATGTTTTCCCCGCTCCCCCACCCCTCCCGCCCTGAAAATTTTATTCCTCCACCCTCCCCATCAGGTTCTTGCCTTGGAACTCCGTACGGAGTACCAAAGGCACTCAAAGTATGAAAGGCAGCTGTAAAATCGGCGTGGGATGGCTGCCAGGCGGCGGTGGGGCTGCACCAAGGTCCCCTCACCACTAGTAATATGCCCTTCTTGATGTCACACGCCAAGGCGGGCCTCGCCCTGTAGAATTGTACCAACCCTCCCGCCACAACCTGCGGCATCGAGGAGCTGGTAAAATTCAGCCCGCATTGTGTAAAATGGGGTGGGTGTAAAATGGGGAGTATTGTAAAACAGGAAGGCATGTAAAATGGGTTGGGTGTAAAACGGACAGGGTGTAAAATAGATGTGTAAAACAGGCGTTGTGTAAAATGGGGTGTGATGTAAAATGAGGCAAGATGTAAAACAGGTGGGTTTAACATGGGGTGTAGTGTAAAACAGACAGGAGGTAATGATACAAAACAAAGAATACACCAAGCTTCCCTACATTAAGCCAGATTCCTTCCAACTGTTCCTTTAGTACTTCTAATGTCTTACTCTTGCTAAAAGCTCTCGCTAATTTCCCTTTAAAACCTGTGAAATATTCTGTTTTAAAAACCCCTTTCTCGCCTGTGTTTCTGCCTTTCTCTGATATCTCTCTGTTCACAGTCAAATACGGATCAAAGACTTCCCACGACAATGGGGGTTGAGACTAGCTAACAAATTGATACAGGGAAAGAGTATTAAAGCTTGTTCACCAGTATTTTAACTATCTATCACCTCAGTGTTTTATATACCTTTATGAATGTACTATTAAAAAAAACCTTTTCCCAAATCCTTTCTGTGGAAAAATAGTCAAAAATCCTGAAACGTGACAATGGTTGGTTTTCAGTTAGCTAAAAGAAGGGTTGGATGGGGGTGATTTCAGACTCGGTGGGCTGGTTTTTATTTTCCCGCTGCCAGGAGTGGCGTCAGACGAAAAAAATGGCCTGCACCGCCACAATCTTGAGTGCAGCGACTCATTTAAATATGCAGGGTGGCCGTCCCACCCCCCCCCCCCAATCACGTGGTGGGGTGGCCTCGGCAACGTGGTGAATGGCGTCAGCTGTCTTTGCGCAGGCGCTGGCTGCCATGCCCCCTCAGAGAATGCAGAGTTGCCCTCCCACCCCCCCGCCAAGCCACTACACTAAAAATAAATATTTGGCCCATTCCCGCACCCCCCAAAACCTCTTCTCTTCCCCCAACTGCACAAAGTGCAGAGTTAACTCCTCTAGCCACCCACCCCGCAACTGCACAAAGTGCAGAGGTCACTCTCTTCCCCGCCGCACACTAAAAATGCAGAGTTGACCCCAACCCCCACCCATTACACTAAAAATGCTCTGATCCCCCCCCTTCCCCACCTTGGTCACGCTAGCTTTCCCTGGACAGGAAAGTGAAGGCGTGTGAGTGCCGCCTGTCGCACTGAAGATCCGGATCCAACAGTAAGATCATAAGGAATTGGATTTAAGTGTATGCATAAAGTTAATTTCAATATTTAAAGTTGGGTTGTGCCATTGAGCGGGGTGGGGGGGGGGGGGGGCGGGGCCACCACGGAACCTCGACACTGCCAGGAAGACTGGGCCCGGCAATTCCGGCGTCGAGCTCCATGGTGGGCTGATGCTGCTGCTGCGATCTTCCGGCACCACCCCCCACCTCCGCCACAGAGCCTGACATTGGGAGCTCAACAAAATCCAGCCCAATCAGTTAATAGTTCATTTCCTATCATCAATCAGTGATCTATGGTATGTGCAATTATACGTCTGTGCTCCAAAAAAACCCTCACCAATGTCGTCATCTGAGTTTGCTACAAATTCAAAATAGCAGTAAAAAAATTAAATAAAGAACCAAAGCTCACTCCAATCAGGAATCTCTAACTTGAAGAAGAGGAATTCCTACGAACCGGAGCTTGGCACAAGTCAGCCATGATCTTATCGATGAACTAAAAAGCTTCTGTCTGTGGATCACTGTTTAAATATGGACAAAATAATATGCCATGTTGGACGTGCACCATCATGAAGAGTCACTCTACGGCTGGTAATAAATCAGGCAATTAAACTAATTACTCACGTCTTCACTCTCCCCCCTGGGAGGATGATATCCTTCCCAGGCTCAGCAATTTAGCTAAGGCTCCAGTGATGTCCATTAAAAGGTGCATTGTGACAGAGAATGCACAAGTTTCATCGGAATTTTTTTTTTATGTGGAGGGAGAGAAGATAAGAGGGATTTTGGACCCTCAGTTAGATTTTTAAGAGCCACATTGCCCTGTTGAGCAGCCTCATTCTTTTTACTTGCTTATTGCGCTGACTGATGGGTTGATTAAAGATATATGTTTTTTGATGTTAACTACAAACCATTTCACCAGCTCAATACCGGGGTTAAAAGGGTTAAGTTATGATGATAGATTGCATAGATTCAGCTGTGTATAGAAGACTAAGAAGAGACCTGATTGAGGTGTTTAAGATCATGAAAGCCGTTGTTCGGGTAGATAGAGAGAAACTATTTCCTCTGGTGGGCGGGCCTGTAAAAAGGGGTATGACATTAAAGTTAGAGCTAGGCTGTTCAGGGTGATATCAGGAAGTACTTCTTTACACCAAAGCATAGCGTAACTCACTCCCTGCCCCCCCCCCCCCCCCCCCCACCCCCCAAAAGGCTGTTGAGGCTTGGTTAATTGAAAATTTTAGAACTGAGATTGATAGGTTTTTCAAAGGTAAGGTATTAAGATTGTGGAACCAAGGTGGGTGAATGGAGTTAAGATCAGCATGATGTAATTGAATGGCAGAACAGTCTTGAGTGGCTGAACAACCCACTCGCCTTCCTATGGGCTGAATTTTAACTCTCAAAACGGGTTAGGGTTGTGTCAGAGGTTAAAATTCAAAACATCTGAAGCAGGAACCCAACCCGCCTCAAATCTGTCCTCTTCTGGGTGTTGGGACAAGGTGCGGGGGATGGGTGGGGCGGGGGGGGGGGGAGCGGGTGGGGGTTGGTTGGTCATTTAAATATTACAATGAGGCTGCCTGCCTTCATTTTACATAAGAACATAAGAAATAGGATCTGGAGTAGGCCATTTGGCCCTTCAAGCCTGTTCCATTATTCCATACACCATGGCTGATTTTCTACCTCAATTCTACCTTCCCACACAATCATCATATCCCTTGATTCCCTTCGTATCCAAAAATCTATTGATGTCTGTCTTTTTGAATATACTCAATGACTGAACATCTGTAGCTCTCTGCGGTTGAGAATTCCAAAGATGCACAACCCTTTGAGAGAAGAGATTTCTCCTATATGGTCGACCCTTTATTCTAAGTCTGTGACCCCTGTGTTCTAGATTCTCCAGCAGGGGAAACATCCTCCCAGCATCAAACCTGTCAAACCCATTAAGAATTTTATATGTTTCAATAAGAACACCTCACATTCTTCTAAACTTTAAGAAATATCAGCCTAGTCTACTCAATCTCAACTCATAAGACAATTCCTTCAGCCCAGGAATCAGTCTAGTGAACCTTTGTTGCACTCAAAGGCAAGAATATCCTTTCATCGGTAAGGAGATCAATTCTTTACACAGTACCCCAGGTGTGGTCTCAACAATGCCTTGTATAATTGTAGTAAGACTTCTTTACTCTTAACTCCAATCCCTTCGACAGTCATTCTATTTTTAACTCATGTCGGTCGGATTTCTCAGGCCTTGGGAAACCCGGGAGGTGAAAGGAGGTGAGAATCATAGAATCGTAGATTGGTTACCGCACAAAAGGAGGCCATTCAGCTCATCATGTTCTTGCCAGCTCCCTACAAGAGCAATTTAGCAAGTACCATTCTCCCACCCTTTTCCTGTAGCCATGCACATTTTTTCTCTTCAGGTGCTTATCCATGTCCCTTTTGAAATCTCCGATTGAATCTGCCTCCACCACACTCGTAGGCAATATATGCCAGATCCTAACCACTTGCTACGCAAAGACGTTTTTCCTCATTTTGCCTTTCGTTCTTATGCCATTCACCTTAAATTAGTGTCCTCTGGTTCTCGACCCTCCTGCTAGTGGGAACACTTTCTCCCTATCTACTCTGTCTAGTCCCCTCACGATTTTGAACACCTCCATCAAATCTCCTCTCAATCATCTCTTCTCCAAGGAGTACAACCCCAACCTCTCCAGCTATCCACATAATTGAAGTCCCTCATCCCTGGAACGATTCTTGTAAAACTTTTTTGTACCCTTTCTAAAGCCTTCATTTCCTTCCCAAAGTATGGGGCCCAGAATTGGACACATTACTCCAGCTGAGGCCGAACCAATGTGTTATGAAGGTTCATCGTAACTTCCTGGTTTTTGTATTCTATGCCTTTATTTATAATGCCTAGGATCCCGTATGCTTTTTTAACCACTTTCTCAACCTGCCCTGCCACCTTCAACAATTTGTGCACATACATCCCCCAGGTCCTGCACCCCCTTTGGAATTGTATCCTTTATTTTGTATTGCCTCTCCCCATTCTTCATACAAAACGGTATCACTTCACACTTCTTTGTGTTAAATTGCAAATGCCACGTGTGCACCCATTCCACCAGCCTGTCTATGTCCTCTTGAAGTTTATCACTATCCTCCTCACAGTTCACAATACTTTCTTGAATCCTTGTGCTAAGTGCCTGTGTAGCACTGCTTGTAGGTCAGAAGGAGCAGGAATTTTTCCTCCAGACCCAATTTACAATACAGTAACGCCAAGCACCCTCCAAATATCACCCCCCACCCCCCCCACCGCCCTCCACCCTGTGATCAGCCTGCTCCCCTTCTCACCACCGGACACCCTACCCATCATCTGCTCTCCCTGACCATCATCAGAACTCTGACCCCCATCAGACATCCCCCCCGCCCCCTGGCAAGTATCGAACCCCACCCCCACCCAGCATTGGATCCCCCAATACCACCACCTGCTCTCTCCGACCAATGACCCCTCTAATTGTCCTTTGTTGTACGCAGCCTGTTGTTCCACTCCACGGTTCCTTTAAGATTGCTGCGCGGCTGTAGAGGGAATGTTGTCCCCAAGCACCACTGGACACCCTGACCACCATCAGACTCCTCATCCAAGATTAGACCTTCCTCCCCACTCCCCACAATACTTCCCTGCTCTCCTCCAGGCTGCTAGCCTGTCAGTCACACTGCCTGTGGATGGGAAACCTACAGAAAAGAATTTAAAGGAGTCGTGCAGTTAAAAACCGCAGCACATTTGGGCTTCCTGACCTCAAAACAGCTCCCACCTGCATGGAACATGCCTCCAGAGTAAAATCCAGGCATATGTTCCAATGTTCCTAAACGCATTTGAGTGGATAGGATTAGTCTGTCTTACAAACTGACGTGAATGCTGTAATATCAAACAATTGTAGGCATTAGAAGCTGCAGGTTATGAGATCTTTAAAACAGACATGTATGACAGCAAAGCTTTCTGTTTTAAAATGGTTTTATCCTAATGCCAGTGATCCATAGCTTAAACAGTAGCTCTGATCTTTGGCAAACAGTGAGAATTCTTGTTTCCCATGCGTTGTCTGGTCAGAATGCCTATTTAATTAGAAGGGAAATGACAGAAATTATTAAGTGTTACACATGGGAAAAAATAGATTTCTGTTTCTAAGCTAACTTTTTGATTCATTTGTAGGATGTGGCCAGCATCTATTGTCCATCCCTAATTGCCCTTGAGAAGGTGGTGTGAGCTGCCCTTTTGAACGGCCGCAGTCCTTGTGGTGAAGACACACCCACAGTGCTGCTGAAGAGATGAAAAATGCGTGCCCTCATCACCGTAGGGTACAAACCTTTGTATCAAACTACATTTAAAAAGTTCACCAGAACAGTGCATGCACTGGCAAAGTCCTTAAATCTACTCTGACCTGTAGGAGCTGACTGTACATAAGTAACGCAGCAAATATCTGTAGTGTTGCTCTAAACTTTTTATTAGTTTGCAAGTACTTATAATTATAGAATCATACAGTGCAGAATGAGGCCATTCGGCCCATTGTGCCTGTGTCGGCTCTTCGAAAGCGCTTTCCAATTAGCTCCCCTCCACCACTCTTTCTCCATCGACCTGAAATTCATTCCTTAGTATTTATCCAATCCCCTTTTGGAAGTTACGATTGAATCGGCTTCCACCACCATTTCAGGCAGTGCATTCCAGATCACAATAATGCGCTGTGTAAAAAAATTTTTCCTCATTTTCCCTCTGGTTCTTGTGTGAATTATCTTGAATCTGTCTCCTCTGGTTACCAATCCTCCTGCCAGTGGAAACAGCTTCTCTCTAATTACTCTATCAAAACCCTTCATCATTTTGAACACCTCTATTAAATCTCCCTCCAACCTTCTCTGCTCCAAGGAGAACACACATCCAGTACAATCCTTAGACACAGGCTTCTTTATAAAGAGAGGTCTGTTAAAATGCTTTAAAACTTGGTCATTGATAAGAATCGCTGCTGCCCAGTGCCCAACTTCCGACTGCAGGAATTACTGGCTTTGAGATTAGAAATGTAAATTCTACTAAGTCACTGCCTGTATCCATTTCCTTGTTTCATTGACTGCCAAGCCTACTGTGTCAGCTCAAAGGTTAAGCCTAATTATTCAGGTAGCTTGCCCTAGATTGACCTCTATGTTCTGATCTGAACATTATTATTTAGATCAGTTATTCTGTGACATACCGCAAATTGTTGGTTTAAATAGTGATTGGCTGAGAAATGCCCATAAAACTTTAATATTTATTTAATTTATCCAACCACCCACCCCCCCCCCCAACCCCACCCCACCACCCCCAACTCTCCCACACACCGCTCTCCCCCCACGACCCCGCCCATACACATGCTAATATTTACTGATTCATAAGGACGGAATTTTAACTTGGTGATGTGCTGGGAGCAGTGAAGTCCAGTACCACGTGGGGAACCTGGAAGTTTCTGCAGTGCATTTTTCAGTAGCTTTTTAACCCAGCCACTGCATTAGCATCTGAGTTCCCAGTTTCCCAAACAATAAACTCGAGTAGGCATTTGGCGACTGCAGGAGTCTATATCAGCTGAAGTGTTTAAAGGGACCCTGTGAGGATGAAGGTTGAAGGATTCTCCAGGTGTTTAAACAGAGCAAGAAACTGCAGCAGTGGATTCCCAACATAGCAAGGCTGCACCTCACCTCACTGATGCCTCCTTCGAGTTGATGCTGCAGGTTGTAAAGGTCTGTAGGGAAGTCACCTGCCTCAAAGAAGAAAAGAGCATGGCTGGAGATTGCAGAGGTTCGCAGGAGGAGTGTGATGCCACACTCCTAGATACAGTGCTGGAAGGGGTTTAGTGACCTAACTAGGGCAGGAAAAGTAAGTGGCATGGCACATTCAAGTATATCCTGATATGCATTTTTTTTAATTCAGTCATGGGATGTGGGTGTCTTTGGCTGGGCCAGCATTTATTGCCCATCCCTAATTTCCCTTGAGAAGGTGATGGTGAGCTGCCTTCTTGAACCGCTGCAGTCTATGTGGGGTGGGTACACCCACAGTGCTGTTAGGAAGGGAGTTCCAGGATTTTGACCCAGCGACAGTGAAGGAACGGCGATATGTTTCCAAGTCAGGATGGCGTGTGACTTGGAGGGGAACTTGCAGGTGGTGGTGTTCCCATGCATCTAACCTCAACCCCTCTCACTCTGCCTTCTCAAGCCTACTCCTGCACATCACTCCTCCCACTAATGTATCTTGCAGATACACACATCCCTCTCTGTCTATGTACACCCTCACTTTCACATCTACCCGTCCACCACTAACACTCATCTTCAGCTTAATGCAATGTCAAGCTTATCCTTCACAGTGACCCTCAACAAACGCTCTCATCCATCGTCTGAACACATTTCATTGCTCTCACTCGTAGGTCTCTTCTTGCCCTCCTTGCAGGACAAGAAAGCACAGAACACGAGGGAGAGGCAAAAACCAGAGGTGACCCTCCAGCCACCTCCATACTGACAACTGCTGAGGAGGAGGTGCTGGAGATAAGCCGGGTCTTGGCATGCCTGGCCATCGGATATGGAGAGATGGGGGCCTCCCAGCTACCTGGTGACAGAATTAAATATCACAGTCACGTGACATACAACACTCACTCATGTTGACTTGATGACTGCAGCCAGTGAAATATGATAATGTGCACAATGCTAATCTCACACCTTCTTACCTTGACAGTTCTAATTTATGTCTTTCATCTCCCATGGGCCCTTCAAGCATTGCCACAGGAAGTGGTGCAGGAAAAGGAGGAAGATGGGAGGGGTGGCATAGTGGAAATGGCACTGGACTAGTAATCCAGAGGCCTAGGCTAATGCCCTGGGGACATGGATTCAAATCCCACCATGGCAGCTGGTGGAATTTAAATTTAATTACTGAATAAATGTAATTAATTAAAATCTGGAATTGAAAGCTAGTCACAGTAATGATGCCATAAAAACCCATCTGGTTCACTGAAGTCCGTTAGGGAAGGAAATCTGGTGTCCTTACCTGGCCTGGCCTACTTGTGACTCCAGATCCACAGCAATGTGGGCAACTCTTAACTGCCCTTTGAAATGGCCGAGCAAGCCACTCAGTTGTCAAGAGCAATTAGGGATGGGAAACAAATGCTGGCCTTGCCAGTGATGCCCACATCCCATGAAAGAATTAAAAAAAGACTCCTCAGAAGAGATCACTCACCCTGAGAAAGCATCATCACACGACTCACGCAGACTATCTATCAGCTCAGATACACACACCTCGATGGGATTGGCAGGACAGGCACTTGGCTTTTCACATAATTTCTCAAGCTATTTTTAAAATGCTGCCAGCCCTGCTTGTATTGCTGTCTTTCAGTGAGGCAGTGAACCTGGAGTCCTGCTGGACCCCTCTGATATTCTTTTGAACTCTTGAGACCCCCTGCACCAGGATTGTAACTGTTTTCTGCGATGGGAATTCCAGGATCCCCCCTGCACCAAGACTGCCAACCGTCAGCAAGGAGCAGGAGCCAACTGGGACCATGTCACAGTTTAGTGATACCCACAGTTTAGTGATACCTCCCTGAAGAATCTCGTCCAGGCTGCAAGGGAAAGGCAGGAGGTCCTCTTTCCAAGGGATGGCAAGAAGAAATCCTCCCGCCTGACCCAGAAAGCCTGAATGGAGATCGCTGTGGAGGTTAGCAGCTGTGGGTCACCCCCGGAACTGGGTCCAGTGTTGCAAGAGGGTCAATGACCTCCTTCACTCTGCCAATGTGAGTCCTGCATACCCATCTCCTCTTTGGGGCTTGCATGTAGCTACACAGCAGGGAATGACCACAAAGGCATGGCAAGGGGGTTAGGCTTCACCATATTCTGGCAGATGCATGGCTGCTTCTCGGTAACAGGCTGCCTTCTTTCGGAGCTCACGCCCATCACGTCCACTGAGAGCAGGTGTGAGGAGGAGCCATTTAGGAGACCACATCAGGGGACACCAGGGAGACCTCGAGGACTGGCAGAGGGATCCCTGATCTGTGTCCTTTGACGTCAGCTGAGGAGGAGGCTCTGGAGCTAGTAGGGGCTCAGAGCGGCTGTGCAATTGTGGACAGTGTGACTGGAGTGTCCGCACAAAAGAGAGAGGATTGTGTTTATGTAATCACCACACTTCTGGAGATCCACATCACGCATGGCTGGCCTGAGGAGATCCGCACAACCTAACCTACAAATGTTTGTGTTCTCTCTTGCAGGTCGTCGAATACCAGAGGCAAGTGCAGCTGCTGTGACAGGGGGCCTGCCATTGACCTCTGAGGAGGAGGAGGAGCAGTCGGAGGATGCACCGTCACATCATTCCCCTGCACCTTCCTCCAGCGCAGAGGCATTCACCTCAGTGGATATGCGATTGGGCTTAAATTCAGAGGCACAATCTGCTGAGAGCACCGTACATACACTTGAGCAGCTGACAGAGGCTGTGACAACTGAGGCCTCTGACGTTCAGAGCACTGGAGGTGTCCAGGCCCAGGCTGAGTCCCAGGTTGATGATGATGCTCTGGTGTTGACAGCACAGGGCATGCTGGAGTTGCAGAGAGGGGTAAAGCAGCATCTGGCAGAGATGCCAGAGACAATATGCAAGCATGAGCAGATGACAGAGGAGTCCATCCATGCCATGTGAGCGCATGGCCTCCTCCATTGATAGGTTGGTGACCCTCATGGAGAGTCAGGCCTGTGCACCATTGCCTTGGCCATTAGCTCAGCACAGTAGTGGGAAGGTGAGAGAAGGACGAGGTGCCTGGAATTGACTCCAGCTCCTGAGCAGGGAGGTCCAAGTGAGCCTTAAAAGGGAGGAGGAGAGGCTGACTTCCACAGCTAAGGGCTCCTCTCAGGGTGCTCTGAGTGCAGACAGTGGCTTCTTAGCCCTTCCGCCAGTGACCCCAGCTCCAGCAGCTGCAACGACCGAAGAAAGTCCTACTGCTGTGCAGGAACCCTGCACTCAGCCAGGGCCTTCCAGGCCTCAAGCAACCGTAGGATGGCTGCCGAAGTTATCCCAGGCGAAGGGTCAGTCTGATCAGCAGCCTGTCTCCAGCCCAGCTGCTAGTGATGGACTCACTGTGTAGAAGCACATGAAAACACATAAGGAAGAGCACCTAGACGCACTTGGGGTTTCACAGGTGTATTAAATTTGGCCTTTGTATTGTTTTCTGCAATTTCTTTTATTCGTTCATGGGATGTGGGCGTCGCTGGCTAGACTGGCATTTATTGCCCATCCCTCATTGCCCTTGAGAAGCTGGTGGTGAGTTGCCTTCTTGAACCGTTGCGGTCCATGTGGTGTAGGTACACCCACAGTGCTGTTAGGAAGGGAATTCCAGGATTTTGATCCAGTGGCAGTGAAGGAACAGCAATATAGTTTCATGTCAGGATGGTGTGTAGCTTGGAGGGGAAATTGCAGGTGGTGGTGTTCCCATGCATCTGCTGCCCTTGTCCTCCAAGGTGGTAGAGGACGTGGGTTTGGAGGTTGTTGTCAAAGGAGCCTTGGTGCGTTGCTGCAGTGCATCTTGTAGATGGTACACACTGCTGCCACCGTGCGTCGGTGGTGGAGGGAGTGAATGTTTGTAGATGGGGTGCCAATCATCTGGGCTGCTTTGTCCTGAATGGTGTCAAGCTTCTTAGTGTTGTTGGAGCTGCACCCATCCAGGCAAGTGGAGAGTATTCCATCACACTCCTGATTTGTGCCTTGCAGATGGTGGACAGGCTTTGGGGAGTCAGGAGGTGAGTTACACGCCGCAGAATTCCCAGCCTCTGGTATGCTGTTGTGGCCACAGCATTTATGTGGCTGGTCCAGTTCAGTTTCTGGTCAATGGTAACCCCAGGATGTTGATGGTAGGGGATTCAGTGATGGTAATGCCATTGAACATCAAGGGGAGATGGTTAGATTCTCTCTTGTTTGAGATGGTCATTGTCTGGCACTTGTGTTGCGTGAATGTCACTTGCCACGTATCAGCCCAAGCATGAATATTGTCCAGGTCTTGCTGCATATGTACACAGGCTGCTTCAGTATCTGAGGAGTCGTGAATGGTGCTGAACATTGTGCAATCATCAGTGAACATCTCCACTTCTGACCTTATGATGAAGGGAAAATCATTGATGAAGCAACTGAAGATGGTTGTGCCTAGGACACTACCCTGAGGAATTGGTTTCATAAATAGAGTTCACTCTTGTTGTTGTAAAATGCTCATTCTTTCATGCATGAATTGTGAAATGCTGCCTTCATCCTTACTCCCTCGATGGGCTGCCACCGAAGGCACAGGCCACCTTTGGTAAGCATCTCAGATGTGCCAGAGGGCGTGGTGAAGCAGGGCGCTAGGCACAGAATTGAGATAGAAAGGAGGTGACAGGTGGAATACAATGAGCTGAGTCTTTATTGAGTTCACTTTGAGAGGTCATCATGGTGGCAGGAAATGGGCATGTATGAAATTGTCTCTTTCCTCCCTTTGTGTTTCTCAATGACCCTGGCCTCCGGTGCAAGAGAACCAATATCCAGTGGTGCTTGCTCCGTAGCCTCCTCCACATCCTCCTGGTTGGATGAGGACTTGCAATCAATCTTGTCCCCTTCGCTCAAGGCCTCTCCACTCTGCTGTGCTAGATTGTGTAGAGCAGAGCAGACCACCACAATATGTGAGACCCTCACAGGGGCATACTGCAGGGCTCCAGCAGATCAATCCAGGCACCAGAATCTCATCTTCAGCAGCCCAATGGCCTGCTCGATGGTCACTCGGGTGGAGCTGTGGCAACTATTGAACCTCTCCTCTGTGCAGTGTGAGGGTTCCTCACAGGCGTCTGTAGCCATGTCTTCAATGGGTAGCCCTTGTCCCCAAGAATCCCTTCCTGAAGGCGAGCGGGGGCCGAAAAGCTGTGGCACCTGGGACTGTCGAAGTATTTAGACGTCATGGCTGCCTCCTGTGAAGCAGACACACACCTGCCGGAGACGCTTTCTGTGGTCGCAGAATGTTGCATGTTGATGCAATAGAAGCCCTTTCTGTTGCTGAAGGCTGCTGACTGCTCCGTGGGAGCTCTGATGGCCACAGCCATGTAGTTGCTGACACCTTGCACCCGGGGAAATCCAGCAATGGCTCCAAAGCTTATGGCCCTCTCCGCCTGACTGTCAGGGTCAGTCCGGTACTGCACATAGTCGCCAGCCCTCTCTTGAACAAGGCATTGGTCACCTCCTTGATGCAGCAGTGGGCTGGTGCCTGGGAGACCCCACACATGTCCCCAGTGGATCCCTGGTAAGTGCCAGACATGTAGAAGTTGGGTGCCACGGTGATCTTCAGGGCCATGGGTATTGGATGTCCACTGAAGCCCATGGGTCATAACTTGTCCTGCAGCATGGCATGTTAGTCAGTGACAGCCTCCCTGGAGAGCCTCAGTCTTTGCTGTCACTGCTGCTCAGACATTGGAGGTTGCTGAGTCAACTCTGGTACACACTCTGCTGTGGCTGGTCCTTCTTGGAGTGACTGGCTGCTGTTGCTCTCCTCTTTGAGCTGCACAGGTGGGTGCAGCTGCATCCTGCCCCTCCCTCCCTCTGAGCCACTGCTGCATGGCCCGGGGGTCCCCAAAGATGGGGAGTATGAAACCCATGCCATCTAATCAGTCGTCCTCTAGAGCACTGTCTCTGCAGAGACGAACTTGCCTTGGCACCTTTTCCTTTGCTGCTCCCTTGCAATACATGCTAATGCTTACCCTTGCAGAGAGCTCAGCACCCGAGATATAGCTCACTGAACACTTGTGCCCGAGATATAGCCCACCTGACCCTTGCACCTGAGATATAGCCCATCCAAACCTTGCACTCGAGATATAGCCCACTCAAACTTTACACCTGAGATATAGCCACTCAACCTTTGCACCTGAGATATAGCCCACCTGACCCTTGCACCTGAGATATAGCCCATCCAAACCTTGCACTCGAGATATAGCCCACTCAACCTTTGCACCTGAGATATAGCCCACCTGACCCTTGCACCTGAGATATAGCCCACCCGACCTTTGCACCTGAGATATAGCCCACCCGACCCTTGCACCTGAGATATAGCCCACCTGACCCTTGCACCCGACAATGAGCCCACTGGACCCTTGCACCCTACAATGCACCCATCCATGCAAACTGCCCAGCACTGCAGGCTGACAATGGCCTCTGCTCCCCGCTCTTCCTTTATCTACTGCTCCCCATGGTTGCCTTCCTGTGGCGTCACCGAGGCCTGACCTCGGTGCCACCAAATTAGAATGCCTGGGGATCAGAAGTCATGTAATCCCCGTGCGCTGTTGACTAAATTTAACCCGGCCCCCCCATAAAATTGCAATAATTGCAATGCAAATGTATTGCAACTAGTTCTTCTGTAATTTAAGTTACAGTGCCATCACTGAGAACCTAGTCTTGACCCTTCAGCAGTCCAGTGACCTGTTGTAAAGTGCTGTCCAGCTCATTGCTACTAGGGAAATGTGGGTGGGTCATGAAAGGGATGATGGTGAAAGGGAATATGGAAGTGGGAACTTGGTTCAAAGTGCTTCCACTTTTCACCAATTGCCCCACACCCCTCATCCGTCAGTCAGTGCCCCACACGCTGCCTCCTGCCCCAATGGCTGAGTCTGTCACTGCAAAGGTACAGGTGGGGCAGTCTTTGGCCGGGTTCACATGGGCTCCTAAACCCAGAGGACATTGGCCAAGAGCAACTGAGCGGTCAGAGCAGGGATCTGAGCAGCCTGTCCCTCAACTCTCCAGAAGCCACATACGAGTAGCAGAAAAAGGAAGAATTAAGAATTACAGCTTGCACATGGGTATGTTACCCAATGTGACATTGTTAAATTTCTGTTCAGTTTTTCAGTCACATAAAAATGATTTGTTTGCACCATTTTCCTGTATCGCCCATTTTTGCCTGTTGCCTGGTAAGTGGCCTTCTTACCTGTGATGTATGATAAAAGTTAAAGACAAGCAATGGGTGTTTGTGACAGGGATGCTTTGTTAACTTTGGGTTTGCTTTGTGTTGGGGGATGAGGTGAGTGACAGGGGTGTTCAGAATCTGCCTGCCAGATGGGTGCACTGGTTCTGTGCAACTGATTATGTGCTCATGTCTCTGGAGCGAAGCTTCAACCCACAACCTTCATGATGCAGAGCCCAGAGTGCTACCACTGAGCAAAGATTAGCATTAAACCACTTGAATGGTGCTTCCAACACTTTCGAAACCATTGGTAGCTCTCTGCTAGCCTCTTTAAAATGCCCGGGTGAGAAAGAAACATAGAAAATTTATTGCACAGAAGGAGATCATTTGGCCTTTTGTGTCTGTTTCTTCTGAAACTTGATAGATTTTAACTTCCACCACAGGTGGTAAACAGGAGCTTGTGAATTGGACATGCGTTGCACACCTTGCCTGATTTTCTGTTCAATTAATGGCGATTTTCCCCAATCCCAAATATTAAAAACATCCAGCTATTTCTCTTAGTATGCTTTTGTTTAAGTAAAGAATGTTGCACGAGTTCAGAAAGCAGACATAAAGCTTGTCGTTTACAATACCCGGCAATATCCTAGACTGTGTCTGGAATAAAAGGAAGATCAAAGACTGAAAGACTGTTTGGTGCCTTGGCCAAAATTTATCCCTTAACCAACATCCCTAAAACAGATTATCTGATCATTGCCTGTAGCAGGAAATCTGAGGAGAGTCTACCAACTTTTAAGAATATGGTAGCAATGTGAAAGAGCTTTTAACAATGGCTCAGTGGGTATCACACTCACCTCTGAGTCAGAAGACACGAGGTAATAAGTCCCAGTTCTGAGACTTGAGCACTTAATCTAGGCTGAGGGAGTGCTGCATGTTGTAGGTGCTGCCTTTAGGATCTGATGTTAAACTGAGGCCCCTGTATGCCCTCTTAG
Source organism: Heterodontus francisci (assembly GCF_036365525.1). Taxonomy (NCBI): domain Eukaryota; kingdom Metazoa; phylum Chordata; class Chondrichthyes; order Heterodontiformes; family Heterodontidae; genus Heterodontus; species Heterodontus francisci. The sequence continues at coordinate 23,360,079 of NC_090390.1, read as the reverse complement.
TGAATGTAAAAAATCCCATGGCACTATTTAGGGGCGGCACAGTGGCGCAGTGGTTAGCACTGCAGCCTCACAGCTCCAGGGACCCGGGTTCAATTCCGGGTACTGCCTGTGTGGAGTTTGCAAGTTCTCCCTGTGTCTGCGTGGGTTTTCTCCGGGTGCTCCGGTTTCCTCCCACAAGCCAAAAGACTTGCAGGTTGATAGGTTAATTGGCCATTATAAATTGTCACTAGTATAGGTAGGTGGTAGGGAAATAATGGGACAGGTGGGGAAGTTTGGTAGGAATATGGGATTAGTGTAGGATTAGTATAAATGGGTGGTTGATGGTCGGCACAGACTCGGTGGGCCGAAGGGCCTGTTTCAGTGCTGTATCTCTAATCTAATCATAATCTAATCTTAAAGAACAGCAGGAGGGTTTTTCCATGGCGCCCTTAACTAACATCACTAAAACCTATTATTTGTGGGAGCTTGTTGTGCACAAATTGCCTGCCTGTTTCCTAAATTACAACGATGTCTACTCTTCAAAAATCCTTCATTGGCTGTAAAGTGCGTTGCAATGCCCTGAAGTTGTGAAAGGCACTATATAAATGCAAATTCTTTCCTTCATTCTGCGTATATACCTTCATGTTAAAATGTACTCAGGGCAGTATATTTTTCTGTAGGAGGATTTCACTAAAACATTTTCTTTTCACTTGTTAGAACATGCAGTGATATAGCATCTTACTCACATTCTCAGGACATCCCAAAGCACTTTGCATTCAATTAATTGCTATTCAAAAGCAGTCACTATTGTAAATATGGCAGCCAATTCATGCGCAACGGATCAGATAGCAGACCTACTAATCTGTTTTTGGTGGTGCTGATTGAGAGAGGAATGTTTTATCAGGAGGTTTGAATAGTGTGGTGGATTCTTTTATATCATCTGACCTTCATGACTAGGCATACGGGGCTTTAGTTTAACACCTCATCCGGACAACGGCACCTCTGGCAGTACAACACTCCCTCACAACTGCACTGGAGTGTCAGCCTAGGTTACGTGGGCAAGTCTTGGAGCAACACTTCAACCCAAAACTTTCACACTCAAGGCCATGAATTCTAGGTGATCTGAACCAATTGGAGCTGGGTGATCTCACCTACTTGCAACCTATTCCCGCCATTGCAGGCATGCTAGCAACAGGTATGTGATAAAGATTGACTATTTTCACACATCGCAGGTATACTTTGAATGAATTCTCAGTGTGCCACTGGTAAAGTCAACACTTATTGTCCATCCCTAATTGCCCTTAAGAAGGTGATGGTGAGTCACATTCTTCAACCTCTGCACTCCATATGGTGTAAGTACACCCACAGTGCTGGTAGGGAAGGAGTTCCAGGTTTTTGACACAGTGATGATGAAGGAATGACGATATATGCCAAAATTGGAGGGGAATTTGAAGGTGATGGTGTTCTCATGCCCTGCTTTGCTTGCTCTTCTAGGGTTGGAGGCCATGAGTTTGGAAGGCACTGCCTAAGATAAAGTGGAATCGGCATGAACACATTGGAAAAATGCAAAAAAGGGAAGTGTGGAAAACAAAGTACAAAATAAAAACAAGGAATGTTGCAGCTTTAATGAACCAAATAGATCCACAGAGAATACTGGGACATTAAAATGAGGTCAGTGTGCCATTAACATCTCATTTGTCATAATTTCCTTAAGATTGACGTCAGCATGATTGATGAAGTTGGCCATTGCATGAGCTGTTTGCAGTAGCCTGGATGGGAAATCTCTAACTTTCTAGCACAGTTAGAGCTGATGCCAAAGAAAGGGAAATGCTGTTGTTTTGTTCTGTCTATCTGACCTTCATAACCTACAAATAACACTCCAGTATTTCATCAAATACTGCAACATATTTCCCAATGTTCCCAGCTTGTTCTGTCAATCAGTTGTATTTAAATGTTACTTTTGTCCTTTGAGGCCTTCTTTTATTAATTTATATTCCCTCCGTTCTGTCCAATTGGAATGATGATCTGCCTACAGTTCATAATCAATTTCGCGAGAATCTATTCAACAAACCATTCATTTGCAGCTTATCCTGCTGAGTAACATAGAGAACAAATTCTACACTGGAGTCTAATAGGCCACCACAGCACCTAAAGTGGAGAGATTTTCTTCCTGGAACCCGTCCAAAATCAGGTGGGACTGTGGCGGGAAAATGGAGTAGTGAGGCCGATGTCAGCACCTCTACCAGGATATCCCTCCTTCTGTCCCAGCATGGACTGTTACTGCCCGCTCCTTATCTACTTACCACCCATGCATTTCACACCCAGCCGCCTGCGCATTCTATACTCCCACATGCGCAATCCACACCCACCTCCCCGCCCATTCCATACCCTCGCATGGGCATTCCACACCCACCCATTCATCCCCCACCCCCACCTGCGCATCCACACCCACCCTCTCATTCCAAACACACACACACACACACACACACACACACACACACACACACACACACATTCACACCCACCACCCGTGCATTCCATACCCACACACCCACACACCCACCTGCGCATCCCACAGCCCCGCACATGCATTCCATATCCACCCTCTCATTCCATACCCACACACCCACACACCCACCTGCGCATCCCACAGCCCCGCACATGCATTCCATATCCACCCTCTCATTCCAAACCCACACACCCACACATTCCACACCCCCACCCATGCATTCCACCCCCACCAACTGCACTTTCCACACCCTCCACCCGTGCATTCCACGCCTACCCACGCTTTCCATACCCCCACATGCGCAAACCATACCCACCCACCTGTGCATTCCCCATCCTGGCACATTCTATACCCTTGCACATACATTCCACACCCACCGGTGCATCCCACATCCTCACCCGTGCATCCCACACCCCCACCTCTGCATCTACACCCACACTCACATTCCAAAACCACACACCCACCCGTGCATTCGACACCCACCTGTGCATCACACATCCCCATTCCACACCCACCCGCGCATTCCAAACCCATCCACCCACCTGTGCTTTCACACCTACCACCCGTGTATTCCTCACCCACCACCCGTGTGTTCCTCCACCTACCATCTCCAAATTAGAACACTGTACGCTGCAGCACTATCTTCCATTGAAGCTCTGGAACAGAAAACTTGGTGCATTGGGAAACTGGCAGGAAAGCCTGCGGTCATCATCAAGGAGAATGAAGGAGTCTAGCACCAACTTGGTACAGGACTTTGCACAGAGCTTGGAGCCCATCCTTTCCAGCATGGAAGTGATGACTGACTACATTTGGACCCTTGTGGACCCAACCATGATGCAGCATCAATGGCCGATGTTGCAGTTTCCACTGCAGCACAAGCAGCAGCCACACAACCTGTGAGTGCTGCAGTGAAAGCTCAGATTGCTGTCCTACAAGATCAGCTTGCTGCTGTGTAAACTCACAATGCTGCTATCATGCACAGTGTGCAAAGGGGCTTGCAGGGTGTCACAGCAGTCCAGCAAACCATGCTCCAGCAGATTACTAGGATTACTGAGGCACTGCCCCGGGGAGTGGCAGTGGTTCCATGGAACATGAACCTGCTGTCCTCTCTCAGGATGACAGCATTTGTCCTCCCAACCCTGTCACTCCCCCTGTGCCCTTGCTGTTACTGGCCAGCCAGCCAGCTCAGACTGCTGCCACCCATGCTGAGACGTTGCCATTGCAATTGGGCCCAGAGCCAATTGGGCCCTTCTCGGCCCAGAGCTACTTGAGGTCATCCTCCAAGGCCATCTGCAGTCTCCGCTAGTGAAAGTTAGCAGCCTTCCACCAGCCGTGCTGCAGCCACTGGGGCAGCACTGTATAGAAAAACCAGGCCAGGTAAAGGCACACAGAAAGTAGGCACTAAGGGAATGCATGTTGACTTTTGTATGCAATATGCATGATCTCATTTATAAATTTGGTTTGGAATGTTCATTTTGTAGTGGCTTTTATTTCTGCATTGTGGCCAAGCAGATGCTGTGATGGTCAGTGACAGAGGGAAGGTGAGGAGTGTGGGACTGTTGGTCAATGAGGAATTGGGGTTGTGGTTATAGCATTGCACTAGGATGAGTTCCTCATGGACAGTCCAGCAAGAAAGGGGTTGTCCAGGTTGCATCATCTGTTCCTCTTCCTCGTCTTCCTCATCTTCCTCCTCCTCACACTCCTGCTCCTCAACTGCTCACCATACAGCTGGTGACAAGGGGAGTCCCCTCATGATGGCATGTAGTAAACCACGATGAATCTTGTCACTCACTCTGCCGAATACTGCAGGGCTCCTCCAGAGCAGTCCAGGCAGCTAAAGCATTGTTTCAGCACACCAATGATCTGCTCTATCACATTTCATGTGGCAGCATGGCTATCGCTATGTGCATGCTGCCCACATGTGTGTGCGTTGTGCACCAGCATCAGGAGGCATGTCATCAGCGGATCGTCATTGTCGCCCAGTAGCCACCCTTCAGTTTGCCATGGCAACTCAAATGCAGCTGGCACAGTGGAATGTCGAAGAATGAAGGCATCATCATTGCTGCCAGAGTACCGGGCATTGACCTGCATGATTCACTGCTACACACGAGTTGGAGGTTGAGGGAGTGGAATCCCTTTTGGTTCCAGTATAGGGCAGAGTTAACACATGGTGCCTGCAAAGCAATGTTTGTGCAGTCAGTGGCACCCTGCACCATGGGGAAGCTGGCAATCCTCATGAAACCAAGTGCTCGCTCTGCTTGCTTGTCCCTGGCAACAGAGAATGAAATGTAATTAGCTCTGATTGAGTCATAGAGTTATACAGCACAGAAACAGGCCCTTCGGGCCATCATGACCGGGCCGGCCATCAAGAACCTATCTATTCTAATCCCATTTTCCAGCACTTGGCCTGTAGCTTTGTATGCTATGGCGTTTCAGTGCTCATCTAAATACTTCATAAATGTTGTGAGGGTTCCTGCCTCTACCAACCCTTCAGGCAGTGTGTTCCAGATTCCAACCACACTCTGGGTGAAAAAACTTTTCCTCGAATTCCCTCTAATCCTCCTGCCCTTACCTTAAATCTATGCCCCCTGGTTATTGACACATTCGCTAAGGGAAAAAGTTTCTTCCTATCTACCTTATCTATGCCCCTCATAATTTTGCATACCTCAGTCAGGCTCCCCCTCAGCCTTCTCTGCTCTAAGGAAAACAACCCTAGCCTATCCAGTCTCTCTTCATAGCTGAAATGCTCCAGCCCAGGCAACATCCTGGTGAATCTGCTCTGCACCCTCTCCAGTGCAATCACATCCTTCCTATAGTGTGGTGACCAAAACTGTACACAGTACTCCAGCTGTGGCCTAACTAGCGTTTTATACAGCCTCGGCTAATAAAGGCAAATATCCCATATGCCTTCCTAACCACCTTATCTACCTGTGCTGCTGCCTTTAGTGATCTATGAACAATTACACCAAGGTCCCTCTGACCCTTTGTACTTCCTAGGGTCCTACCATCCTTTGTATATTCCCTTGCCTTATTTGTCCTCCCAAAATGCATCACCTTACATTTTTCAGGATTAAATTCCATTTGCCACTGCTCTGCCCATCTTACCAGCCCATCTATATTGTCCTGTCATCTAAGGTTTTCCTCCTCACTATTTACAACACCGCCAATTTTCGTGTCATCTGCAAACTTACCGATCATACCTCCTATGTTCACATCTAAATCATTAATGTACACTACAAACAGCAAGGGTCCCAGCAACGATCCCTGCGGTACACCAGTGGTCACAGGCTTCCAATCGTAAAAACAACCCTCGACCATCACCCTCTGCCTCCTGCCACTAAGCCAATTTTGGATCCAATTTGCCAAATTGCCCTGGATCCCATGGAATCTTACCTTCTTGGCCATTCTCCCATGCTGGACCTTATCAAAAGCCTTACTGCAGTTCAAGTACTGCACATCAACTACTTTACCCTCATCTACGCATTCCGTCACCTCCTCAAAAATTCAATCAGTCGACAGTCTCAGTGACCTCCCTTACAGACCAGTGGATGGCAAACTGCAAGATGTTGCAAATGTCTCCAGCTTCAACCTGGAAGAAGCGGACACATAAAATTTCATCACCACGGTCACTTCACAACCCCTGGCATTGCGGTTCTTGCCCTGCTCTAACGTTGCAGTTGTGGCTGCAGCAGGTAGCAATGAGGACCTCCTTAGTGAAACGTAGGCTTCTCACGCATTGTTTCTCGCTGAGGTTCGGGGAGGAGAATTGTTCTCTGAACATCCTGAGAGGATATAACCTCCTGCTGAGAACCCTTCACCCTCTCCTCCTCCTCCTCCCTCTTCCAGCACCATGTCCTACCCTGTGTGACCTTTGTTTATTCTCCAAGTCATGTTGATTACAAGGGAAATGCCTACTAGTCATGTCTGGGAGCAGTTGGTTTGTGCAGAAGCCTTGAAGTCAGCAAAAAGTCCTTCAGCACCTGCCACACTGCAGATTTTGGAAACTTGAAACAATTATAGAAAGTACCAAACACTTGTCGAATTGTAGTAACATTCAGAGCAAATCAACCTTTAAGTAGTTAATCTCATTCAATAGCAGCATGGGTGTCCTTCCTACTCTGAACATGTGTTCAGCTGTGGGGGTTTAAGAGAGCTAGAGTGTTGACCTCCAAAATGGCAGCACTGGTGTCACATCAGCATTGTATGCTGATTGATGCCATGACCTGCTTGCTGTCCATGCTTCTGGTGGACGTTGGCTGTGAGCACAGTAACACCCTCGCCAATATTGCATCCAGTTCCATTTGCGCCACAGGTTTGTGCATGCATCATGGACACCATTTTGGAGCTCTGAGGGCATGCTTCGCATCCAAAAAATGGGCGCTGATGAGCCTAATTTCTCACCTGATATTTCAAAATTATTTTTTATTTATTCATTCGTGGGCTGTGGGCGTCGCTGGCAAGGCCAGCATTTATTGCCCATCTCTAGTTGTCCTTGAGAAGGTGGTATTGGTGAACCCCATATGTGACCCATTGCAGTCCTTGTGGTGAAGGTGCTTGGATAATGGGAGCTTCAGTTAAGATAATAAAATGGATAGTTCAACTGTGATAACTACAGTTAATTTGCAGCACCGAGTGTGCCTGCTGATGTGCATGTTCACGTTGTCATGCTCTCCTTTAGACACAAGCACAAAAGGAGCAGGGCATTGTGATCATTGGCTCTGTGCATGTCAGAACCAGTATCATCGTACATTACACCATTGCTTTGTCAAACCAATGATTGCAATGCCCTTTAAAATGAATTAACAAATCTGGTATAAATAATTTCATACTGTATCCTGGGTTTTATAAACAGAGGCACAGCACCCAAACGCAAGCAAGTTGTTTTAAACATTTATACATCTTTGGTTAGGTCTTAGATGGAGTATGATAGGCAATTTTAACCCCCCAAAATGGGTGGGTTTTGGTGAAAATTTCTAAACCCTCAAATCCAAACCTAAGCTGCCTTGAATCCCCCTCTTTTTTGAGTTTTAACGGAGGTGGAACAGGGGTGGAGGGTGGGTGCTTGGGAAACCAACTTGATCCAAAGAGGTGGGTTAGAATCATAGAATGGTTACAGCACAGAGCGAAGCCATTCGGCCCATTGTGTTCATTCCAGCTCTTTGAGCAATTCACCTAATCCCAATCCCCCGCCTTTTCCTCATAGCCCTGCACGTTTTTTCTCTTCAGATAATTATCCAGTTGTCTTTTGAAAACCTCAATTGAATCTGCCTCCACCAAACTCTCAGGCAGTGCATTCCAGATCCTAACCATTCACTGCGTAAAAAAGCTTTCCCTCATGTCACTGTTGCTTCTTTTATCAATCACCTTAAATTGGTGTCCTCTGGTTCTGAATCCTTCCGTCAATGGGACGTTTCTCCCTGTCTACTCTGTCCAGACCCCTCATGATTTTGAACACCTTGATTAAATCTCCTGTTAGTCTCTTCTTCAAGGAGAACAGCCCCACCTTCTCCAACCTATCCACGTAACTGAAGTTCCTCATAGAGTCATAGAGTCGTACAGCATAGAAACAGGCCCTTCGGCCCACCGCGTCCATGCCGACTATAATGCCTATCTATACTAATGCCACCTGCCTGCATTAATTCCATATCCCTCTATGCCTTGCTCATTCAAGTACCAGTCCAGGTGCCTCTTAAATGTTCCTACTGTTCCTGCCTCCACCACCTGGAACCATTCTCATGAATCTTTTCTGCACCCTCTCTAATGCCTTCACATCCTTCCGAAAGTGTGGTGTTCAGAACTGGAAACAGTACTCCAGTTGAGGCCAAACCAATGTTTTATACAGGTTTATCATAACTTCCTTTTTTTTGTACTCCAAGCCCCTATTTATAAAGTGCAGGATCCCATATGCCTTATTAACCACTTTCTCAACTTGCCCTGCCACCTTCAACTATTTGTGCACATATACCCCCAGGTCTCTCTGCTCCTGCATCCCCTTTCGAATTGTACCCTTTAATTTATATTGCCTCTCCTCATTCTTCTTACCAAAATGAATCACTTCACACTTTTCACATTAAACTTTATCTGCCACTTGTCCACCCACCCCACCAGCCTATCTATGTCCTCTTGAAGTTTACCTTAATCCTCCTCACAGTTCACAGTTTTTCCAAGTTTTGTGTCATCTGCAAATTTTGAAATTGTGCCCTATACACCCAAGTTTACGTCATTAATATATATCAAGAAAATCAGGGTTCCCAACACTGACCCTGGTGAACTCCACTATATAACTTTCTGCTATCTGAAAAACAACCGTTCACAACTACTAAAATAAAAGCAAAAAAAAATCTGATGCTGGAAATCTGAAATAAATACAGAAAGTGCTGGAAATACTCAGCAGGTCCGGTATCATCTGTGGAGAGAGAAGCAGAGTTAACGTTTCAGGTCAGTGACCGTTCATCAGAATCTGATGATTTTGTTCACACCTGCTCTCTGTTTCCTGTCACTCATCCAAATAAGTATCCATGCTGCTACTGTCCCATTTATTCCATGGGCTCTAACTTTTCTGACAAGCCTGTTATCAAATAATGCCTTTTGGAAGTCCAGGTACACCACATCAACCTCATTACCCTCATCAACCCTCTCTGTTACCTCATTAAACAACTCAAGTAAGTTCGTTAAACACGATTTGCAGGTTGGTCATTTAAATATAATGAGGCTGCTTGCCTCATATTTTTCTGCTTTCCAGGGTTAACCCTGGCTCTCTGGATTTCCCGTTACCATAGTGAAGGACCTTTTTAAAATGGCCACCTCCAGATTAGTACGGCTTGTGGTTCATGGTGACTTGAAGAAATGGCAATAGTGAAATGGATAGCTACAAAAATGTATGAACAGTGTCATATGACCTTGACATGCATCTACTAATGAGCTTGGCTGATTCCACCTAGATTGACGACTTGTAAGCTGGAATGGGCAGTCAACCAGTGGTAAGTTTGCTTGTCAATCCTCCCTTCAGTTCTGGTCCCTCGACGGTCTTATTTATTAGTGTAAATGGGATGTTATAGAGATAAAATGGCTCAGTTTGCGTGGCTCAGCGGCTAGTACTCTTGCCTTTGAGACTGAAGATTTGGGGTTCAAGTTCCGCTCCAGAGAGGGCTGCACTGTGACAGTTTCTATCTTTTCGAAGAGGCATTAAACTGAAGTCATGTCTGCTCTCTGCAGTGGATGTAAAAGATCCCGTGGAACAATTCGAAGAAGAGCAGAGCAGTTCTGCCAGTGCCCTGGCCAATATTTATCTCTCAACCGACATCACTAAAGCAAATTCACAGAATCACAGAATTGTTACACCGCTGAAGGAGGCCATTCGGCCCATCGTGTCTGCACAGGCTCTTCGAATGAGCAATTCACCTAATGCCATTCCTCCACCTTCTCCCCGTAACCGTAAATCATCTGGTTATCATCACATTGCAGTTTGTGGGCCTTTGCTGCGTGCAAATGTGTTCCCAACATTACAGCAGCGATTTGCGTCAAAAGTATTTCATTGGCTGTAAAGTGCTTGAGGACATCCTGTGGTTGCGTAAGGCGCTATATAAATGCAAGTTTTTCTTTCTGCACCGGTGCTAATTGACCTGCTGTGAATTTCCAGCGTTTTCTTTTACTGTTCCAAATTTGACTTCAGCTGCTTCCAAGATCCTTTCCCCAAACAATTAGAAAAGAAGTGGATGGTTTGGCTGTTTTAAGTAAACACTGGCTTAGACTCTTCCTTCTCAGTATGACTGCTCAGACTCGTTACTCATGGTCTATGTACTTGGAGTTGCCGCATTAATTCGTGGTGACCCCAGAGCTTGCAAATGTAAACAGGCATCAGATGTTAGTTAACAAATGAAGGCGCAGACAGCTGATTGTTTTACAGTGGCTGATTCACTCCAGATTCTTGTTACAGTACTGCATCCTCCACCCTCCGGCCATTCTCACTGCTGATATGAGAAATTCTATGCTGTTTGTGAATCATATTTATAATCATGCAAGCCTGGGAATGTCACACTAATATAGACAATCTTCATTAAAAAGCAATCCAATTTGAAAAATATTTTGGCCCTGTTATTCTGGAGCCCATGGATGACAAAGAGGGCGTGTCTCCCAGTGGGGGTGGGGATGGGGAAAAAGTGATTAGCTAGCTGTCCTAGTTAGCTAGCAAGCTAATAATAATAAATTCATCACACTTTAATGTTTTCGATTCTGAATGTACCTGAATGTACCGCTGCAGCTGCAGCTACATCCAAGTCCTTTGTGCTCCTTGTTGCAGTTGCATTAGGTAGACAAGCATCAACCCGAAGGTTCTCAAGGCGATTCCTTGTGGATGTTTTGATTGCTAGTACAGTTGTGTTTAGCTACTTTATTTATAGGGAGAAATGTGCTTTAAATCAGACTGTGTTTTGATGGCATTAGATTGATTACACACTTTATATACAGATTAATTGCCCTCATGTCTGTGACTGCGTCAATAATTTTGTCAAATGTCTGCGGTGCAATGTGTCGGTGTCTATCCCTACTTATAGAGGGCTGCAGTCTGTGTCAATGGGATAATTTGATTAGCCTGAGCTGCTGGTGACACAATCCAAAGATTCTGGGGATTACTACCCTTACCTTTGTTTTTAATCATTCTTGGAATGTGGGCATTGCTGGCAGGGCTGGTATTTATTGCCCCCATCCACAGTTGTCCTTGAAGAGGTAGTATGAGCCCTCTTCTGAACCACTAACCAATAAACGTTCTGTCCAATAAATGAAAGGTAGGATTATTTTGGACAACATGTGCCAAAATGTCTGATAGCTGTTACTTTTGGGCAAAGCTCCTGATCAGTAAAGTGTAAACTGGCCCCTTATACACTTCTGATAGTAATTATCCCATTCTTATAATGTTCTCAATTATTGCAATAAACCTCTAACTGTATGCTATTTGTTTATAATGTGATGGGGCCTTGACATGCACCTGGTAATGACAACAGCTTGCATGTTATGGCTTCTCTTCCTGCTCCCGCAATGTTACCTCTGGTGTCCCCCAGGGATCTCGGCTTGGCCATCACCTTTTTCTCATCTACACGCTGCCTCTTGGTGACATCATCTGAAAACACAGGCCAGGGCCTTATGGAAGTGGCAGGGCTCCCGGCGATGGGCTGAAAAGGTGTGGGAAACCACACCTCGTCCTTTTCAAACACCACCACCACCCCACCAGGTGCGATGGCCACTGCCGGTACTGCAGATGCCTTGGACCCAGACCCAGCGCTGGAACCCCGGACCTCAGGTAAATGAGATGGGGTCACCAGGGCCAGCCTGGAAGGCCCGGCGAGGGTGGGCATGAAGTCCAGGGGGAGGGATGTCCATAGAGGTGGAGGTTTTGCTGGCGGGGGTCCTCCGTGGGCCACAGATTGCCCGTGGAGGAGGCACTGCAAACCCCCCCTCCCAAGCCCACAGGGAGTGTGCCTCGTTTTACAAGCCACCCTGCCCGCATGGTGGAGACTGGTTAGATCTCAGCGGCGGCAGGAAGAGGCCCTTAAGTGGCTGTTACTAGGTCACTGAAGGGCCTCAATTGGCCTCTGGGCGAGATGGCCATCGTCGGCCTATTCCACTTGGCAACGGGGAGGCGATGGGGTCTTCCACCGCCCCCCCCCCCCACAAAACCCGTCGTGATTCTGTGGGTCCCCCGCCTCCGACCCCACGCAGGGGGACACATGAAAACCGGCCCACAGTGTCAGTTTTCAACATGTATGCTGTTGACACCCAGCTCTACTTCACCACTACCTCTCTTCACTCCTCCACTATCTCTGAATTGTCAGACTGCTTGTCCGACAGCCAGTGCTGGATGAGCAGAAATGTCCTTTAATTAAATATTGGGAAGACTGAAGCCATTGTTTTTTGTCCCCACTACAAACTCCACTCCCTCGCCAATGACTCCATCCCTCTCCCTGGCAACTGTCTGAGGTTGAACCAGATTGCTCACAACATTGGTATTATATTTGACCCTCAAACTGAGCTTCGAACTCCAAATCTGCATTATTGTGTTTGATTGCTCAGTGATTGATTGCTCTGAGCTGTGTTTGTAAGACCACTCACTATGCTGTCAGTCAACCCTGAGGGGGCGTGGTTCCAAAAGTGAAGCTAAGACAGATCCGGGCAGCCATCTGAAAGAGCCCGCACTCACGGAAATTGTGAGTCTAGTTTCTTCATGCTTGGGGTAAGAGACATGACAACTGGTGATGAAAATGGTGAGTAACTCAAATTTGCTGGTCCCAACGCCTATCCTGTCATCACTGGGAGATCTTCCAATTCTGTGGGACAGATGGATTTCTGGGGTGGAAACCTACTTGATCTCTCCGGGTATGGACAGTATGGATGTAGTAGTAACCTGCAAGAAGGCAATACTTATGCATTGCCTCGGAGCAAAGGGCCAGCATATATTTGAGCAGCTAATGGATGATACATCTCTGTTCGATAAGGCGGATAGTGCTCCTGAGAAATACTTTGGCCTGAAGGAAAGTGTAATGATTGAACGATTACACGTTCCACCAGAGCTGTCAGGGAAATAGTGAGCTCATAAAACTATATGTGGCAGCATTGTGTCAGTTCACTTCTACATGCCAATTTGGCACAATAGCTCATGAGCTAATTCGTCACCAACGACTTGAAGAAACCTCAATCCCATGAATTAGGGAACGCCTACGCATGGCGGATGATGGTTTGACTTTGAAAAAGGCCATGACCTTGGCCGGCCAAATTGAATCCGCTATGTTAGATTTGAAGATGTTACACAAAAATACACCCTCAGGCTGAGGGTCGCAGAAACAGCTTGCCCAATCAGCTCACGCGCAAGGGTTGCAGACAAATAGACCTCAGCAGGCTCATCAACACCTGCCTTATCACAGCCAAGCACCCTCAGATTGTGGGGGTACCCATGGATTCAAAACACCATATCCAGCACAAGGGAAAAAATGCAAGACATGCTCAAAGATAAATCATTTCGCAAAGACAGGCAGGTCATTGAAGAAGAAAACTCCAGTTCGACACATGGAGGAACCTATTCCTGAGAACAAAATAAAATATGTGTATAATATCACAGAGGGTAAATTGCCCGGTCCCATATATGGTGGTCATTTCAAGGATTGCACAATCGTGATTGCGGGCATTTCAGTGTTACTCCTTATTGATGTGGGTGTGAAAGTATCCATATTGAGAGAAGACCGCTACCTTTGTTATTTTTCACAATTTTCACTCCAGCAACAGGCACTCTTCAAGCTTACGATGACTCGATTATCCCAGTCTTCGGAATAATCACAGTTCCAGTGAGCTACAAAAATGTCAACTAGACAAGCTTACATTCTATGCGGCCAAAGGAAGGAACCTTATAGGGGTAGACTTGTTTGATAAGCTTTGCTGCGAACTTGCAGACCCCATCAGAGCATGCATTAATGTAATTGATGCTACAGACTATGCACAACAGCATTCTTCCTTATTCACTGGATTTGGGGAGATTAAGGGGTGCTGTCATGCTCCTTGCGTTGACACGTCAATTCCGCCAGTTTCACAGAATTTGAGATGGTTGCTATTTGCAATTTGCGCTGAAGTGTCACAGGAGCTGAAACGACTGGAAGAAGACTGCAGCTTGACAGTAGCGGAGGTGCGAGAGCGAGCTTACAGCTGGGAAGTCAATTTCAGTGGAAGTTTAAAAGTTAATTCCCTTTTGTTTTCGGAGGGCCAGGGGACTGCTGGGTAAGTAAAAACTATATATTTGGGTGGTGGCTGTACCCGAGACACTACACGTGTAGTGTCTCCCACCCACCCTCCTCCTCTAACCAAAAAAAAAGGACTCTGTTGTGTTGATAAGGTAAGCTTTTTATTTAAGAAGTTCTGTCCGTTGGCTTGCTAACCTAACAAGTTTTGACCTTTCTTTTGGTTTTTCAGTAGATTTGTTGGGAATTTAAAATAGAGGGAATGGAGGTTAAGGCAGTTGAATGTTCCTCCTGCAGAATGTGGGAGGTAAGGGTCGCCAAGAGTGTCCCTGCTGACTGCATCTGTGGGAAGTGCACCCAACTCCAGCTCCTCGAGAACCGCGTTAGGAAACTGGAGCTGGAGCTGGATGAACTTCGGATCTTTCGGGAGGCGGAGGGGGTTATTGAGAGGAGTTATGGGGAGGTGGTCACACCTCAGGTAAAAGAAGTAGGTAGATGGGTTACCGTCAGGGGAAGGAGAGGGAACCAGCAGGCAGTGCAGGGATCCCCTGTGGCCGTTTCCCTCAACAACAGGTATACCGTTTTGGATACTGTTGCGGGGGACGACTTACCAGGGGTAAGCAATGGGGTACAGGTCTCTGGCACAGAGTCTGTCCCTGTTGCTCAGAAGGGAAGGGGGAAGAGGAGCAGAGCATTAGTCATTGGGGACTCCATAGTTAGGGGAACAGATAGGAGGTTCTGTGGGAACGAGAGAGACTCATGGTTGGTGTGTTGCCTCCCAGGTGCCAGGGTTCGTGATGTCTCGGATCGTGTTTTTGGGATCCTTAATGGGGAGGGGGAGCAGCCCCAAGTCGTGGTCCACATCGGCACCAACGACATAGGTAGGAAGAGAGATGGGGATTTAAGACAGAAATTCAGGGAGCTAGGGTGGAAGCTTAGAGCGAGAACAAACAGAGTTGTTATCTCTGGGTTGTTGCCCGTGCCACGTGATAGCGAAGCGAGGAATAGGGAGAGAGAGGAGTTGAACACGTGGCTGCAGGGATGGTGCAGGAGGGAGGGTTTTGGTTTCCTGGATAATTGGGGCTCTTTCTGGGGTAGGTGGGACCTCTACAAACAGGATGGTCTTCACCTGAACCAGAGGGGTACCAATATCCTGGGGGGGAGATTTGCTAGTGCTCTTCGGGGGGGTTTAAACTAATTCAGCAGGGGAATGGGAACCTAAAATGTAGTGCCAGTGTACAGGATGTTGAGAGTAGTGAGGTCAGGGATAAGGTTACAAGGACGCAAGAGGGCACTGGCAAGCAAGAACCTAGTTTAAAGTGTGTCTACTTCAACACCAGGAGCATCCGGATTAAGGTGGGTGAGCTTGCAGCATGGGTTGGTACCTGGGACCTTGATGTAGTGGCCATTTCGGAGACATGGGTAGAGCAGGGGCAGGAATGGATGTTGCAGGTTCCGGGATTTAGATGTTTCAGTAAGAACAGAGAAGATGGTAAAAGAGGGGGGGGTGTGGCATTGTTAATCAAGGAGAGTATTACAGCGACAGAAAGGACGTTTGAGGACTCGTCTACTGAGGTAGTATGGGCTGAGGTTAGAAACAGGAGAGGAGAGGTCACCCTGTTGGGAGTCTTTTATAGACCTCCAAATAGTTCCAGAGATGTAGAGGAAAGGATAGCGAAGATGATTCTCGACAGGGGCGAGAGTAACAGGGTAGTTGTTATGGGGGACTTTAACTTTCCAAATATTGACTGGAAATACTATAGTTCGAGTACTTTAGATGGGTCAGTTTTTGTCCAGTGTGTGCAGGAGGGTTTTCTGACACAGTATGTAGACAGGCCAACCAGGGGCGATGCCACATTGGATTTGGTACTGGGTAATGAACCCGGCCAGGTGTTAGATTTAGATGTAGGTCAGCACTTTGGTGATAGTGATCACAATTCGGTTAGGTTTACCTTAGCGATGGGCAAGGACAGGTATATACCGCAGGGCAAAAATTATAGCTGGGGGAAAGGAAATTATGATGCGATTAGGCAAGATTTAGGATGCGTAGGATGGAGAAGGAAACTGCAGGGGATGGGAACAATCGAAATGTGGAGCTTATTCAAGGAGCAGCTACTGCGTGTCCTTGATAAGTATGTACCTGTGAGGCAGGGAGGAAGTTGTCGAGCGAGGGAGCCGTGGTTTACTAAAGAAGTTGAAGCGCTTGTCAAGAGGAAGAAGAAGGCTTATGTTAGGATGAGACGTGAAGGCTCAGTTAGGGCGCTTGAGAGTTACAAATTAGCCAGGAAGGATCTAAAGGGGGAGCTAAGAAGAGCAAGGAGAGGACACGAGAAGTCATTGGCGGATAGGATCAGGGAAAACCCTAAGGCTTTCTATAGGTATATCAGGAATAAAAGAATGACTAGAGTTAGATTAGGGCCAATCAAGGATAGTAGTGGGAAGTTGTGTGTGGAATCAGAGGAGGTAGGGGAAGTGTTAAATGAATATTTTGCGTCAGTATTTACCGTAGAGAAAGAAAATGTTGTCGAGGAGAATACTGAGATTCAGGCTACTAGGTTAGATGGGATTGAGGTTCACAAGGAGGAGGTGTTAGCAATTTTGGAAAGTGTGAAAATAGATAAGTCCACTGGGCCAGGTGGGATTTATCCTAGGATTCTCTGGGAAGCTAGGGAGGAGATTGCAGAGCCTTTGTCCTTGATCTTTATGTCGTCATTGTCGACAGGAATAGTGCCGGAAGACTGGAGGATAGCAAATGTTGTCCCCTTGTTCAAGAAGGGGAGTAGAGACAGCCCTGGTAATTATAGACCTGTGAGCCTTACTTCGGTTGTGGGTAAAATGTTGGAAAAGGTTATAATAGATAGGATTTATAATCATCTTGAAAAGAATAAGTTCATTAGCGATAGTCAGCACGGTTTTGTGACGGGTAGGTCGTGCCTCACAAACCTTATTGAGTTTTTCGAGAAGGTGACCAAACAGGTGGATGAGGGTAAAGCAGTGGATGTGGTGTATATGGATTTCAGTAAGGTGTTTGATAAGGTTCCCCACGGTAGGCTATTGCAGAAAATACGTATGGGGTTGAAGGTGATTTAGAGCTTTGGATCAGAAACTGGCTAGCTGAAAGAAGACAGAGGGTGGTGGTTGATGGCAAATGTTCATCCTGGAGTTTAGTTACTAGTGGTGTACCGCAAGGATCTGTTTTGGGGCCACTGCTGTTTGTCATTTTTATAAATGACCTGGAAGAGGGTGTGGAAGGATGGGTTAGTAAATTTGCGGATGACGCAAAGGTCGGTGGAGTTGTGGATAGTGCCGAAGGATGTTGTAGGTTACAGAGGGACATAGATAGGCTGCAGAGCTGGGCTGAGAGATGGCAAATGGAGTTTAATGCGGAAAAGTGCGAGGTGATTCACTTTGGAAGGAGTAACAGGAATGCAGAGTACTGGGCTAATGGGAAGATTCTTGGTAGTGTAGATGAACAGAGAGATCTTGGTGTCCAGGTGCATAAATCCCTGAAGGTTGCTACCCAGGTTAATAGGGCTGTTAAGAAGGCATATGGTGTGTTAGCTTTTATTAGTAGGGGGATCGAGTTTCGGAGCCATGAGGTCATGCTGCAGCTGTACAAAACTCTGGTGAGACCGCACCTGGAGTATTGCGTGCAGTTCTGGTCACCGCATTATAGGAAGGATGTGAAAGCTATGGAAAGGGTGCAGAGGAGATTTACTAGGATGTTGCCTGGTATGGAGGGAAGGTCTTACGAGGAAAGGCTGAGGGACTTGAGGTTGTTTTTGTTGGAGAGAAGGAGGAGGAGAGGTGACTTAATAGAGACATATAAGATAATCAGAGGGTTAGATAGGGTGGATAGTGAGAGTCTTTTTCCTCGGATGGTGATGGCAAACACGAGGGGACATAGCTTTAAGTTGAGGGGTGATAGATATAGGACAGATGTCAGAGGTAGTTTCTTTACTCAGAGAGTAGTAGGGGCGTGGAACGCCCTGCCTGCAACAGTAGTAGACTCGCCAACTTTAAGGGCATTTAAGTGGTCATTGGATAGACATATGGATGAAAATGAAATCGTGTAGGTCAGATGGTTTCACAGGTCGGCGCAACATCGAGGGCCGAAGGGCCTGTACTGCGCTGTAATGTTCTAAATTCTAAAGACGATATCATTGAGCGAATCATGGATATCGAACCTAGTCATTGCACAATGCAAAAATGGAGAACTTAGACTGTGCATTGACCTTAAGTCGGGTCAACAAAGCAATTATTCCAGACAAGTACCCACTCGCTATAATCCAAGAACTATTGCCATCCTTTCATGACTCCACAGTCTTCATGAAGCTCGACATGTGACGGAGCTATCTTCAGATACCACTAGCGGAGCAAATCCGACATCTCAAAGCCTTTGTTACACACGACGGCATGTTTCAGTACTGCAGAATGTTCTATGGACTAAATTCAGCACCGAGCCCATTCCAGAAGATTGTCTCTTCAGTCTTGCCAGACATCAAGGTGATGCTCAACCTCCTTGACGGTGTCATTGTCCATGAAAGGGACAAAGCAGAATACGATCAGCGGTTAACTTCAGTGCTCGTTCAACTTGCAAAACACAATTTGACACGCAACAAGGACAAATGCACATTTGTGGCATCTTAGATTGACTTTCTTGGGTACAAAGCGACAGTGGCTGGAGTAATCTCTATGTATAACAACTTAAATGCCATTCATGAGCTTCCAGCCCTGTGTAAAATGAGAGAGTTGGCTTTGATCCTCAGCACTACCAACTTTTATCAGAAATTTGTGCCCCAGTATGCAGGGATCGTGGAAACTTTTCAAAAGCTACTGTGCAAAGATACACAGTGGGAATGGGCAACCACACACACAGTACGCTAACACAGTTTGACACGTTAAGGGTGAAGAGAGCATCTCCACCAGTCCTCAAGCATCTCAACTCACGTGCAGAAACGTAGGTCACAACAGATGTGTCAGGAAACGTGATAGGAGCTGTACTTTCACAGTACATTGCAGGAAGCAAACGACCAATCGCATACGCGTCATACCCGTTGTCGGAAACTGAACGCGAATACTGCACCGGAGAGCGGAAGCACTAACCTGCAACCACACTTGTGACCATTGACACGTTTATCTCTATGGTAGGAATTCACCCTTCGCACTGAACGCTGACTATATTGTTGGCCACATCAGGGTCTGGTCATTGACCTTTACGCATCTACCGATGGTCTGATCACCTTCCCCATTACAACTTTGAGGTTGAGTATCTCACAGGTTCATGCAACAGAGTAGTTGACATGCTTAGCCGCACTACTATCGCAGACAACGTTAGTGATAGCGAAGCGTAGTGATTTTGCACGTGACCACGAATCTTGTGACACGAGAGGAGTTGAAGGCAGTCTCAGTGGCAGACAGCGTACTGCAGAAAGTAAGCCAGTACCTTAAAACCAACTGGCCTTGTGAAAAAGAGGAAGAATTGTTCTCATACTATAGAGTACACAATCAGCTTGCATTGTTTGATGCCAACTGTACTGCACACGGAACTCGAGCAGTTATCCCAAAAGCTCTACAGCAGCAGGTGTTGCATATTGCCCATGAAGGACATCTGGGTGTCATTAAGATAAAACAACGATCCCATGAAGCAGTCTGGTGGCCAGCAATGGATTGCTGCATAGAAGAGTTCATCAGAAACTACATAGCATGTACATTCAGTGAAAAATCTGCTAAACTGTGTCCCTTACCTCTACAGCCGGTCCCATGGCCAACAAAATCACGGCAACAGCTCCAAGTAGATATTTTCAGAGAAGTACTTGCAGCCCCCAGCGTTCATGATCTACATAACAAGTGGCTGGAAATCACGACAACTAATTCCATAACCACCACTTTGGTCATTGACGTTCTAGACAAGTTGTTTACAATTTGGGGTTTGCCAGAGACAATCACTACAGACTACAGACCGCAGTTTGTTTCCAGTCAATTCACGGAGTTCCTAGCAAGCTACGGAATTCATCACCATCTGATATCTTGATACAATCTATAATCAACAGCGACGTCAAACGTTTCAACAGGGTGATCAAGGACAGTTTGAGAGCTAGAATGTCAGAGGGGAAAACATTTGAACAATCCATATCCTACTGTGTACGTATCGATCCACCCCACATTCGGTGGCCGGCAAGACACTGGCCAAACTTATGATTGATCGCAACATTCACACACCGCTGACCATTCCTGAGCCATCACCACCATTCAACGTGAATGTCAGAGCAAAAGCAGAAGAAATCGTGAAGTGAGAAGGCAAAGTAAAAGCGTACTCCGATAAGCGAACAAGCGCAAGGAGACCACGATTCGCAGTCAGAGATTGGGTTCACATCCAGCATCCAAATCGCAACCACAAGCTCACATTGTCTCTATTGCGACCTAAACAGATCACGTGGATGCTCAGTACCAACACTTATCTCTTAGATGACAACACCAAGTGGAACACAAGATGCTTGATTGCGAGCAGACCTGGAGATTTCAACGGTTGTGACTATGAAGATACATTTACTTTTCTGATTAGCGATCATGGCGTTCATCATCTACCTCATCGAGATGATCACGCTGAACCACAACTTATTGATCTCAGCACCATTATAGAAGATCTCCATATCACGAAGATTATTTGTGTACTGAGAGGAACAAACACACTCTAAGAAATGACTCAATATATACTTTGTTTGATGCTTATGAAGGTTTAATTCAAAATACGCTCCTTAGTCTACACAGGGGAAAATATGTTGCGTTTGATTGCTCAGTGATTGATTGCTCTGTGCTGTGTTTTTAAGATGGCTCACTATGCTGTCAGTCAGCCCTGAGGGGGCGTGATTCCAAAAGTGAAACTAAGACAGGTCTGGGCAGCCATCTGAATAAAGCCTACACACACAGAAATTGTGAGTCTAGTTTCTTCATGCTTGGGGTACGAAACTTAACATGCACCATCACTAAGACCGCCTATTTCCACGTCTATAACATTGCCCAACTCTGACCCTGCCTTAGCTCATCTGCTGCTGAAATCCTCATCCATGCTTCTGTTACCTCTACACTTGGCTATTCTAGTGCACTCAGGGCCTACCTCCCACATTCTCCCCTCTGTAATCTCGAGGCCATCCAAAACTCTGCTGCCCATGTCCTAACTCACACCAAAGTCTGGTTCACCGATGATCCCTGTGCTTGCTGACCTACTTACCTTGATTCCCAATTAAGCAGCACTTCAATTTTGAAATTCCTATCCTTGTTTTCAAATCCCTCCAAGGCCTCGCCCCTCCCTATCTCTGTAATCTCCTCCAGCCCCACAACCCTCAGAGATATATACTCTCATCTAATTCTGGCCACTTGAGTACCCCTGATTTTAATCACTCCCCCAGTGGTGGCTGCACCTTCAGCTGCCTAGGCCCTGTGCTCTGGAATTCCCTCCCTACACCTCTCTGTCTCTCCACTTCACTTTCCTCCTTTAAGACACTCCTTAAAACCTATCTTTTTGATCAAGTTTTTGGTCATCCCACATTCCTAGTCATACCTAGCACAAAGGAAGATGGTTGTGGTTGTTGGAGGTCAATCATCTCAGTCCCAGGAAATCACTGCAGGACTTCCTCAGGGTAGTGTCCGGGGTCCAACCATTTTCAGCTGCTTCATCAATGAAGGGGGCGGAAGGTTATCGGGGGTAGGTGGAAATGTGGACTAATCATTTCAGCCATGAACTTATTGAATGGCGGAGCCGGCTCGATGGGTCAAGTGGTCTACTCCTGCTCCTAATTCGTATGTTCTAATGACCTTCCTTCCATTATAAGGTCAGAAGTGGTGTGTTCGCTGATGATTGCACCATGTTCAGTACCATTCGTGACTCCTGAGATACTGAAACAGCCCGTGTCCAAATACATTTGGCAGGCAATGACGATCTCAAACAAGAGAGAATCTAACCATCTCCCCTTGATGGTCAATGGCATTACCATCACGAAGTCACCCACGATCAGCATTCTGGGGTTACCATTGACCAGAAACTGAACTGGACCAGCTACATAAATGCTGTGGCTACAAGAGCAGGTCAGAGGCTGGGAATTCTGCAATGAGTGACTCACCTCCTGTCTCCCCAATACCTGTCCACCATCTACAAGGCACAAGTCAGCAGTGTGATGGAATACTCTCCATTCGCCTGGATGGGTGCAGCTCCCACAACACCCAAGAAGCTCGACACCATCCAGGACAAAGCAGCCCGCTTGTTTGGCACCTCATTCACCACCTTTAACATTCACTCCCTTCACCACCAACGCAGTGGCAGCAGTGTCTACCATCTACAAGATGCAATGCACCAAAGCTCCTTAGACAGCACCTTCCAAATCCCCGACCTCTACCACCTAGAAGGACAAGGGCAGCAGTTGCATGGGAACACCACCACCTACAAGTTCCCCTCCAAGCCACACACCATCCTGCCTTGGAACTATGTCGCTGTTCCTTCACTGTCACTGGGTCAAAATCCTGGAAATCCCTTCCTAACAGCACTGTGAGCGTACCTGCACCCCAAGGACTGCAGCAGATCAAGAAGGCAGTTACCACCACCTTCTCAAGGGCAATTAGGGATGGGCAATAAATGCTGGCCCAGCCAGCAACGCCCACGAATAAAAAAAAAATCTGACCTAATATTTCCTTATCTGGCTCAATGTCATATTATGCTTTATAATACCCTGTGAGGTGCCTTGGGATTTTTTTATTACATTAAAGGTGCTGTATAAATACATGTTGCTGTTATATAGCATCTTTAATGTAGCATATTGTTCTAAGGTCCTTCACAACTTGGGATCAGGAGTAGGAAGGGGAGGGATATGTCCAAACAAGAGTTGTTCGTATTGAAAGGACAGATTGAGTGTCAGCTCTGATGTCAGTTGAAACAATCCAGATTCCATTAAATAGCCACTCTTTATTGACATGTTAATCCTTTTCATTATCATTCTAGAAAGGATAGAAAATAAGCCATGCTACTAGACTCAGTCTCCACTATCAGTGCACCATGGCTGCAGTGTGTGTACAATCTTTTCATAACATAAGAATAAGATAATAAAAAAAGATATAAAGACATTTACGATACAAAGTGCAGTAGGGGAGAAGTGGGAAATGATTGATAAACTAATCAAACTCAAAGAGGATAAAAGCCCTGGTCCCCTGGCTGCATCTGTGCATATTAAAAAAAGTTAGGGAAGAGCTAGCAGAAGCACTATTACATATATATAACATCATTAGAAAAGGGAATAGTGCTGGAGAACTGACAGACAGCTAATGGGATTCCTATAATTAAAAAGGGAGATACAACAATACTAGGGAAATATAGACTCAATTAGCTTATCATTGATGGTAGAAATGATGATGAAGTTTTTACAAAGATGAAATTGAAAAACATTTATTGAAAATAGAACAACTGCAAAATTGGTCTCTGCACTACCTGTAGTTTCAGTGCTATGGGCATTGTTTGGGTACTAAAATGGCATCTGCATCACTTGCGCTTATTTTCGGTGTGGGCCGCGCTGAGTGCCATTGTGGTGAGGACATTCGTACGGGCGTTAGGATCGTGCATTAGAAGTATGCAGAGTAGGCAGATCGCAATGTCACTCAGTGTCTAATGCTGATTTGATGCCAGTGCTGCAATTTTGGACCTCATCACTCTAGTTAACGCCCTTTCTCTTAACTTCATACAGCAATGAACTTTGTAACTTGCAGGTTAGTTGCCATTTACTCTCTACTGGCTCTGTTTGAGTTTGTGGAAGAGCTGGGTCTTTTGAGGGTTTGGTTACAGTTGGTGAAGTCTGCAGGCAGTGCTGCTGCATGTGGAGAAGGCCTTGGTTCTGACTGCAAGGGTTCTGGTCAGACAACCTGCTCCCAATCTTGGTGCTATAGTTGCAATTCCCTTTGGTCTACAGCATGAGAGGGAGATAGAGCAGAGACGAGGACAAGCTTCTCGCAGAGTGAGGAGGAGGAGGGAGAGAAGGGCTTTCAGCAGAAGGCCTTATTCACTTAGAGTCTTCTGGGAGCACTTCTCTTGCCTCCACTTAAGGCAGGAGCAGTGTGTGCGTCGTCTGCGATTCACAAAGGAAGTGCTCAGAGAACTCTGCCACCTCTTGGAACCCGACCTGCAGCCTCAAAGCAGGGTGAGGACAGCACTGCCAGTGGCTGTGAAGGTGACCGTAGCCTTGAATTTCTTTGTGTCGAACTGTTTCCAGGCTGGAACAGGTAACATATCTAACATCTCCCAATTTGCCATGCATTGCTGATTTAATTGGAAACTTCTTGTTTTCGTGGCACTTGATGCTTATTTTACTAACTTTTTAGTTGGATTGGTGTCCTAAAAGCGACACTTGTTGTGATGACAGTTATTTGGTGACCCTGGGGCAACCTTTATTGGTCGATCAAAAAAGGCCAGATACTTAGAAAATTTATGCTGACAGCAGTATGGATGGAATGCTGCATTGTCGGCTATGCTATCTTTCAGATGAAATGTTAAGTTGAGGTGACAGAGATGTGACAGATGCTCTTTATGCCAGGAGAGGACAATTCATTATCTTCTCTTTGAACAGAGAGAAGCAGGTGGAGCATGCATATAGCTTTATCAGGATAGCAGGCTTCCAACCCTATGGTGCAGGGTGCCATTGCCGAGATGTTCCACAACCACAAAGGTTACCACTCACAGTGTGAAGTTGGTGTGCAATCACACTCAGCACTTCATGTTGCTGAATGCCCGCTATCCTGGCAGCAGTCATGATGGTTTCATTCTGCATCAGTTCGCTGTTTCCTCAGTATTGGAGCCACCACGTCAAACCAAAGGGTGGTTGCTGGGTGACAAGCTCTACACCTGGCTCTTATTCCCCTCGGCAACCCAACCACATGTGGCCAGCACATGTACAATGACAGCTAGACTGCTACAAGAAACATCATTGAGCAGATCATTGGGTGCTGAAGCAAATGTTCCACTGTCTCGATTGCTCTGGAGGTGGTCTGCTGTTTCTTCCATAACCTGGCCATCATGAGGACACTGTAATAAGAAGCTTTTTATGTTGTCTGATGCAACATAAATGAGATGTGTGGAGCTCAGTTGAATGAAGATCTCAAACAGGTTTATTAACAGCTACAAGCATATACAGTGCAGAGCCATCTATTTACAGTTCTTGCCTCTTGGTGTTACAGTTACAGAGTGAGACTGGCATATAGTCACATGACTGCATCCTGGCACTTGGCTCATTAGCATACTATGATCTTAAAGAGACAACACTCTTAAAGGCAATCACACAACATCCCCCTTCCTTCCAAAGATATGTCTTGTATGCTAAAAGAACATATAAAATTAGATAACATCAAAATTATTTACACATGGATAGAGATTATGAACTTTACAGATGTAGAAGCTCAACAGTCTATACATCATCTCGGTGGTTTGACAACTCTTGCTCGGAGAGTTCACGTCTCATCTGTTGCTGTTTTTTCTGAAGTTTCTCCCTTTCTGCATTCAGTCTCTGTTGCTCTGCCTTTAGCCTGCTAACATACTCTGTTAATTTTCTCAAGATGACCACCTTTGAGGCCTTGTCATTCTTGGAAAGTTCCAGCATCTCATCTCAAAGAGCCAACAACTATTGCTTCAACTCATTGCTCCTCTGCCTCTTCAGGACACGGCGTGACCATTGCCTCTCCTCATCCTTTGTGTCTGAAGATCTGGGGCTCAGGGTCAAGGACTTGTTGGGGGAAGAGTACTTGGTCTCATGGATAGACCTGTCCGTTCTGTCTCATTGTGGTGCTGGTAGTTCTCTAGAGAGCAGAAGTGAAGCCGTGGCATAGTTGTGCTGTTGCTGGGTTTCCAGACTGCACCATTTGATGCTGGCCAGAATCTGTGAGCAAGTTCCTGTCCTTGGAGATTTCCCCTTGGCAATGCTGTCATGGACGGTTATGATGTTGAGGTCCTTAGACGCTGCTAGTCCTGCCACTGCTGGTCTGCTCATGTCTACTAGGTAGAATGTTTGTGGTTTCCAAGCTGACTTGCCATTGCTGCATTGCAGTGTTAATGTGCCACTGCATGGAATGGGTGACCCGTTGTATGCAGATAACTTGGCAGTTTTTGGTTGTATCATTGATTTCCAACAAATCCGGTACATATCTTTGAGGATTCAGACTGATCGGATATTTGCACTAGCACCGTGTCAATCTTGACCCTGAGTGTATGTTTGCCAGCTTTCTTTGGGCACATGATGTTGATAGTGGTGAAAGCTTTCCAGTTGCTTGATGTCATCAACATGGTGTGTCAGTTTCACAATGTAAAATGCCTGTTCATCTTCTGTCTAAGAACTACTTCTCTCTGAGTCTTGTCTTGGGTCAGTTTAGCTGTGTACTTCGTATATGAGCCTGCATTTATGCAGGTCTCTGGTGCTTTTTTTGCTGCTGTTGCAGTGTTGCTGCGCCTGTCTTCTGTTGGCTCATGTTGTACTGTGGCTTCTGGCTGCGTCTTTCGAGTCAGAATTCCTGCATAGACGGTGTCCCTTTTGCACCACATGCCTTGCACAGGTCACGAAATGCAGGACAACTTCGCCACGAGTGGGACCAACCACACTTACCACACAGTTTGCCTGCCCTTTTCGAGCTGCTTATGGTGCCAATACTTTTGGCTGCACCTAGTGCTTGCAGGTGCAGTTGTCCAGCTAAAATGCCTTTATATTTCTACCATCTTCCGATGGTGCATCAATGCTGTGACCTTTCTTTTTCCCCAAGAGGTCTTTCTGAGATACAATCACCAGTTCCATTATTTGGTCTGGCAGCTCAGCTTCTGAGAAATCACATGTGTTGCCCTTACTACAGCATCTACTGATGAACTGGTCTATTGATTTCTGTGGCTGTTGCCTGTAGAACATCAATTCCAGATGGTGAATTTGAAAATTCACTCTAAATCGGAGCTGATCTTCCAGCATTTTCCCTATCATTGTGGGATCTTTCTGGTCTTCGTCAGATAAGCCAGAGGTGTTGATTCTGTGTAACCCCTCATTTCCAACTGCTATTAGTATTTTCATAGCCTGTTTTTCTGCTGTTAGTTACAGAGTGAGACTGGCATGTAGTCACATGATTGCATCCTGGCACTTGGCTCATGAGCATACTAAGATCTTAAAGGCAATCACACAACAGACATAGCCTTGCCACCAGGGAAATGGCTCAGGAGGAAGTGGAGGAGGTGGAAAGAAGGGAGGAGGTAGCTGGCACATCCATGTTCTAGCCGGGTAGTCCATGATCTTCTCATTCAACTCCAGTTCCCATGAAAACATCCCCAGATCCCCATTGTACAACAGTCCCACATCTTACTTTCCCTCTGGTTCGGACTTCTTGGCCACAATGCTGAAATAAAATCCACAGCAAAACAACCATTCCATACCAACTTTATTAACCAAAACATCAAATATTCCAGACAAAAGACAACTCATCACCCTTGTGCATTCCCTTAGTGCCTGCCTTCTTTGTGCCTTTGCCTGGTCTAGTGCTCCTACACAGTGCTCCCCAGTGGCTGTAGCATGGCTGGTGAAAGGCTGCTAACTCCTACTGGGGGAGACTGCAGATGGCCTTGCATTACACACTCGTATAGCTCTGGGACTCGAAGGCCAGCTTCCGACTGCACCACCTCAACATGCCTGGCAGCAGTCTGGGCTGGCTGGCAGACAGACAACAGTAAGGGCACTGGCAGAGTGTCAGTGATAGGAAGATGAATGTTGTCATCCTGAGAGAGCACAGCAGGTTCGTGCTCCATGGAGCCACTGCCACTCCCCTGGGGCAGCGCCTCAGTAATCCTAGTAATCTGCTGGAGCACAGATTGCTGGGCTACTGTGAGAGCCCGAAAACCCCTTTGAACACTGGTATCACAGCCGTAATGGCAGCAGTCTAAGCCTGCATGGCAATAAGCTGCCCTTGCACAGCAGCAATCTGAGATCTCATGACCTCAGTCTGAGCTTCCACTACAGCACCTAGAAGTTGGGTGGCTTCTGCTTGTGCTGCAATGGAGGCTGAGACGTTGGACATCAGACATTGCATCATGGTCGGGTCTGCAAGTGCTGTCATGGAGTTGGCCACCACTCCCACTCTGGATAGGATGGACTCCAAGTTCTGCACGAAGCTAGACTCCTCCAGGCTCCTTAACAGTTTCTGGTGGGCCAACCAATGCACCAAGTGCTTCTGTGTGCATTCTCATCAGCCTTTTCTGCAGGCCGCCCCATCAAAGCCCTTATCTGGATCCCCTGCAGCAGAACTCGTGTGCAACCTTGCCCTCTGGTGAGCTGGCACCCGTGCTAACCTTTCTCTTTGCCCTGGCTGCAGGCCACTCGCACCCACTGACTCACCACGTGCTGATCCTGCCTCTGTGTTATCCTCTAAAGTACATGTGGTGTCAGTATCTCAGCTGTTGGCTGCAAGTCTGAGATCGAGTGATGGTGTTTCTTCCTCATTAGTGCCCTGATCCTCACGGTCCTCCCACTCCTGCATCACTGTCTGGTCAGGTGCTATTTTTGGGTGTCTGAAAGGAGACAGGCACGAGGGTAGGGTTGTGGAGCGGGAGGGGGTGCTGGATGAAAGGAAGAGGTGAATGCTTATGGAGAAGAAGAAAGTGGAGAAGTAAGTTAAACTTGTATTGAATTGTTTTGGGATGGGCAATAAACGCAGCCTAGCCAGCGATGCTTGCATCCTGAGAACCCATTTTTTAAAAAAGCTTATTTGTATCAAAGGCAGGGAAGCAAGTCAAGACGGCAGCAAAACAGACAATCTAACCAGTACTCGAACATGTCTTAAATTTGTACATCAAAACTGTTATATTTTATGTCTATCTCAGTCATACAGAATTGTTCTCACCAACTGCAGTTTATTCAAATCATCTCCTGACAATATTTCTCTTTGTTACTGTTCACCCAGTATTCAGGTGAAATCATTGAGAAAAATGATTCTCCTTTTCATTGACTTTGACTCAGCCTGTGCTCACAGTGCGAGTGCATCTATGTCACTAGCAGCTTCTTTCCAGGTGGCTGCATCAGGATCTTCCATGTGGTTGAATTCTTTAACTTATACCATGAGTGCAGTAATTGGGGTCGAGCTCCAGGACAGCAGAGTGGGATTGCAGCCTATCATTTTTTTAACCACTGTGCATACTTGTTTTTTCTCCCCCGAGTCTTTTTATTTCCAGAAATCAACAACTATAATGAATGCCTCCATAGTCCAGTCACTGAAGCTATGGATCATCTCACTCTTAACCACAACATTGGTGGATAGCATTGGGATTTGACTCCTCATCTGGATCATTCAGTTTGAGGTCTTGGCCAGGCCATTTGATGGAGTGTTGTGTTACAGTCAG
Organism: Heterodontus francisci; assembly: GCF_036365525.1. NCBI lineage: Eukaryota > Metazoa > Chordata > Chondrichthyes > Heterodontiformes > Heterodontidae > Heterodontus > Heterodontus francisci. The sequence goes on along the minus strand of NC_090390.1, from coordinate 23,330,486 downwards.
CCATCCTATCTTCCAAGAATTATACATTTCAAGGAAACTAGTGAAGTTGATTGACCTGTAAAGGAACAACATTAGAGAAAATGAGGACCAAAATGTTTAAGTACGACTCCTGATACAACAGTCTTTGAATCAGAAGCGTTAGCAATCGAACTGTGCTGGCTACATTAAAGTCTCTTTATAAGGTGCCCTCATTTAAACAGCTATGTGGTTGTCGCTTAAATGGATCCTAGTGGGATGATTACAGAGAAAAATTACTGTAGTTCCTCCCACACAGTTCTTGGAAAGGTTTTGCCAGATGTGCATTCAATATACTAGACTTGGATTAAAAACGAGCTTGTTTAAGCAATGCCAGAAGTTTGTTTTTACCGGAAAGGCCATGTTGAAACTTCTGCATTGGCCAATAAGGAGAGCTTGAGTCTGTGTGAGTGTTTCTTCCTTTGCCCTCAGAGAAAGAGGGAGGGGGAATGGAGGGGTGGTGGAAGAGGGAGGAGGAGAAGACAGAGGGAGGGCTAGAGGGAGAGGGAATGGATGGAAGGGAGAGAGAGAGGGATGGGAAAGCGAGGGAGGAAGGTGACGGTGGGGGAGGGATGGAGGGAGAGAGAGGGAAGGGGGTGGATGGAGGGGTAGAGTGGGGGGGTAGAGTATCGTATGGGGTAGAGTGAGGGAGGTGGGAGAGAGAGGGAGGGGAGAGAGAGAGATGGGAGAGTGAGGGGGGATAAAGGGCGAGGAAAGGAATTGATGGAGGGAGGGGAGAGGGAGTGACGGATGGAGAGGAGAGAGATGGTGATGGCAAACATGAGGGGACATAGCTTTAAGTTGAGGGGTGATAGATATAGGACAGATGTCAGAGGTAGTTTCTTTACTCAGAGAGTAGTAGGGGCGTGGAACGCCCTGCCTGCAACAGTAGTAGACTCGCCAACTTTAAGGGCATTTAAGTGGTCATTGGATAGACATATGGATGAAAATGAAATAGTGTAGGTCAGATGGTTTCACAGGTCGGCGCAACATCGAGGGCCAAAGGGCCTGTACTGCGCTGTCATGTTCTAAAAAAAAAAGATAGAGGTGGAGAGAGATGGAGGGAAAGGAGTTGGGGGGAGGAAGGAGTGGAAGGAGGGAAGAGGAGAGAGAGGGAGGGAGGGGGAGAGGGAGGGAACATATGGATCCAATTGGAATGATCCAGACAGAGGAAACTTTCTGAGTATCTATTTTCCCAGGAGCAGAGTCACATTTCATATAGGATGGAGGTTTAGCTGAATATGTTGTATGTGGGTCAGTTTTCACATTTGTTTAACAAAGGACTGTGGGGAGTGATTTTCATTCATTTCTATCAGAATAATTTTCCATTCACTTCACTACAGTCAGCTTATTCAGAAGCCAGCTCCAGCAGAGTGAAACCCAAATACCTGGCTGCACTATGGACCCAGTATCCCTATTCCAGATGTTGAAGTTGCTTTTGTGGCAAGATTTGATTGTTTGCTAGCCAAAGTGGTGAGTGGGGGCTGGCAGGGTGGGAGGAGAAAATGCACGGTAGACCATTCCTGTACGTGGGTCAAGTTCTAGTTTCTGAGAAAACAGGAACCACCTTTCAGTGGTTTGTGAAACTGAGAATTGGCTGGGTGACCATTCTCTCCGGCTTGACATTACCTCAACAGCAATGTGTTCTTTTTTCAGGCTTTTTCCAGCTCTTAAAGCATTACATGGTATAGAGGAATTACAGTTTCATGTTAGAAGGATATGCTGATAGGGTGAGATGAAGTAGGGTGGGAAGATACTCTTGTGGAGCTTGAATATTGGTACAGACCAGATGGGCTGAATGGCCTGTCTCCATGCTGTAAATTAAATGTAATTCTATGGTCTGAAATGTGAGAAACTCAATGTAAACACAAAGTGGATTGAAGTAAAGTTGCCAGTAGATGGCAATCAAACTTAGACATACAGTCAGAAATCCACAGGGGACTAGACTGCAAAGGTTTCCTGTATTGTTAGCACCCTGCATAGTAACCCAGTAACACCACTGTTAACATGTTGTCATTTTGCAGAGACTGTTAATGTACTGGAGTAAAGTTAACCCTGAACCCACTTGGTCTATCAGAAACATCACTGCGGCATCTAACTTTTCAAAGCCTCTATAGCTTCATCACTATTTTGAAAGGAAACAAAATACCATGAGCAGAGAATAACTTTTGTGTTGTATGTTGCAACTAATTCAGACCAATTATCATTTTATATCACAAACACACTGCATGGAAATAGTTTCTGTTAAAGCTCAGTTGTCAGGACCATTATCGAGTGATAGAAAAAGCCTGTGTTGGTGGAATCTCTGCTATTGTGTGAGACAGGAAGATGACACAGCATACAAAACATGAAAATTAGTGCCGGTCAGTCAGAGCTACTGAAATGGTACAGTCATTTCAGCCCAGTTATTGACTTACAGTTCTGCTGACATTTATTCGATTAGCAGTACTTCATCTAAAAGTAATAGTCTGAGTTAATTTTGTGTCTATTAATTACTTTGTTCCTTTATGATGATTAAGGTTATCATGAACAGATCACATACGGTACAGTAGCGCAACAGAGTATTTCCTGCTGCTGTTAAATCTCAAATCTCAAATTGACGTTTAAGGGTACGTTCAGTGGCCCTGAATTCTTCTGATCTCCTGTGATAGGTGATCAGTGTAAACCTGAAGAAACAGCGTAAAGAACCATTTTTAATCGTTTATAGGCTGCTTTTCTAGGTTTTTCACCAACATCCTGCCAGAGAATCACTACGGAAACTCCAGGCGAATGAATCTATGCTCCTGGTGAGAAGCCCCACTCAATGGGAATGTGGGGATGGGAATTCAGCCATATCAGCACAGGGCCGATTCTATAACTGTTTAGTGAGGCCCTGTACTGGGAGAGCAGCCTCATGCAATTAACCCTCTACCCCATAGCCTTTTGTCATTTAATGTGAACTAGCTGTTAGAGATGCCAGCGTGATGCCACTACCAGTCGCATCTTCCCCTCCCTTCCCCTGTCAGCATTCCGAAGGGATCGTTCCCTCCGCGACACCCTGATCCACTCCTCCATTACCCCCACCACCTCGTCCCCGTCCCAGGGCACCTTCCCTTGCAATCGCAGGAGGTGTAATACCTGCCCATTTACCTCCTCTCTCCTCACTATCCCAGGCCCCAAACACTCCTTTCAGGTGAAGCAGCGATTTACTTGTACTTCTTTCAATGTAGTATACTGTATTCGCTGCTCACAGTGTGGTCTCCTCTACATTGGGGAGACCAAGCGCAGACTGGGTGACCGCTTTGTGGAACATCTCCGCTCAGTCCGCAAGCAGGACCCTGAGCTTCCGGTTGCTTGCCATTTCAACACTCCCCCTTTCTCTCATGCTCACATCTCTGTCCTGGGATTGCTGCAGTGTTCCAGTGAACATCAACGCAAGCTCGAGGAACAGCATCTCATCTACCGATTAGGCACACTACAGCCTGCCGGACTGAACATTGAGTTCAATAATTTCAGAGCATGACAGCCCCCCACTTTACTTTCATTTTTAGTCATTTTTAGTTATTTTTTCTTCCTTTTTTTTGCATTCCTTTTTACATTTTTTACAATCTTTTTTTGCATTTATTTCATTTCATCTTAGTTTGTTCAGTTTGCTTACCCACTGTTTTTTTCAGGTTGTTCTTCTTCAGGTTTGCACTTGCTGATATTCAATATTCAGTATATTCACACCTAATCTGTACTAATGCTTTGTCTTTCAACACACCATTAACATATTGTTTGCCTTTGCTCCGTGACCTTTTGGTCAGCTATGTGGCCTGGTCCAATCTGCACCTTCTCCTTTGTTATCTCTTGCCCAACCCCCACCTCACTTGTTTATAATCTGTGACTTTTCTAATATTTGTCAGTTCCGAAGAAGGGTCACTGACCCGAAACGTTAACTCTGCTTCTCTTTCCACAGATGCTGCCAGACCTGCTGAGTGAATCCGGCATTTCTTGTTTTTGTTTCAGATTTCCAGCATCCGCAGTATTTTGCTTTTATGTTAGAGATGGGTTTATAGCTTTAGATCTTATGCAACAATGACTTGCATTTATATAGCACCTTTAATGTAGTAAAACATTCCAAGGTGCTTCACAGGAGTGGAATCAGCCAAAATTTGACATAAACTCACATAAGGAGATATTCGGACAGATGAACAAAAGCTTGGTCAAAGAGTTAGGTTTTAAGGAATGTCCTAAAGGAGGAAAGAGAGTTGGAGAGACTGGGGAGGGATTTCCAGAGCTTAGGGCCTAGATGGATGAACGTTCCACGTGGCATCTTGTTGCCAATGCATTTGGCAGTGTTAGAATAAATAAAGGGAATGTTTAAGTTGCCATATCCCTTTATTCTCCTTTCCTTTAACCACCTGTTCAACATATTCTTAAATGTTGACATGGTCTCTGCTTCAAGGCCTCAGTCTGGGAGTGCATTCCACAGCCTCACCAACCTTCGTGTAAAAGAAATCTCTTCCTTTCTCTGTTCTAAATTTGTTACATTTTATTGTCTTTCATTTGAGACCCCCTCTTGAACGTATGATCAAACCTGACATTTCAGTGTCAGGCCTAGGGAATGTTGCATTCTCAGAAGTGCTGTCATTCACATAGAAGCACAGAAGGAGGCCATTTGGCCCATCATGCCTGTGCTGGCTTTTTGAAAGAGCTGTCCAATTAGTCCAACTCACCTACATTTAAATAAAAACAAAAAGTGCTGGAAATACTCAGCAGGTCTGGCAGCATCTGTGACCTTTCACTGACCTGAAACGTTAACTCTGCTTCTCTCTCCACAGATGCTGCCAGACCTGCTGAGTATTTCCAGCACTTTTTGTTTTTATTTCAGATTTCCAGCATCTGAGGTATTTTGCTTTCACCTACACTTAACGTAGCCCTGCAAATCTTTCCTTTTTAAGTATAGATCCACTTTGCTTTTGAAAGTTATTACTGAACCTGCTTCCATCACCCTTTGAGGCAGTGCATTCTAGATCATCGCAAATTGGTGCGTAAAAAAAATCTCTCCTCATTTCACCCCCCCCAGATTTATTGTCAATTCTTTTAAGTCGGTGTCTTCTGATTACCGACTCTCCTGCTAGTGGCAAGTTTTGCCTATTTGCCCTATCAAAACGTCTCAAAATTTTGAACACCTCCAGTAAACCTCTTCTGATCCTTTTCTGCTCAAAGGATAACAATCCTAGCTTCTCTGGTCTCTCCACATAACTGGTAAATCTCCTTTGCAGCCTCTCTAAGGCCTTGACATTCTTTCTAAAGTGTGATTCCTGAAGATGAAAACTGAGGCGCATTTGCCTGTTCTAGTCAGTACAAACAATCCCATGGCATATTTTTGAAGAAGAGCTGAGAGTTCCCCTGGTGCCTTGACTAATATTCATTCCTCAGTTGTTCCTCAACCATCACCACCAAAATAGATTATCTGGTCATCCCTCTTGTTTGCTGTTTGTGAAACTTTGCTGTGTGCAAATTGGTTGCTAGATTACATAGCCTCTCTTTGCTTACATAACAACACTGATTCCCCTTCAAAAGTAGTTCATGGGCTGTGAAATGCTTTGGGACATTCTGAGGAAGTACATATAAAAAAGTACATCAAGTCCCACTCAGATATCATGCAGTCTACCACCATCCACCTGTCGCATAACCTTCTGCGAGAAGGAAAAATACAGAGAAAGAAAATTAGGCTGATTTAAGACAATCAAGCAAGCTCGAAGAGACTGCAGTAAATACTTTCACTAGTCACAGTGAACCTTGCCTGCCTTCTCTAACTCAGGATGTGCTCCAATTGCAGCTCTCCATTGAAGGCCTGTAGTGAATCCACACTTGTTGCATTTTCTTGCGATTTATTCCAGAAGTCGATGACTCAGTGAAAAGAAGCTCTTCTCGGGCTCTAACTGAATTCCAAGTTTTCTTATTTTGTGCAGATAACCCATAGCCCTCCCACTCTATCCAGCTCAAGTTACCTATCTACCCAAACATAATCTATTTCCCATATCATTTTAAAGACCTCAATCATACCCCCCTGAAGGCCTCCTTTCTCCAGTGCAAAAGAAACCCTCCATTCCTTCACCTTATCCCGATGACTAAGAGCCCTAAGACAAAAGTCCAGGGACTTTTAACCCCTGCTACAATGAGGCACCAAAACTGGACTCATTACTGTTGATGTGACCATACCAAGATCTCCTATAGTGTAAATGTTACATTTTTAGTTTTAAATTTAACACAATGGCCATGTTTCAAAAGCATTTAATTAGTTGTAAAGTGCTTCGGGCATCCTGAGGTTGTGAAAGGTTCTATATGAGTTGCAAGTTCTTTCCAATTCTGCTCCGTATATGCAAATGCAACCAACTTACTATCATAAAGTCATAGAGAGATACAGCACTGCAACAGGCCCTTCGGCCCACCGAGTCTGTGCCGACCAACAACCACCTATTTATACTAATCCAACATCAGCATAAATCAGCATAAAGTCTATCCATCAATCGAATAAAACAACAACAAAAAATTCATTTATATAGCGTCTTTCACGACCACAGGACATCCCAAAGTGCTTTACAAAGTGCATTCTAGCGACAGTGCAAAGTGCTGGTATTTGGCATCATTGCTTGTGCAAGGGTTGCTGGTGTGTGACGGGCCGGCATGTTTGGAGCTGTGGACCTTTCGGGGATGGGATGCACCCTCACTCTGCTGCTGATAAGAGAGTTGTCGGTGTCGCAATCTGTCTATGGTAGTTTCATCAAATTATTAAATGACCAAAGTGATAATAGTGTGGAACAAAAGGAGGCATGATGAGAGAATTTCGAGAAATAAAAGATTTCCACAAGGCCAAGAGGATGTGTGAATGATTAAACAGAATAGCAGAGTGAGAGAGAAGCCTGGAAAACTTGGCAAAGTGGAGCAGAAATATTTTTTGAAGTGTAGTCACTTTTGCCATGTAGGAATTGCAGCGGCCAACTTGTGCACAGCAAGCTCCCACACACAGCAATGAAATAATGGCTAGAGAATCTGTTTCTGTGATGTTGGCTGGGGGATAAATATTGGCCAGGACATCGGGGAGAACTCCCCTGCCCTTCTTTAAATTAGTGCCATGGAATCTTTTATGTCCAGTTGACAGGGCAGGCAGGGCCTTGGTTTAACATCTCATCCAAAAAACAGCACCTCCAAAAGTGCAGTACTGGAGTGTCAGCCTTGATTTATGTGCTCAAATGCTGGAGTGGACCTTAAACCCGCAACTTTCCGACTCAGAGGTAAATGTGCTAGCAACTGAGCCACAGCAATAGAATCTGACCTTACTTGACAGCCTTTCAGCAGCTTTTTGGAAATCATCCGCCAAATCTGTCACCTCTTCAAAAAATCCAATCTTGTTAGTGGAGACAGGACCTCCATTTCCAAAAGCCCTGTTGGCATTCTCTGATAACTGCTACACTTCCCAAATGATCGCACAGTGAATGTCAGATTCTAGCAACTAGCCTATAACTGATGTCAACTGACTGGGCTACAACACCAAGGTTCTGATTTGTCTCCTATCAGTGCATGGCTGACAGGGCGATCTGCACTCACTCCTGGGCTATTGGAATCTGCTCCACTTTGCCAAGTTTTCCAGGCTTCTCTCCAGATGTGGTCTCACCAATGCCCTGTATAGCTGAAGCATAACCTCCCTACTTTTGTATTCAGTTCCCCTCACGATAAACAATAACATTCTCTTAGCTTTCCTAATTACATGCTGTACCTGCATACTAACCTTTTGTGATTCATGCATTAGGACACCCAGATCCCTCTGCATCTCAGAGATCTGAAATCTCTCACCATTTAGATAATATGCTTATCTTTTATTCTTCCTGCCAATGTGGACAATTTCACACTTTCCCACATTATACTCCATTTGCCAGGTCTTTGCCCAATCACTTAACCTATCTATAACCCTTTGTAGTCCCCTTATGTCTTCTTCACAACTTACTTTCCTACCTAGCTTTGTGTCATCAGCAAATTTAGCAACCATACCTTCGGTCCTTTCATCTAAGTCATTTATATAAATTGTAAAAAGTTAAGACTCCAGCACAGATCCCTATGGCACACCACTCATTACATCTTGCCAAACAGAAAATGACCCATTTATGGCAATTCACTGTTTTATGTTAGCTAGCCAATCTTCTATCCATGCCAATATGTTACCCCCTACACCATGAGCTTTTATTTTCTGCAAAAACCTTTGATGGGGCACCTTATCAAATGCCTTCTGGAAATCTAAGTACAATACATCCACTGGTTCCCCTTTATCCACAGCACATGTAAATCCCTCAAAGAACTCCAATAAATTGGTTAAACATGATTTCCCTTTCACAAAACCATGTTGACTCTGCCTGATTACCTTAAATTTTTCTAAATGCCCTGTTATACCCTCTTTAATAATGGCTTCTAACATTTTCCCTCAGACAAATGTTAAGCTAACTGGCCTGCAGTTTCTTGCTTTCTGTCTCCCTCCCTTTTTGAATAAAGGCGTTACATTCGCTATTTTCCAATCTAACGAAACCTTCCCTGAATCTAGGGAACTTTGGAAAATTAAAACTAACGCATCAACTCACTAGCCACTTCTTTTGACCCCCTAAGATGAAATCCATCAGGACCCGGGGACTTGTCAGCCCGCAGCCTGCAGAGGCCAAAGGGCCTGAGTGGGTGAAGTCATACCTGATACAGGGAAAGATGGCCACGGTTGTTGGAGGCCAATCAACTCAGTTCCAGGACATCACCACAGAAGCCCATCAGGAAAGCATTCTTGGCCCAGCCATCATTAGCTGTTTCATTGGTGCCCTTACCTCTGTCATAAAGTCAGGAGTGGGGTTGTTTGCGAGCTATTCCAGTGCTCAGCTTTGTTCACAACTCCTTTGATAATGAAATAGTCTCTGCCATCCTACAACAGAATCTGGACAACATGCAAACCTGGGCTGACAAGTGGCAGAAAACATTTGGGCCAGATAAATGCTAGGTAATGACCACTCTGCACAAGACAAAACCCAGCCGTCTCCTTAGATCTTCAAAGTACCAGCATTGTCAATTCCTCTACTGTCAACATCCTGGGGGAGCTCATCATTGACCAGATGCTGAACTAGACCAACCCTAATATAACCACGGCTACAACAGCAGGAACCCTGTGAGAAGTGGCTCGCTTCCTGACCCCTCAAAGACTTTTCACCATCTGCAATGCTCAGGTCAGGAGTGTGATGGGATACCCACCACTCACCTGGATGGAAGCTTGACCCCATTCAGGATGGAGCAGTTTGCTTGATAAGTGTCCGTTCCACACTCAATGTCTGCCCCGGGGGCACTGCTGCAGAATCTATTGAAGCTGGCATATGCTCGATTAGTGCTTACAATGAAGAATAATCTTCACTTATGTTGCCGCAAATGAGCACAATAGTCTCAAGAGTTGCATCTGTTAGTCATTCTTGGAGTCAAATGAGACAAATGAGACAGTAAATGTTATAGCAACAAAGGACAAAAGTTCCAGAGAATAAAAGTGCTCAGGTAGGGGAAGCAAATCAACTTACCCAGTAAAAATATGTATAAAACCTTAAATATGTTTTTTTTTCTTCAAAATGTACAAAAAAAGTTCTTTTTTTAATATATAGGGAAACTGGTTTAACAAGATTTTCGATCTGTAGTCTACTTCAAGTATGTAATTTCTGTATTGTGACCCTGCTGAAATCGGCTCGGTAACCAGACTGGCCCCTTTCTCTTTCCCCCCCCCCCCCCCCCCCACTACCCCCCAACCTACTCCTTCAGTGGCACTCATGTGACCAGGACCCATCCCCAAAAGAATTCCAAATCATTGCACCACACCAGGGAATGAGAATTCTGACAGCAAGAGCCTCAATGTCATTTGAACATCCTTCTTTCCAGGTGAGTACCCATGATTTTTTTTATTCAGTCATGGGATCGACAGCAACGCCTGCATTTGTTAACCATCCCTAATTGCTCATGACAACTGAGCTTGGCTATTTCAGAGGGAAGTTAAGAGTCAATCACATTACTGTGTGTCTGGAGTCACATGTGGGCCAGACCAGGTAAGGGTGGCAGATTTCCTTCCCTTAAGGATAATAGTGAACCAGATGGGTTTTACAACAACCAGTGATAGTTTCACGGCACCATTACTGACTAGCCTTCAATTTCAGATATTTGTTAATTAATTGAATTTATTGATTAATTGAATTTAAATTCCACCAGTTGCCATGGTGGGATTTAAACCTGTGTCCCGAGCACATTAGCCTGGTCCTCTGGATTACTAGTTCTGCAACATTACTACTACGCCACCCTCTCACTGTTCTAGATCCCATAACTCCAAAGCCATGGGCCACCTCCTCGTCGCCTCTGCTGGGAAGTGAACATCTCCTCAATCACTCCTCCAATTTTCCCAGGGCCACTTCCCCATTAACCCCTCTCCCCATCTCAGGGTGTTGGGGGGGGAGCGGGGGGGGGGAAATATCTGAGCTTGTGTGTGAGGGAGTAAAAGCAAATGTTGCAGGGGGTGAGTTTGAGAGGGTTGGGGCAAAGGAATGTGGACCAGCTGTTGGCCCAGGGACTCATGAGTGTGCTCTCCCTCTTCATCATCATCCTCCTTGGTTTTGTCATCTTCATAGTCCACGAGGAAGAAATTTCTGCTCCTCCTCTTCCTCTTCCTTATGTGTTTGTGGGACCTTGCGTTGTATAGGTTGGCTATCACATTTGGTATATTACAACTTTGAATATACTTTAAAGGTGCTGCTATGGCTGTGGTGCATTTGGGATGTCCCGAAGTTGTGAAACATGTTATAGAAGTAAGAGTTCTTCCTTTCTTCGTCTCCCCCCACCCCCTCCACCGCACCCCCTCCCCACCCACCCCGACCTCAAACTCCACCACATTGCTGTGGTGCATCTGCAGGAAAGAGGGTACAAGTTAATAATAGGTGATCACTTGACATAAGGAAACAACGAGGCTTGTGGCTGTCTGCTGTTTCACAGAGTACCACAGAGACTGTGTAGCTGTCAGCCCAGAAGCTGTCACCAGCACTGTGGAACCAGTCTTGGGATCTCCTGTGGGAGAGCAGAGCTTCTGAATCTAGACCAAAGTTACAGCAGCAAAATGGGAAATGCTTTGAGAAAATTACTGGTGTAGTTTTGGCATCTGTATTTTTGATTACTCTCCGAGGTGAGTCCAAATTCCCTGTCACTGAGTCCTAATATCTGGGAAAGTCTATGGTAACCTGCCCGGGATAATGTACGGGTACTGTATTGATGGTCTGAGGCCTTCATGGGATCTTTCTCCAGTTATGAAAAGTGGCAGAACAGCACAACAACAGATCCTGCTTCAGAATTTGATTATCGAGTAACTTTATTGAACAACAGAAAAACAAGCAAATAAGTAACATTAATATATTTACATTAAATATTATATAGTCTGGCTCCTTAAAGAACAACAGCCAAATGTTCAGAATCTCTACATTAAAATGTTATTCTTCAGTAGTTAACATTCTAGTTACAGTGTGATTCTTATCTTATATCTCTTATCACTGGGGGAACAACACTGGCCTGACCTAAACAACAACAACAACTTGCATTAATACTGCACCTTTATTGTAGTAAAATATCCCAAGGCTCTTCATAGAAGCATGATCAAACAAAGATTTGACACTAAGCCATATAAGAAGATATTAGGACAAGCGATGTAGGTGGAAAGAGAGGTTGAGAGGTAGAGAGGTGTCGGGAGGCATTTCCAGAGCTTAGGGCCTAGGCAGCTGAATGCACGGCCATCAATGATGGAGCAATGAGAATTAGGGTTGTGCAAGAGGCCATAACTGGAGGAGGGTTGTAGGGCTGGAGGAGATTACAGAGATAAGGAGGGGGGAGACTGTGTGGGGATTTGAAAATAAGGATCAGAATTTTGAAACTGAGGTGTTGTTGGACCAGGAGCCAGTGTAGTTCAGCGAGCACAGGGGTGATAGGTGAATGGGATGTAGTACGTTTGGATACAGGCAGCAGAGTTTAGGATGAGCTCAAGGTTACAGAGGGTGGAAGGTGGGAGGTCAACCCAGAGAGCGTTGGAATAGTCAAGTCTAGAGGTAACAAGACAGGAGCAAGAGTTTCAGCAGCAGATGAGATGAGACGGAGATGGGTGATGCTACATCGGTGGAATTAGGCAGTCTTAGTGATGGTCAGAATATGGGGTCAGAAGCTCAACTCAGGTCAAATAGGACATCAAGATTGTGAACGGTCTGGTTCAGCCTCAGACAGTTGCCAAGGAAAGGGATGGAGTCGGAGGCTGCGGAACGCAGTTTGGGGTGGAGACTGATGCCAATGGCTTCGGCCTTCCCAATATTTAATTGGAGGAATATCTGCTCATTCTAGTACTGGATATTGGACAAGCAGCGTGCCAAATCTGAGCTGCAATCTTGAAGGCCATTGACTAAAAATCTTGCAAACGTTTGTACTGATTTAGGCTGAGGGTAAGGAATTGGACTGCAGCTGGCTCTTACAAACTGTTCTGTGTTACAACAGGATTTAAAGGAACAGCCACTGAGTCAGAACTGGATAACAAGACTTTATGCTTAACACTGCTATGAAGGAGAATTTGCAAGACCCGTGTGTTTGCTGCTGGGTCTCTGAGGCGTGTGTCTCGAGTATCCCAAAATAAAACTGCTGGCATTCGATGAGACTGGAAAAGAGGAGGCCCATTTTTCGTGGAGACCTGGGGAAGTTATGCTGTCTAAAAGTACCTTAAATAGGGAGTGCTGTTGACACCACTAAGGGAAGTGGGTGGGGGTGGAGATGGAGGGGGGGCGGGGGGTGCGGTGGTGCGAAGTTCCTGATCCCAATAGCAGGAGCAGAATTCAAAGACACAGCTGGGATTCAGATCGCTCTGAGTGCTCCTCAGTGACGTGAACAAAGTTCTCCCTGTACTGGAGGATGCATCAGTTCATCCTTTTTCTCTTCAACACTTTTTTTGGAACTTGATGTAGAAAGACAAAGAGACAAAGTAATAAAGAAAGAGATTAAAGTTAATCGCGATTCTTTTCAATCTGCTTTGAAGGGGGTGCCGATGGTGACACTTCCCTTCAAGTGGGTGGGCTGCTTTAATAGTTCCCATGACGACATGTGAAGAGGCCCAATGCAGACTGAGCCTCTATGGAGCTCAGTTTCTGTCTGACTGTGGGACAGAGGAAGTACAGTAATTCAGATAATAACAGGGAACAGCAGTGTCTGATGTAGCATGTGCAGTGGCAAACCACAACAACAAAAAGCCTCAGTGTTTGATTTTTTTTTCTCCTTCAAGCCACATTTTTTTTTGTTATAAGATCCAAAACACTCCTTTAACTGAGGAAGATTTAATTTTTTTCAGTGCAGTACTGACGGAGTACTGCATGGTCTTAGGTGCTATCATTCTGATGAAACTTTAAAACCTAAGGACCTGTCTACCATCTCAGTAAGATGTAAAAGATCTCATGGCACTATTCGAAAAAAGAGTGTCCTGGAAAATATTTATCCCTCAAATAATATCATCAAAAATGGATGACTAGGTCACTTAAAAGAAGGACTTTGTAAGGACAAACCCAACAACTACAGGCCAGTCAGTTTAATCCCAGTGGTGGGAAAGCTTTTAGAAACGATAGTTCGGGACTAAATTAATAGTCATTTGGACAGATGTGGATTAATTAAGGAAAGTCACCATAGATTTGTTAAGGGCAAATTGTGTTTAACTAACTTGCTTGAGTTTTTTGATGAGATAAAAGAGAGGGTTGATGAGTATAATGCGACTTGGACTTCATGGACATGGACTTCCAAAAGACATTTGATAAAGTGCCACATAACAGGCTTGTCAGCAAAGTTAGAGCCCAAGGAATAAATGAGACAGGAAATTGACTGAGTGACAGGAAACAGAGAGTAGTTATGTCAGTTGATTTTTGGGCTGGCGGACAGTATATACTGGGGTTCCTCAGGAGGCGGTGTTGGGACCCCTAATTTTCTTGATATATATTAATGACCTAGACTTGGGTGTACAGGGCACAATTTCAAAATTTGCGAATGACACAAAACCTGGATGTATTGTGAACTGTGAGGAGGATAGTGATAAACTTCAGGAGGACATAGACAGGTTGGTGGAATGGGCGGACAAGTGGCAGATGAAATTTAATACAGAAAAGTGTGAAGTGATTCATTTTGGTAGGAAGAACAAGGGGAGGCAATATAAATTAAAGGGTACAATTCTAAAGAGGATGCAGGAGCAGAGGGGCCTGGGGCTAAATGTGTACAAATCGTTGAAGGTGGCAGGGCAGGTTGAGAAGGTGGTTACTCAGGCATACAGGATCCTGGGCTTTATAAATAGACACATAGCGTACAAAAGCAAGGAGGTTATATAGAACCTTTATAAAATGCTTGTTCAGCCTCAACTGGAGTATTGTGGCCAATCCTGAGCTCCGCACTTTAGGAAGGATGTGAAGGCATTAGAGAGAGTGCAGAAAAGATTTACAAGAATGGTTCCATGAATGAGGGACGTCAGATTGGCGAAGCTGTGCTATTCTCCTTAGAGAGGTTTGAGAGGAGATTAGATAGAGGTGTTCAAAATCATGAGGTGTCTGTACAGTGTAGATAAGGAAAAACTGTTCCAATTGGCAGAAGGGTTGAGAGGACACTGATTTAAAGTGAATCATAGTCAGTTACAGCACAGAAGGAGGCCATTCGGCCCATCGACTCCATGCTGGCTCTCCACGGAGCAATCCAGTCAGTCCCACTGCCCCGCTCGATCCCCAAAGCTCTGCAAGTCTATTTCCCTCAAGTGGCAATCCAATTTCCTTTTGAAATCAGTGATTGTCTCCGCTTCCACCTTCCTATGGGCAGTGAATTCCAGGTCATTACCACTCGTATAAAAGGGCTTCCTCACATTCCCCCTGCATCTCTTGTCCAAAAACTTCAATCTCTATCCCCTAGTCCTTGTACCATTAGTTTATAGGAACAATTTTTCCTTGTCTAACTTATCTAAGCCTGTATAAACCCTGTACACCTTTATTAAATCTCCCCTCAATCTCCTTTCCTCTAAGGAGAACAATCCCAGCTTTTCCCAACTAACCTTCTAACTAAAATCCTCCATCCCTGGAACCATTCAGGTAAATCTCCTCTGCACCCTCTCAGGGACCCTCACATCTTTCTTAAAGTGTGGTGCCCTGAACTGGATGCAATACTCCAGCTGAGGCCTAACCAGAACTTTATAAAGGTTCAGCATAACTTCCCTGCTTTTGTACTCAATGGGGGGAATTTTATGCTCTTCCCCATGCCAGGTTTGGAGGCGGGGAGAGCATATAATTGAGTGGGATGGTGGCTGGGGGCACCCCTCCACTTTCCCACCTCTGCCGAAATTAAGTACAGGGAGGGAAGGCCTGTGAATGGCCTTCCCGCACCACTGCCAATTGAGGCCCTTAAGTGGGCAATTAATGCCCAATTAAGGGCCTCATCCACTGCCGCCACAATTAGACGAACAGCAGGTGGCCCTGTCACCGCACGGGAGGCATGGCAAGAAAAACCATGCGCACTGATTTCTGGCTATGGAGGGGGTTCGGAGGGGGGGGTCCTTCGTTAAAAAGCACTTAGTGCCTGAATGAGTGACCCAGCATCAGGAAGGTGGGTGCCTGCTAAAAGCCACCCCCCTGCCCTTGCTGCTGACTCCCCTCCACCTCCCTCCCCATGACCCCCACCCTGCGAGACACCTCCCGCCCTGACCTACCTGTGGCCTGGGTCCAACAGCGTTCCTCGGCCTCAATTGGGTGCTCCACTGGCAGCACCCACTGCCTCTGCAGTGGCGCTGTTCAGTTAAAGAGCTGCTGCCCTCTAATTTGCCGGCAGCTCTCCGAGGGCGGGATATCCGTCGCCAGGGTCCTTGATCCCATGGAAGGCCCGCTGCTGTCCAGTTTACTGCCTAATTGGCACTTGATTCAGTGGGCCTCCCACAGAAGGGGTGAAACGGGGCTCTCGGTGGCACTTTTGCCGGAGGTCAAGACCACCCATTGCCCGGATAAAATCCCTGCAATCCCTGCCAATGCCTCTATTTATGAAGACCAAGATCCCATATGCTTTACTAACCACTCTTGCAATATGTCCCGCCACCTTCAAAGATCTATGCACATGTACCCCAAGATCCCTCTGTTCCTGCACGCTCTTTAGAACTGTGCCATTATGTATATATGGCTTCTCCCTATTCCTTCTGCCAAAGTGCATCACCTCGCACGTGTCAGTATTAAATTCCATCTGCCACCTCCCTGCCCATTCTGCTTGCCTATTTATGTCCCGTTGCAGGCAGTTCATATCATCCAAGCTTGGAGTCATCAGCAAATTTTGAGATTCTGCTTTGTATTCCAAGATCCAAGTCATTTATATACAGCAAAAAAAGCAGTGGTCCCAACACTGACCCTTAGAAACACCTCTGTCTACTATCCTCCAGTCTAAAAAACAACCATTTACCACCACTTACCGTCTTCGGTCCTTAAGCCAATTATTTTATCCAATTGGACACTGACCCTCCTATTCCATGTGCCGCAATTTTGTTAATCACCCTTTTGAGTGGTACCTTATCAAACGTTTCCTTAAAATCCATACAAACAACTTTCACCACATTCCCTTCATCAACCTTCTCTGTTACTTCATCAAAAAATTTAATTAGATTAGTCAGCATGATCTGCCTTTTACAAATCCATGCTGGCTTTCCTTAATTAACTCAAATCTTTCCAAGTGTCTGTTAATTTTTTCCCTGATTATTGTTTCTAAAACCTTCCCCTGCACTGATGTTAAACTAACTGGCCTGTAGTTGCTAGGACTGTCCTTACATCCTTTCTTGAACAAGGGTGTCACATTTGCCATTCTCCAATGCTCTGGCGCCTCCCCCGTATCTAGGGAAGATTAGAAGATTATGGAAAGCCTTCCGCTATCTCCATTCCCACTTCCTTTAGCAACCTGGGATGCAAGTCATCTGGACCAGGTGATTTATCTATCCTAAGCATAGCCAATTTTCCCAGTGCCTCCCCGCTCTCAATTTTTATCAAATTCATTGCCTCTACTCTCTCCGCTTCTTCCGATATTTTGTCAGATTCCACTTCCTTACTGAACACTGATACAAAGTACTCATTAGATATTCTAGCCTTGCCCTGTGCCTCTAAGTATATATTACCCTCTTTGTCCCAAATAGGCCCACTCCACCTCTTACTACTCGCTTAATATTTGCATGCCGGTAGAAGATTTTTGGGTTCCTTTTTATTCTGACTGCCATTCTATTTTCATATTCTCTCTTTGCCAGTCTTACTTTCCTCTTCACCTCCCCTCTCAACTAATTGGGCTGAATTTTACAAGTGCGCTCGATGACGTAGAGGGGGCAGCTGCCGCATCCCCACTAATGGTGTCTGGTGCCATCGCGCAGGCGTGGCACCATTTTTAAAGGGCTTTCAGCCCTGACACTCAATTTTAATTTTTAAAGGTGTATCATTGATAATTTTTATTGAATAACAACTTTTGTGATGGAGGTCCTTCCCCAAACCCCCCAACGGTCATTTCATTGCCCGGGATAACCAAGACATTCCTTTTTCCCTAGAAGAACTTTACCCCCCAACCTTCAATCGTTTTCCCTTCAACCTTCATTAAAGATAACTCATTGTTCCATTACAGTTCTTTCTGTCAGTCTTTGGTTCCACTTTACCCTGGTTAGATTCCATCTCATCGCATTGAAATTAGCCCTCTTCCAATCTAGACGTTCTACCATATTTCATTCCTTGCTTTTCGGCATTACTCGTCTAAATCTTATGGTACGATGGTCACTCTTACCCACGTACTCCTCGACAGACACTTCGTCCACTTGGCCCACCTCATTTCCCAGCACCGATTTCCCTGCAGATTTGCTCCTCTATCTCTCTGTCACTATTTGGAGGCCTGTAAAATACCCCTCGTAGCGTGATCATATCCTTTTTGCTTCTCAACTCTAACCAAATGGATTCTGTCCTCCCCCTTCCAGGACATCCTCCCTTTCCAACACTACAATATCTTTCCTAACCCAACCTCCCTCTTTCCCTTCTCTATCTTTACTGAACAATTTATATCCTTGCATATTAAGCACCCAGTCCTCGCCATTTTTAAGCCACATTTTCATTATTGCCACCACATCATACTCCCTTACTGCTGATTGTGCTCGTAGCTCACCAACCTTATTCACCACCCTTTGCGCATTTACACACAAGGGGCTGGATCTTGTTGTCCCCTCAGCGTCGTGATCCATGGCTGGGGGGGACCTGAAGATGGGTCTGGAAAAGGCCTGCCATGGACCTTGACGCCGGGAGGGCCCGGATCAGTCGTCCTGGCGGCAGCGAGGCTCCGTGGTGGCACCCCCCACCAACCCCCACCACTGGGTGATGGGACCTGAATTTAAATATTTAAATTAATGAAATGAATACATTTAAATGGACTTACCTTCAATCTTCTGGGCCCGCCACGATCTTCAGTGTGGCGGCTGGCACTACCGCGCCTTCAATTCTCCATCCGGGGAAAGGCAGCGTGATACTGGTGGGGAGGTGGGGTTGGGGGGGGGAGAGTTAATATTTTCTCTGGGAGGGGGGTGCGAGGTCAAATAAATATAATGGGTGTAGGGAAGGGGTGAACTGTAAACTTTGTGCAAACTTGGGGGAAGGTCACATTTTAAAGGTGTGTTTTGGTGGGGGGAGTGGGGAAGGGCAAATAATTAATGCAAATGTTATTGCGGGGTGGGAAAGGAGCAATCGAAATTTATTGTATATTTTTTGGGGGCATACTTCTTTAAAAATTTAAATGAGCTGGTAGGGCTGGCTGCCCTTTAAAGATGGCGGCAGAGCCAGTGCACAGGCAGCTAACGCCATTGCTGGGGACAGGCAGCTATGTGATTGGGTGGGCCAGCCTGGCTATTTAAATGAGCCGTCACGCGGGTGATCGCGGCTGCTCTTCGGTGTAGCTTGCCACCGAGATTGGCGGCGGGCTCTTAAAATCCAGCCCATGGATTGTAATCCTGTCATCACATTCCTTGTAGTCTTTCTCAGTCTGCTCCCATCTAATACTGAACCATTACTCTCTCTGGTACTGTCTAACATTCTCACATTATGCACCTTATTCCTCTTTTCTACTTCTATATGCTGGTGCTCATCCCCCTGCTAATTTAGTTTAAACCTTCTCCAATAACACGAGAGAACCTCCCTGCGAAGACATTGGTCCCAGTCCTGCTGAGGTTCAACCCGTCCCTTTTGAATAGGTGCCTTCAACCCCATAACTGGTCCCAATTCCCCAAGAGCCTGAAGCCCTCCCTCCTACACCTGCTTCAAGCCAGTCATGCATTAATCCTCTCTATATTCCTATTTCTACTCTTGCTAGGGTGTGGCACTGCGAGTAATCCAGAGATTACCTTTGAGGTCCTACTCTTTAAATTCCTCCCCAGCTCCAGAAAATATGACCGTAGGACCTCAATACCTGTTCTTGCTATGTCGTTGGTACTACTGTGTACCACCACTTCTGGCTCACTCCCCCCTGCAGAATATCCTGCACCCGCTCTGCGATGTCCTTTACCCTGGGAGGCAACACATCATGCAGGACCCACGATAATGGTTACAGAAATGCCTGTCTGTCCCCCTGACTATGGAATCTCCTATAACAACTGCATTTCTACACTTTGCTGTTCCCTCCTGTACAGTCCCTTGCCCATTGGTGCCATGGTCTGGACTGCACTCCTTCAGGGTATCGTCACTTCCAACAGTCTCCAATGCTGAGTACCTGTTTGAGAATTGTACACATCCCGAAGACTCCTGCACCTCCTGCCTCTTCCTACTCTTCCAGATGTCCACCCATCTACTATCCTGAACTCCTACAGCCTGTGGGGTGACCACCTCCTGGAACGTACGATCCAGGAAACCCTCCTGCTCCCTGATGCTCCGCAGTGACTCCAGCTAACTCTGAAGCTTGGAAATGCTGAGCTTGAGCTGAAGCAGCTGGAGACACTTCCGACACAAAATGGCAAAAGAAGCAATGGCGAAATGAGGAAAAACATTTTTATGCAGTGAGTGGTTTAGGATCTGGACTGCACGGCCTGAGAGTGTGGTGGAGGCAGATTCAATTTGGCTTTCAAAAGGGTATTGGATAATTAGCTGAAGAGGACAATTTTGCAGGGCTAAAGGGAAAAGGTGGGGGAGTTGGACTAGCTGAGCACTCTTGAAAAGAGCCAGCATGGACACAATGGGGCAAATGGCCTCCTTCTGTGCTGTAACCATTCTATGATTCTAAGTCCTTTTTTAATTCGAAGTCTAATTTTGAAAGGAACCTTCCATTTTGTTAAGTATACAGAGGGTGAATGTTGGACTTCAACATTGGGAATATTAATTAACAATGCTGCCACTAGTGACTTGAAGCATCCTAGGGCAGTAATAAACGCAAACATCAAGTCCAGGTAGACATTCTGTTAGATCCACCAAGACCCTACATGTATGGGAATTGTTATGTGTGATTGAAACCAAAGAAGTCACTGATGTTTATTCTGGTGCCAAACAGGCTGATTGGGTTACTTCATGTGTTTTTTTTTATCATGGGTAGAACTGGAAATATAAAACATTAGATTGGATGAAAGCTTAAAATATTAAACAAACTGGTATACACTTAACCATAGTGATATCACACAGTTTATGGAGCACAATTACGGCTTGCCGAGGGCTCGGTTTTTTGAGGTTTGATTGCAAGATTTGTTTTCAGTACGTCCCTCCTCCACACTCCCCAACTTTAACAAGGGGGTTAATTTTTACTGCCTGGTGTTAACAGGGCAGCGGGAAAGCTACTGACCCCATTTTGAGGCCGTTATGGCTCTGTTAACAACAGGCAATTCAGCTGGCTCCATTTTGAAAGGGCCTCCCATCGGGTGTCCAAAGCACCCACCTGTTTCAGATGATAGGCCTCAGTTAGTTTGGAAATCAGGATCCTCTGATGTAAATAGGACCCCAATTGTCAGCTAAGATCAGAACTGGTTTATGTCTGCGCAGTGCTCACTCCGATCAGTTCCATGGGTGATAGAATTATCAAAGAGGCGGGTTAAAGGTAACCTTGCAACCTTGCTGACAGCTGCCTTAGCATGATTTTCAGGCCTCAACACCAGCTTGGCTTCCTGCAACTTGCCCGGGGCCTCCATATTACAGGGGTCTCTTCACCATGTGAATGGGTGGCCGACCAGAGTGCTCTACCAGTCCGGTCAAAATTGACCCCATTCAAAAAGTATCCCCCACAGAAAGAGTTGTCATTTGGTATATAATTTTCTATAGCGTGTGATGCACTAGGACCGCTAACTTGTAAAATTGATCTTGACATGTCTTGCCACATCAGAACATCTCAAAAGCGCTCAACACAACTCATTACACCTACTGCAATCCCAGTCTGACAGCTATGTTCTTTAGGACTCAACCAGCTCGGTCAGTGGTGGCACCACCGAGCCAACCTTGGTGATGAACATTGAGACCCAGAATTCATTCTGTGCCCTTACTGCCCTCAGTTCTTCTCCCAAGTGGTGTTCAACATGAAGGAGTACGGATTCATCAGCTGAGGGAGGGCATAGGTTGTGATCAGCAGGTTTGAGAAATTCCTGAACGATGGTTGAGAACTTTGTTCAAAGGACTGGTGGATTGGTTGAAGGGAATCTCCGATTCAATCACATTTTTGGAAATGCTGGAATTTGCTGTGCAGAGCAGATAGCTGGAAAAGGAAATGACCATTTTCTTTCTTGTGTTGCTGTTGTTCGTATACAGTGCCTTCATGTAAAAGATGAACGGAAAATCTCCACATTTTCACGGGGAATAAAGGAAATTGTTTGCGATGTTTGTCGGCGCATGTTAAAATGGTGAACCACTCACAGGACTCACAGCCAGGTGAGGGCTGTAGCCCCTCAGCTGGACATATCAGGAGTAAGTCATTTATTCTTGTATAGTCATTTATTGTTGATTATACAATAGCTGGGTATCCAAAATAATGGCAAGAAGAATAAAGCTACGAGAAAAGATTGTGGGGAGAGTGGGCTTATTTTCTTTGGAACAGAGGAGGCTGAGGGGAGATTTAATTAAGGTGTATAAAATTATGAGGGGCCTAGACAGAGTGGATAGGAAGGACCTATCTCCCTTAGCAGAGGAATCAATAACAAGGGAACATAGATTTAAGGTAATTCACAAGAACACAGGGAAGAGGAGCAGAAGTAGACCGTATGGCCCATTGAGCCTGCTCTGCCATTCAATATGATCATAGCTGATCTTAGCTTTAACTCCACTTTCCCACTCACTTGCCATATCTCTTGATTCCCTGAGATACCGAAAATCTATCTCAGCCTTAAACATATTCAGTGATGAAGCATCCATAACCCTCTGGGGTAAAGAATTCCAAAGATTCACAACCCTTTGAGTGAAGTGATTTCTCCTCATATCAGTCCTAAATGATCGGCCCCTTAACCTGATGTTGTGCCCCCGTGTTTTAGATTCCTCGACCAGCGGAAACAATCTCTCAGTGTCTACCCTATTCAGCCCCTTCAGAATCTTGTATGTTTCAATGAGATCCCCTCTCATTCTTCTCAACTCCAGAGAATATAGGCCCAATTTAATAGCCTCTCATCATAGGACAACCCCCTCATCCCAGGGTTCAATCTAGTGAACCTTCATTGTACCGCCTCAATGTAAGTATATCCTTTCTTAAATGCGGAGACCAAAACTGCACACAGTACTCCAGATGTGGTCTCACCAAAACCCTGTACAATTGTAGCAAGATTGGTAGAAGGATTAGAGGGAAGTTGAGGGGAATTGTTTTCACCCAGAGGCTTATTGGGTGTCTGAATCTCACTGCCTGACAGGGTGGTTGGTGGAGGCAGAAACCCTCATCACATTTCAAAAATACTTGGATATGCGCTTGAAATGCTGTAAGATACAAGGCTAAGGGTCAAGAGCTTGAAGGTGGGATTAGACTGGATAGCTCTTTTTCCACCAGTACAGACGTGATCAGCCAAATGACCTCCTTCTGTGCTGTAATTTTTTCTGTTTCTATGTTCTATGCTTCTAGGTCTTAATCACAGGCAGCAGTCCTCAATCTGAAATGTAATATAACATATATCTCAAAGCATTTTATGGTGTCAGCCATAGTTCAGTGGGTAGCACTCTTACCACTGAGTCAGAAGATTGTGGGTTCAAGTCCCACTCCAGAGACTTGAGCATGAAGTACAGGCTGAACTCTAGCGCAGTATTGAAGGAGTGCTTAAAGTGTCAGAGGTGCCATCTCTCAGATGAGTTAAACTGAGGCCCCATCTACCCTCTCAGATAGATATAAGAGATCCCATGGCAATATTTCAAAGAAGAACAGGGTATTTCTCCCCTGTGGCCTAGCCATTGTTTATTCCTCAAGCAACTTAAAAATTAAACAGATTATCTCTTTATTTATCACATTGCTGTTTGTGGGATCTTGCTATTTGCAAATTGGCTGTCACATTTCTTACATTACAACAAATGACTACACTTCAAAAGTACTTAATTGGCTATAAAGTGCTTTGGGACATCCTGAGGTTGAGAAAGACACTATGTAAATGAAAGGCTTTCTGTTATACGACGCAACATTAAAAAAGAAGTCGGAGGATCAGAGAAAGTGTCGGACATGTGGCTTGGGTTGGGGTCAGGAGTAATGCAGCAATGTAATCCCAGTATGGATGTTACCCAGTTGTCATTATCCAATGCTTTTGACATCTGCATGTATTGCACAGCTCTCTCACATCTGTTGGGACCAATGTATGTCATTCATAAGCCAAATATTCTGATTAATCCGAAAATCACTGGGACCAGCTTCATTTCCTATGTTCTCAAATGCCTGAAGAAAATAACCAGACTATGATAAAAGTGTATGACCACAAATCCAGACTTTGCCAGTCGTTACTTGTTTCCTTCACTTGTGAAAAAAAATCAGTTAATTTCAACAATAGTCCAAATATATACATAAAATAAACAATGTCCGACATTTGGATGACCTCGTGACATGAGTGGTCTCTGGATAGAATGTCCACAATGATTTATTCTTCCCAATCTGTGTCCAGTTCCTGCTTTCTGTGAACAGATAAGTTTTTTTTTTGTACTCCAAGTTATGTTAGATTACACTGGTGTGCTGTTCTTAACAACAACAACTTGTATTTATTTTGCATCTTTAACGTAATAAAACGTCTCAAGGCACTTCACAGGAGCGTTAAAAAGCAAAATATGACACTGAGCCAGATAGGGAGATATTAGGACAGATGACCAAAAGCTTGGCCAAAAAAGTAGGTTTGAAGGAGCGTCTAAAAGCAGGAAAGAGTGGAAGAGAGACGGAGAGGTGTAGGGAGAATATTCCAGAGCTTAGGGCCTAGGCAGCTGAAGGCACGGCCGCCAATGGCGGAGCAATTAAAATTGGGATGTTTAAGAGGCCAGAATTAGAGGAAAGCACATATCTCGAAGGGTTGTGGGTCTGGAGGACCTCGCCCCCATCGATCTACCTGTTGTAAATGCATCTGTCCATGAGAGTATTGGTAGACATAACCATTGCACAATACTTGTGGAGACAAAGTCCCATCTTCACACTGACGATACCCTTCATCGTGTTGTGTGGCACTACTACCATGCTAAATGGAATAGACTCAGCTCAAAACTGGGCATCCATGAGAGCCATGAGCAGCAGCAGAATTGTATTGTACAACAATCTTTAAGCACATGACCTGGCATATCCCTCACCCTACCATTACCATTAAGGCAGGCGCCAACCCTGGTTCAATAAGGAATAGAGAAGAGCATGCCAGTGTACTATTCTGGTCAGTGTGCTGTTAATATTAAATGAGAATAGTAGACTTTGGGTCAAAGTTACAGGAGTCTTATCTCTAAGGCAACTACATTAACACTGAGCAACATGAGGGTCAGACATGTGATATCACATCCTGTGATGATGCTTAAGGTCGATATACATAATCTATCCAGCAACAGCTTATGCACATTATACTCCAGCCAGGAGCAGCACCTGGTGTACCTAAAAATGCTAACCCGATGGAGCGACCACACAGGACTACATGCATGCTAAACAGCAGAAGCAGTGTGCCATACAGACTGAAGTAACAACAACAACAACTTATATTTACACAGTGCCTTTAATGTAATAAAACATCCCAAGGCACTTTACAGGTGCATTATAAAAACAAAATTTGACACTGAGCCACATAAGGAGATACAAGGGCAGATGACCAAAAGCTTGGTTGAAGAGGTAGGTTTTAAGGAGTGTCGTAAAGGAGGAAAATGAGGTTGGGAGATGGAGAGGTATAAGGAGGGAATTCCAGAGCTTGGGGCCGAGGCAACTGAAGGCGCAGCCACCAATGATGGGACAATTAAAATCAGGGATGCGCAAGAGGTCAGAATTGGTGGACCGCAGGTATCTTGGAGAGTTGCGGGACTGGAGGAGATTTCAGAGATAGGGAGGGGCAAAGCCATGGAGGGATTTGAAAATAAGGATGAGAATTTTAAAATCGAGGCATTGCTTAACCGGGAGTCAATGTAGGTTAGCGAGTACAGGGATAATAGGTGAACGGGATTTGGTGCGTATTAGGACATGGGTTGCAGAGTTTTGGATGATGTCAAGTTTACAGCGGGTAGAACATTGAATAGTCAAGTCTTGAGGTTACAAAGGTATGGATGAGAGTTTCAGCAGCAGATAAGCTGAGGTGGGATGGAGACAGGCAATATTATGGAGGTGGAGATATGTGATCTTCGTGATGGTGTGGATTTGTGGTTGAAAGCTCATCTCTGGGTCAAATATAGCACCAAGGCCTCAGACAGTTGCCAGAGAGAGGGATGGAGTTGATGGGTAGGGAATAGAGTTTGTGGTGGGGACCGTAAACAATGGTCTTCACAATATTTAATTGGAGGAAATTTCTGCTCATCCAGTGCTGGATGTCGGATAAGCAGCCTGACAATTTAGAGATAGTGGAGAGGTCGAAACAGGTGGTGGTGACTTAGAGCTGAGTGCCACCAGCATACATGTGAGAATTGATATGTTTTCAGATGATGTCACCGAGGGGCAGCATGTAAATAAGGAATGGGAGGGACACAAGGATAGATCCTTGGGGGACACCAGAGGTAAGGGTGTGGGAGCAGGAAGAGAAGCCATTGCAGGTGATTCTCTGGTGACAATTAGATAAGAATGAAACCAGGTGAGAGCAGTACACCCAGATGGACAACAGTGGAGAGGCATTGGAGGAGGATGGTGTGGTCAACCGTGTCAAAGGCTGCAGACAGGTCGAGAAGGATGAGGAGGGAAAGTTTACCTTTGGCACAGTCACTTAGGATGTCATTTGTGACTTTGATAAGAGATGTTTCAGTAATGTGACAGGGCCGGAAACCCGATTGGAGGGATCCAAACATGGCGTCTTGGGAAAGGTGGGCACAAATTCGGGAGGTGACAACAAATTCAAGACTTTGGAGAGGAAAGGGAGGTTGGAGATGGGTGGTAGTTTGCCAGGACAGAGGGGTCAAGGGTTGATATTTTGAGGCAATCCTACAGCCAACAGATCAGATCAAGGCCCGCAGTCCTGCCACATTCATGTATGAATGGTGCTTTACAATTAAACAACTAATGGGAGGAGGAGGCTCCATAAACATCTGCTTCCTCAACAATGGCGGAGCCCAGAAAATGAGTACAAAGACTAAGCTGAAACATTTGCAATCATCTATAACCAGAAGTGCTGAGCAAACGATCCATCTTGGCCTCCTCCTGAGGTCCCTTCCATCACAGCTGCCAGTCTTCAGACAATTCGATTCACTCCATGTGATACAGCAAAGGCTATGGGCCCTGACAACATCCCAGCTGTAATATTGAAGACGTGTGCTCCAGAACTAGCCGTGCCCTTAGCCAAGCTGTTCCAATTTAGCACAGCTACAACACTGGCATCTACCAGCAATGAGGAAAATTGCCCAGATATGTCCTGTCCACAAATATCAGGACAAATCCAATCCAGCCAATTACTGCCCCATCAGTCTACTCTCGATCATCAGCAAAGTGATGGAAGATGTTGTTGACAATGCTATCAAACTGCACTTAATCAGCAATCACCTGCTCACCGATACTCAGTTTGGGTTCTGCCAGGGCCTCTTGGCTCCAGGCCTCATTACAGCCTTGGTCCAAACATGGACAAAAGAGCTGAATTCCAGAGGTGATGTGACAGTGACTGTCCTTAACATGAAAGCAGCATTGGACTGAGTATGGCATCAAGGAGACCTGGCAAAACTGAAGTCAATTGGAATCAAGGGGAAAACTCTCCGCTGGTTGGAATCATACCTAATTCAAAGGAAGTTGGTTGTTGCTGTTGGAGGCCAATCATCTCAGCCTAAGGACATTGCTGCAGGAGTTCCTCGGGGTAGTGTCCTCGGCCCAACCATCTTCACCTTCCCTCCATCATAAGGTAAGAAATGGGGATGTTCGCTGATGATTGCACAATGTTCAGTACCATTTGTAACTCATCAAATAATGAAACAGTCCATGCCTGCATGCAGCAAGATCTGAACAACATTCAGGCTTGGGCTGATTAGTGGCAAGTAACATTTGCGCCACACAAGTGCCAGGCAATGACTATCTCTAACATGAGAGAATCTAACCATCTCCCCTTAAGATTCAATGGCATTACTATCACTGAATCTCCCACCAGATCTGGCACTGCTCTGCTGGAGGTGACAGAAGGTGTCAAGCATATCTGCTATAATGTGGATTGCAGTTTTCTAATGGTAGGAATATGCCTGGATAACCAATGCATTCCAGCACTCAGGGCTGCTATGGCAAGGGGTGTGGGAGGCTTTTAAAAGTGAAATTGGTGGGCAGAATTAGGACAAAAGTAAAAAAGAAAATAAAACAATTTTTGTGTGGCCCTGAAAGCCAGCACCTCCTGCTATGGTGTCCATTGCCCACCAAAGCCATTTCCCACAATCCTCGGGTGTGCTTATTCCTAAAGATGGCAGTGATCCTGCCAGAAGCCTACCTAAAATATGGAGAAAATAACCCAACTCCAGAAAATGGACCTGAGTTGAAGGGCAGGAAAGCAGCGGGTTACAAAAACTGGCTCTTCTGGGATTCTGCTGAAGCAAAGCAGTCCCAGCCAAGGTCCACATTCTGCTTTCCCAATCCTCTGTGAATCAAACAAATCCTCACCATCGCTACAGACTCCATTTCCTCTCAGAACAAGTATTGATCCACTTCTTTGTTAAAGGTATGAATTGCCCCAGAATTAATATCTAGGTGACTTATGAGAAAGAGGGAAGTTGTATTTACAAAGTCAGATTGTGCCAAAGTCCCAAAGTGTTACTTCTGAAGGGCAGACACCATTTCACTACATGCATTGCTTTCTCTTTATCTGGTTATAACCCTTGTGATTTTGGATGAAGTTCCGAATGAACCTTTAAAAATTGGAAACTATTGGCTGCCCTTTGGCACTGGGAGTCCTAATGGCAGTCTGATGTGAGGATTGTTTAAATGTTTTGAAAAGCTAAGTGGTAAGAATACTGGGGTTATTTAAAACACATTTACATTTTTTAATGGAAGGATCAATGCACTAGAAGGCTGAGCTTCAACGGGTCGAATAGCCTGATTTTTTACCGAATTCTTTTCAATGATGTGAGTTCTGACGCATTATGGGTTATATGAACAGTTACAACCTTTCTTCCCCATGAAGTGGGGCACTTAACTAATCATTGACTAGTCCAAATTTATTTATTTAGAGATACAGCACTGAAACAGGCCCTTTGGCCCACCGAGTCTGTGCCGACCATCAACCACCTATTTATACTAATCCTACATTCCTACCACATCCCCACAATTCCCCTACCAATACTAGGGGCAATTTATAATGGCCAATTTACCTATCAACCTGCAAGTCTTTGGCAGGAAACCGGAGCACCCGGTGAAAACCCATGCGATCATAGGGAGAACTTGCAAAGCCCGCACAGGCAGTACCCAGAATTGAACCCGGGTCGCTGGAGCTGTGAGGCTGCAGTGCTAACTACTGTGCCACTGTGCCGCCCCTGTGCAGCAAAGAAATCGAAGCCTCAAGTAGTCTTTGACATTGAATGTATGAACACTGTGCTATGTGACACCAGCCTAGGATTGTCAACCCTCTAGAGTTGTCCTGGAGTCTTTGGGAATTAAAGATCAATTGCCTGGATGCTGCTGTGAGCCGCCAGGGAAGAAAATCATTGGGGCCTTAAAATATTTGTGTGTTTTGTTCCCCATTTCCTTTGAACACTTTTGTTTATTAATTATAAAAATATTGGCAATAGGAAAAAAAAACATTTAAAGGCATGTAATGGACTCTGCAGGATTCCTGCACCAACCAAGGTGGATAATAAGGAGATGGCAGATGAATTGAACAGATATTTTGCATCGGTCTTCACTATTGAGGATACAAGTAACATCCCAGAATTAGCTGTAAGTCAGGAAATGGAAGTGAGGGAGGAACTCAAGAAAATTACAATCACCAGGAAAGTGATACTGAACAAATTGTTGGAGCTGCGGGCTGACAAGTCCCCGGGTCCTGATGGACTTCATTCTAGGGTCTTAAAAGAAGTGGCTAGTGAGATAGTTGATGCGTTAGTTTTAATTTTCCAAAGTTCCCTAGATTTGGGAAAGGTTCCGTTAGATTGGAAAATAACGAATGTAACTCCTTTATTCAAAAAGGGAGGGAGACAGAAAGCAGGAAACTACAGGCCAGTTAGCTTAACATCTGCCTTAGGGAAAATGTTAGAAGCTATTATTAAAGACATTATAGCAGGGCATTTAGAAAAATTTAAGGTTATCAGGCAGAGTCAACATGGTTTTGCGAAAGGGAAATCATGTTTAACCAATTTATTGGAGTTCTTTGAGGGAGTTACATGTGCTGTGGATAAAGGGGAACCAGTGGATGTATTGTACTTAGATTTCCAGAAGGCATTTGATAAGGTGCCCCATCAAAGGTTATTGCAGAAAATAAAAGCTCATGGTGTAGGGGGTAACATATTGGCATGGATAGAAGATTGACTAGCTAACAGGAAACAGAGAGGAGTCATAAATGGGTCATTTTCTGTTTGGCAAGATCCAACGAGTGGTGTGCTACAGGGATCTGTGCTGGGGCCTCAACTTTTTACAATTTATATAAATGACTTAGATGGGACCAAAGGTATGGTTGCTAAATTTGCTAATGACACAAAGCTAGGTAGGAAAGTAACTTGTGAAGAGGACATAAGAGGTCTACAAAGGGATATAGATAGGTTAAGTGAATGGGCAAACACCTGGCAAATGGAGTATAATGTGGGAAAGTGGGAAATTGTCCACTTTGGCAGGAAGAATAAAAGAGAAGCAAATTATCTAAATGGTGAGAGATTTCAGAGCTCTGAGATGCAGAGGGCTCTGGGTGTCCTAGTGCATGAATTGCAAAAGGTTAGTATGCAGGTACAGCATGTAATTATGAAAGCGAATAGAATGTTATTGTTTATCGCAAGGGGAATTGAATGCAAAAGTAGGGAGGTTATGCTTCAGCTATACCGGGCATTGGTGAGACCACATCTGGAGTACTGTGTACAGTATTGGTCTCTTTTTTTAAGGAAGGATGTCAATGCATTGAAGACATTACAGAGAAGATTTACTAGACTAATACTTGGAATGGGTGGGCTGTCTTATGAGGAAAAATTGTACAGGCTTGGCTTGTATCTGCTGGAATTTAGAAGAGTAAGAGGCGACTTGATTGACGCATATATGATCTTGCGGGGTCTTGACAGGGTGGATGTGGAAAGGATGTTTCCCCTTGTGGGAGAATCTAGAACAAGGGGTCACTGTTTAAAAATAAGGGGTCGCCCATTTAAGTCAGAGATGAGGAGAAATTTGTTCTCTCAGTGGGTCATGAGTCTTTGGAATTCTCTTCCTCAAAAGGCAGTGGAAGCAGAGTCTTTGAATATTTTTAAGGCAGAGGTAGATAGATTCTTGATAAGCAAGGGGACGGAAGGTTATCGGGGGTAGGTGGAAATGTGGAGTAATCAGTCCAGCCCTGAACTTATTGAATGGCAGAGCAGGCTCGAAGGGCCGAATGGCCTACTCCTGCTCCTGCTCCTAATTCATATGTTCGTAAGGAGAGTCTGGGTAGAGGGGATGCAATCGGGGTGGGATTAGTATTGGCCAGCACCCAATCCTGCCCCTCCCAGCTCTACAATAGGGTAAGTAATAATAATTCAAATCTTCCCTTTGGGAGACAATCTCCAGCTATCCTTTTAAAGGCTGTTGGTGTTGTAGGGCATATGCCAAGTGCATGGACAACCCAATTTTGTAAAGGAAGCCAAAATCTTGCATACGCAAAAGACCTAACACCCGTTTCAGGCGCACCCAGGAGCCTTTATCATGATGATGGGGGCACTCGTCCAGCTCGGAATGAAGGCTTGCATGCCACCCGTCATATTGGACCCTTAGGCACCCATTTTGTAATACAGGTGCAGCACAATCCAATTTCTAGGCCAATGTCCCTGACCCTAAAAATGTAAAACGCACAGAAAATGGAAATGTACACAATGCAGATACATCAATCTCAAAATAACTCGTGTTAGTTCTTTGATTATAACGCAACCCTACAGTTTGTATAATCTTTCCTTTCCACTTTGGACTGTGAATCTTAGGGAAAATGTAATACCTGTGTATAATATTCCTCCCAACCAATCTTAACTTTGGAATTCTATATATAAATATTCAACATCAGAGCTACAATCAGTAAAAACTTCTATGATAGTTGAGTGTGCTGAGATGCTTAGGTATTTCCATGTACAGAACTAGATTCAGCTTTTAAAGCCACTCCTGCTGTCGTTAAACTGCTGAATTCAAATTTTACATTTCAAGCAGTTCACCATTCCTGGGACACCTAGAATTGGTTTCCATTTAAATACCCATGTAAATCTGTTTAAATAGTCACCATCTACAAGGCACAAGTCAGGAGAGTGATGGAATACTCTCCACTTGCCTGGATGGGTGCAACTCCAACAATAGTCAAGAAGCTCGACACCACCCAGGACAAAGCAGCCCACTTGATTGGCACCCCATTCACCACCTTAAATTGTCACACCTTCCACCACTGGCTCAGCATGGCTGCAGTGTGTACCACATACTAGATGCACTGCAGCAACTCGCCAAGACTCCTTCGCTCCTTCAACAGCACCTTTCAAACCTGGGACCTTTACCAGCAAAAAGACCAAGAGAAGCAGGGAATGCCATCACCTCCAAGTCACACACCAACCTGATTTGGACATATGTCACCATTTCTTCCTCTCTCTGAGAGCACCTTCACCACATGAACTCCTCTGGTTCAAGAAGACAGCCCATCATCACCTTCTCAAGGCCATCTAGGGATGGGCAATAAATGTCAGCATTGCCAACAATGCCCACATCCCGAGAGGGAATTAAAAAAAAAATACATCCGCTGCTTTTCGAGAGCCAGTTGTGGGGGAGCGGGGGGTTGTGTGTGGGGGTGGTGGGGCGGGGGTGGGGGGGGTGGGGTGGGTGATGGGGTTAGTGGTGAGAGACGAAAATTATGTTTGGTCTTCAAAATTTTCTTGTGACCTGATCCACAAAACTTACAGTAAAAACGTTATGTTTAATAGCAATGTAAATTTATTGAAATCTATTAACGAAAGGCACAGGGAGCCCCTTGTCAGAAGATTGGGCCTGGAGCAGCACATGTCCACTATACAGCCTGCCTAAATTTTCTAATGGATAGGAGGTTGAACTAGCTATGTAAACTGGTGCACATGCCCAGCACTGTGGGATCAGGCAAGCAGAGAGCCAACCCTTTTAATGTTCATATTTCATCTGGATGTGCAAATATTTGAACATTTTGTATTCCAGGCACACAACCAAGCAACTGTAAAGGGAGGAAATACATGTGTAGAGCAGTTTTTTTGAAAACTGTCGACAAAAGAATAAAAACAATGTTGTTTCAATTAATGAAGCTGGAACTGGCTTGCAGCCAATCTGAATCAAGACAATATCCATACATGGAATGATGAAGGAATCAAAGTGGAAAATTTCAAATAGCCTTCATAGGACTCCAGCCCTCGGACTGATCAATGACCCTACTACAAATCTCAAGTTGTGCAGTGTTTAAAAGGCTATGCTCTGCTATACATAGACACAGTAACTATTAGCCTTTTAGCTCCACACCACATAACAATGCCCAACAGAAAGGTTAGAAACATGTGTGCTTTACAGGAAGTTTTTGTTGAGGCCAATCCAGTCACTATTTGCTATGTCTCTTCCATGATCCCAAATGACTTCATTCAAAGCAACATCTGCCTGCAAGGACACACTTCAAATTTTAGATTTACACTCCTTTTTAAGCTGGGCTCCGATATACAGCCCTTTAAAGGTAATATTGATTTAGTTCTTGGCAACTAGTGTAACTAATATTGTTCTTCTAATTGTTGCCGCTCCCTTGCTTGTGGGGGCACTGTCTCATGTTTGGGTGTGGTTCCAGGGAACTGGCCATTTGTCACCGCGTTACCCTGATTTTATGTGTAAGCCCGGACAGCAACTGCCAGCAGGCTGCTTGACCATGGAGGGCATCACAGTGACACTTATACCTAGTGACTTCTGCTGGGAAACAAGTGTGCTTTCCAGCAGACGTTTCTGGTTAGACAGGAGCTGGAGTTATTTCCCTCCTTAACCATGAGCCAATTAAATAAATTTTACTATTTTCATTTATTGCTCCCCAGTATACACAAGAATGACCTTGAAAATGTACAGGCCACAATTCCCTGCATTCTCTCAACCACTTGCTACCCACACCTCTCAAATACGAGTTACATCCCATCCCCATTACCCACTAACCCCAATGTTCATTTGCTCTAGCCACCCACTTAAATTCTCACCACTCAATACCCCCCACCTCATAACCAACCCTCTCCCTGTCCCCCCTCAAAAATACCTACGAGTACAATACTTGCTGCCTCCTCTCGATCCTGTCCCTTCAGTACAGGTGCCTCTACCAAATACCTAATACTCCAGATCCTCACTGCTTTCCTTCTCGCAACTACTCATATCTCTCACAAAAGGAACCATAGTTCTGATCTGAAGCCTGAAGAGTAATTAAACTCTGATGTCACTCCATGTTTCCTTAACTGCAATTAGACTTTGTGGCCTTAAAGATAGCACGTTTCACCTTAGCCTCAGAATAATACATTGTACATCATATATTTCTCCGGTCTTTGTAAAATAGCGCATCATTCACTTCCCGTCAATAGTGCCGCAGGAGATCTTTCAATCTATCAATATAAGATGGGACATCTAATATGAACTTCCCATCCAGCATATTAGCTCATGAGCCAAGAGTGCAAGCAATAGCCTTTACTTCCAAGCTTCCAGTCTCTCGCTCACTGTGCAGGGCTCAAGAGTTGGTAGATGGTGGATTGACACAAGATGTCATGACGGTTGACAGGAAAGTGGATGGAGATGATCATGATAAGCTGCTGGTGATCATGCAGCAGTTGCAAATTAATGGAGTGAAAGTTTTTGTGATCTATGCAGGCACTGGGGTCATCCAGTGGAGCCCGCATAGCAATGTAGGTACAGTTAATGAGGCCCAATGAGATGTTAACCCGAGGCCACATCTACCTGCTCGGGTGGCTGTAAGAGATCCCATGGCATTGGCATTATCCCCAGTATCCTAGCCAATATTTATCCCTCAATCAACATCACAAAAACAAATTATCACATTGCTGTTTTTGGGAGCTTGTGAAACGCAAATCGGCTGCCATGTTTCCTACATGCAAAAAAAGTGACTACACTTCAAAAATACTTCATTAGCTGTAAATCACTTTGAGACAATTAGTGGTTGTGAAAAGTGCTATAGAAATGTAATTCTTTCTTTCATCTTTCCCTGAACTTTGGGGAAGACAGCAATCTGCACGAACCGCAGATCCTTTTCCTGCTGTTTCTGATTGTGGATGTGAAACGTGATGAAAGCTCCAGCAAACATAGAATCAGTTAACCTGCTTAATGTGAGGATGAAGCACATACCGGACTGATCAGCGGCGAGCTCAAAAACGCCAAAGAACCGCCGTGATCCCTGCGCGGCGGCTCATTTAAATAGCCAGGGCAGCCCACACCCCCCAAATCACGTGGAGGGGGCTGGCTGTCTGTTGCCTGCAATGGCGTCAGCTGCCTGTTCGCAGGCACTGACTCCACTTTTAAAGGGCAGCCAGCTATGCCGGCATATTTAAATTTTTAAAGATACACCTCCACCCCCCCAAATTTATTGAATACATTTCTAACGCCCCTTTCTCACCCCCAATAACAATAACAATAACTATTTACCCTTTCCCCCACAAAACACTTTTTAAATCTGACCATCCCCCCAATACTGCACAAAGTTTAAAGTTCACACTGTCACACCATCCCCTACACCCATTACATTTATTTGACCTTGTTCCCCACCCCACATTTAAAATCTTAACTCACTCCCTCACCACACTAGCATCACACCAGCTTTCCCCATTCAGGGAATTGAAGGTGTGGGAGAGCCGGCTGCTGCATTGAGGATCGTGGCGGGCCTGGAAGATTAAAGGTAAGTTTATTTAAATTTATTCATCCTGTTTATTTAAATATTGTAATTCCGTTCCCATTTCCCAGCGGTAGGGGTGGAGGGATGGGGGCACCACGGAGCCTCGTCGCTGTCGGGAAATTCGGGCTGGTCGCTTCTGGCATCGGCCTCCGTGGCGGGCCTCTGCCAGAACAATCTTCCACATCTGACCCCTGCCACAGAGCCCGATGATGTGATCTTGGTAAAATCCAGCCCACTGAATGAATGATATTGCTGATATCCCCTGATGCAACCTGGAAGGATCTGGAGGCAAAGAAACTGAAGGCTGTAGTATCCATGATTGCAACAGTCAACACTTGGTTTTGCTGAAGGGAGACTGTGACAGTATTCTTGCACAAGTGCAGACTCCTTAAGCACTGCTTCGCTGAGAAACATAGTAGGAACATAGACGCCCTGTTTGTGGGCAAAACTGCACCAGATGGAGTTCAATATAGGGAAGGCTGAGGTCAGCTGCTTTGGATCCAAGAAAGACAAATCTAAATATTTCCTGAATGGAGAGAGACTAGGAACTGTGGAGCACCAAAGGAATTGGGTGTCCAGGTACACAGATCACTAAAAGCTAGTGAGCAGGTACCAGAAGATAATGGAATGTGGGACATTATGTCAGGAGTGTTGGCATTCAAAAAGTGAGGATTCCACCTGGCGTTCTGTGTTCGGTTTTGGACACTGCACCTCAGGAAGGATATGCTGGCCTTGGAGGGGGTGAAGTGAAGATTCCCCAGAATGATAC
Source organism: Heterodontus francisci (assembly GCF_036365525.1). NCBI lineage: Eukaryota > Metazoa > Chordata > Chondrichthyes > Heterodontiformes > Heterodontidae > Heterodontus > Heterodontus francisci. The sequence continues at coordinate 23,294,046 of NC_090390.1, read as the reverse complement.
CAAGGCTTGAAGGGTTATGGAGAGTTTTCTTAAACTGGTTGGCATTCCTTTGAGTTCAGATAAGTGATCCAAACAAGGTGATTAACAGATTAAAGGGATTCAATAGGGTAGATTGAGAGAAAATGTTTCCTCAAGTAGGGGAATCCAGAATAAGAGGGCATATTGTAAATATTAGATCTAGGACATTTAGGAATGAAATCAGGAAGCATTTTTTTCACACAAAGGTTGATGGAAATCTAATACTCTTCCTCACCCTCCCCTCACTGCTCACCCCTCCAACTGTTGTGGATGCTAGGGGATTGATAAATTTTTATTAGGTAAGGGTATTTAGGAATGTGGAGCAAAAGTGGCTAAATAGAGCTGAGTTACAGTTCAGCCATGATCTAATAGAATGGCAGAATAGGCTCTAAGGGCTGAATGGCCTCCTCCTATGTTTCAATGGGAAGGTGTCTGCAAGCTCTCCTCCTTTGTCATCTCCCTGCTGCTGCAGCTCCATGTGATCCTTCCACCTGTTGTAACTTTATCTCTTCCTCTCACTGGAATGGAATGACTAAAAGGATGCCCATTATCAGAAAAAGACTGTTTCCCCGCCACCACCCCCGCCCCGCCCCGCCCCGCCCCAAGGTCATCCTAAAGGTCATCCAGCCACAATAAACAAAAAAAAAGTCATTCTACACCTAAAAAACATCTGAGAAGTGCAGGGCAAGATGTATTGTCAAGCATCTCAACAATGTAAATTAGAGCAGGTGAGTGCCCCTTTAAGTTCCACTGGAACTGGCCGTTTCCAGTCTTGTACCACCTATGATTTATGGGTAGGTTTAGGGAGCAGGGGTGGCAGTACAGCCACACAAAGCATGGTGTCCAGGTCTGGGCTTTGTCATAGGGCCCACATTTAAATATATTCATTAGGCTCCACCCTGTTTCTTGTGTGAGTGCTGGCTGTCTAAATCAAAGCCTGCTTGAAAGCTGGAGCAGGAGGGCCTCCTGTGGCCTGTTGGCAATTTTGTTTCCCCAAACTTTATCCTGCTATTGGGGCAGTTGGGAAATGGTAATTGGCCCCTGCCCCAGTACGTTGGCCTGGTGATTAGGGATGCAGGTCCAGTGACACAGGCCTGTGCTTCAGGAGATTTCCTTGTCCTTCTTTGACCAGAAGACATGAGACATTACGGTCAAGATTGAGCACTCCCAAGACAACTGCCACTTGACTGAATATCACTGTAGCTCCACCTCTGAGACAGGACGTACCCAGAGATAGTGATGGAGGAATCAGGGACATTGGCTGATACATATGATTCTGTTAGTATGATAGTTGCTTGACTAGTCTGTGGTACAACTGTGGACTAACAGCTCAACTCAATAAATCTGGTAAAATGTGAGCTTGCAGCAGAAAAATGCTTGGCCTAAAAAACCTAACTATTTTTTTGAGAAAGTGACAAAGATGATTGATGAAGGAAGGGCAGTGGATGTTATCTATATGAACTTCAGTAAAGCCTTTGACAAGGTCCCTCATGGAAGACTGGTGCAAAAGGTGAAGTCACATGGGATCAGAGGGGAGCTGGCAAGATGGATACAGAACTGGCTCGGTCATAAAAGACAGAGGGTAACAGTGGAAGTGTGCTTTTCTAAATGGAGGCATGCGACTAGTGGTGTTCCGCAGGGATCAGTGCTGGGACCTTTGCTCTTTGTAGTATATATAAATGATTTGGAGGAAAATGTAGCTGGTCTGATTAGTAAGTTTGCAGACGACACAAAAGTTGGTGAGGTTGCGGATAATGATGAGGATTGTCAGAGGATACAGCAGGATATAGATCGATTGGAGACTTGGGCAGAGAAATGGCAGATGGAGTTTAATCCGGACAAATGTGAGGTAATGCATTTTGGAAGGTCTAATGCAGGTGGGAGGTATACAGTAAATGGCAGAACCCTTAGGAGTATTGACAGGCAGAGAGATATGGGCATACAGGTCCACAGGTCACTGAAAGTGGCAACGCAGGTTGATAAGGTAGTCAAGAAGGCATACGGCATGCTTGCCTTCATCGGTCGGAGCATAGAGTATAAAAATTGGCAAGTCATGTTGCAGCTGTACAGAATTTTAGTTCGGCCACACTTAGAATATTGCTTGCAATTCTGGTCGCCACACTACCAGAAGGATGTGGAGGCTTTGGAGAGGGTACAGAAGAGATTTACCAGGATGTTGCCTGGTCTGGAGGGCATTAGCTGTGAGGAGAGGTTGGATAAACTCAGATTGTTTTCACTGGAACGACGGAGGTGGAGGGGTGACATGATAGAGGTTTACAAAGTTATGAGAGGCATGGACAGAGTGGATAGTCAGAAGCTTTTTCCCAGGGTGGAAGAGTCAGTTACTAGGGGACATAGGTTTAAGGTGAGAGGGGCAAAGTTTAGAGGGGATGTGCGAGGCAAGTTCTTTACACAGAGGGTGGTGAGTGCCTGGAACTTGTTGCTGGGGGAAGTGGTGGAAGCAGGTACCATAGAGATGTTTAACAGGCATCTTGACAAATACATGAATAGGATGGGAATAGAGGGATACGGACCCCGGAAGTGCAGAAGGTTTTAGTTTAGGCAGGCAGCAAGATCGGCGCAGGCTTGGAGGGCTGAATGGCCTGTTCCTGTGCTGTACTGTTCTTTGTTCTTTGTTCTTTTTTCTTTGTTCACTAACATCCTGCAGGGAAGGAAACCTCTTTCCCCTACATGGTCTGGCTTATATGTGACTCCAGTCCCAAACTACATTGCTGACTCTAATGATCTAGCAAGTCACTCAGCTGTAAACATTCACTACAAAATTCTTAAGAAAATTGAATGACATCATCGTCAATGATTCTGGCACCCTAGTACCAGGTGACCCTTCCTCACTAACACCTGGGGACTGGTGTCTTGTTGGAAGAGTTGTACCACAGACTAGTCAAGCAACTATCATACTAACAGAATCAGATGTATCAGCCAATGTCCCTGATTCCTCCATCACTATCTCTGGGTACGTCCTGTCTCAGAGGTGGAGCTACAGTGATATTCAGTCAAGTGGCAGTTGTTTTGGGAGTGCTCAACATTGACCATAATGTCTCATGTCTTCTGGTCAAAGAAGGACAAGGGAATCTCCAGAAGCACAGGCCTGTGTCACTGGACCTGCATCAGATGGTGAGAGAACCCTCATCTTCACCAACTTACTGTTGGCATTGGTAGAAGTGACCACTGTAGAAACTCTCATCTCCACTGTGAGGGCATCCTCCATCATGTAGTGTGGCACTACCACTGTATTAAGTGGAACAGACCAATGATAGATCTAGCAGCCAGAAACTGGGTATGCATGAGGTGCTATGGGTCATCATCAGCAGCAGAATTGCAGACCACAACAATCTGTAAACTCATGACCCAGCTTATCCTCACTCTGTGATCACCATCCTGCCTGGAGACGAAGCCTGGTTCAATCAGGGTGTGTTAGGAGCAGTATCAGGCATACCTTAGGATAAGGTACAAACCAAGTGAAGCTACTTGCATGCTAAAAGGAAGAAAAAAAAGACTTGCATTTATATTGTGCTTTCATGATTTCAGAACGTCTCAAGCACTTTTCAGCCAATAAAGTACTTTTGAAGTGCAGTCACAGTTGTAATGTAGGAAACACAGCAGCCAATTTGCGCAGCAATGTATAATGACCAGATAATCTGTTTTAGTAAAGTTGGTTGAGGAATAAATATTGCCCAGGATTCCTCAGCTCTTCTTTGAATAATACCACACGGCAAACAGGGCCTCATCCAAAACTCGGTACCTCCGACAGTGTAGCACCTCTTCAAAGCTGCACTGCAGTGTCAGCCTAGATTTTCTGTTCAAGTCTCTGAGCATTCCCAAACTCAACCAGGGTCCAGCCCAACATGAGATAAAAGGCTGAAGTGTTCACAAGTGTCATTTCTTTGAAGAAAAATATCATTGCTCCCAACTCTTCCTGTAATCTAGGTTAAATTTAAACAAATGCATCTTGGCTCCACACCTGCCGCTTGCCCGAATTCAGTCCATTCTCCAAATCTGCTCAGCTATGCAAACATAAAGATTGGCCAATATTTAAATAAAATCTTGGTCTCTGTCCCATTGCCACTGTTTACCCTGGCTCTGCCCACTCACCAGCTATTGACCCTTCTGCTGCTTCTCTGGCTTGTTCAGCCCTCCCTCTTCTTGCCTTCCCTGCTTCAATTTAGAAAATGTTCTCTATTCCTCAGGGGAAGAGAGAAAGTTTGAGGAGGACTAACATCAGTGGTAGGGAAACTATTGGAAAAAATTCTGAGGGACAGGATTAATCTCCACTTGGAGAGGCAGGGATTAATCAATAAAAGCAAAATACTGCGGATGCTGGAAATCTGAAATAAAAACAAGAAATGCTGGAACCACTCAGCAGGTCTGGCCGCATATGTGGAAAGAGAAGCAGAGTTAACGTTTCAGGTCAGTGACCGAAGAAGGGTCCGAAGAAGGGACACTGATCCGAAACGTTAACTCTGTTTCTCTTTCCACAGATGCTGCCAGACCTGCTGAGTGGTTCCAGCATTTCTTGTTTTTATTAGGGATTAATCAATGATAGTCAGCCTGGCTTTGTTGGGGGGAGATAATGTCTAATAAATTTGATTGAATTTTTGAGGAGGAGACTGTGTGTGTAGATGAGGGTAAAGCAGATGATATAGTCTACATGGACTTCAGTAAGGCTTTTGATAAGGTCGCACATGGGAGATTGGTCAAGAAGGTAAGAGCCCATGGGATCTAGGGCAATTTGGCAAATTGGATCCAAAATTGGCTTAGTGGTAGGAGGCAGAGGGTGATGATCGAGAGTTGTTTTTGTGATTGAAAGCCAGTGGTGTACTGCAGGGATCGGTGCTGGGACCCTTGCTGTTTGCAGTGTACATTAATTATGTAGATGTGAATATAGCAGGTATGATCAGTAAGCTCTCAGATGACACGAAAATTGGTGGTGTTGTAAATAGTGAGAAGGAATGCCTTAGATTGCAGGACGATATAGATGGGCTGGTAAGATGGGCAGAGCAGTGGCAAATGGAATTTAATCCTGAGAAGTGTGAGGTGATGCATCTTGGGAGGACCAACAAGGCAAGGGAATATACAATGGATGGTAGGACCCTAGGAAGTACAGGGAGTCAGAGGGACCTTGGTGTACTTGTCCATAAATCACTGAAGGCAGCAGCACAGGTAGATAAGGTGGTTAGGAAGACATATGGGATACTTGCATTTATTAGCCGAGGCAAAAGAGCAGGGAGGTTATGATGGAGCTGTACAAAACGCTAGTAGGCCACAGCTGGAGTACTGTGTACAGTTCTGGTCGCCACACTATAGGAAGGATGTGATTGCACTGGAGAGGGTGCAGAGGAGATTCACCAGGATGTTGCCTGGGCTGGAGCATTTCAGCATTTCATGAAGAGAGACTGGATAGGCTAGGGTTGTTTTCCTTAGATCAGAGAAGGCTGAGGCGGGACCTGATAGAGGTATACAAAATCATGAGGGGTATAGTTAGGGTAGATAGGAAGAAACTTTTTCCCTTAGCGAAGGTGTCAATAACCAGGGGACATAGATTTAAGGTAAGGGGCAGGAGGTTTAGAGGGGATTTGAGGAAAAATATTTTTACCCAGAAGGTGTTTGGAATCTGGACCACACTGCCTGAAGAGGTGGTAGACGCAGGAACCTTCACAACATTTAAGAAGTATTTAGATGAGCACTTGAAACGCCATAGCGTACAAGGCTACGGGACAAGTGCTGGAAAATGGGATTAGAAAAGATAGGCTTGATGGCTGGCGTGGATACAGTGGGCCAAAGGGCCCACTTAGCTGCTGTTCAACTCTATGACTAGGAAATAAAATTGGAAGACGAAGAGATCCAGAGGACAAGGGACATTGGGGACGAAGAAATAGTGAGAGAGGGATTGAAACACAGAGAGATCAGCAGACAGACAAAGAGATTTGTGCATGGAGATAGGTATCAGGGGCAGAGAGAGAAAGATTGGAGCAGAGAGAGTGATTGAGGCAGAGAGCGAGAATTTGATGCAGAGAGAGAGAGAGATTGAGGCAGAGAGAGAGAGAGATTGAGGCAGAGAGAGATTGAGGCAGAGAGAGAGATTGATATAGAGAGAGAGAGATTGAGGCAGAGAGAGATTGAGGCACAGAGCGAGGGAGAGAGATTGAGGCAGAGAGAGATTGTGGCAGAGAGAGAGAGATAGAGGCAGAGAGAGGGAGATTGAGGCAGAGAGAGAGATTGAGGCAGAGAGAGAGAGATTGAGGCAGAGAGAGAGATTGAGGCAGAGAGAGAGAGATATTGAGGCAGAGAGAGAGAGAGAGATTGAGGCAGAGAGAGAGAGATTGACGCAGGGGAGAGAGAGACAGATTGAGGCAGAGCGAGAGAGAGATTGAGGCAGAGAGAGAGATTGAGAGAGAGAGAGATTGAGGCAGAGAGAGAGAGAGAGAGAGATTGAGGCAGAGAGAGAGAGATTAAGGCAGAGAGCGAGAGATTGAGGCAGAGAGAGAGAGATTGAGGCAGAGAGAGAGGGAGAGAGATAGATTGAGGCAGAGAAAGAGAGAGAGAGATTGAGGCAGAGAGAGAGAGATTGAGGCAGAGAGCGAGAGATTGAGGCAGAGAGAGAGTGTGTTTGAGGCAGAGAGCGAGATTGAGGTAGAGAAAGAAAGATTGAGGCAGAGAGAGAGAGAGATTGAGGCAGAGAGAGAGAGAGAGATTGAGGCAGAGAGAGAGAGAGAGATTGAGGCAGAGAGAGAGAGAGATTGAGAGAGAGAGAGAGAGATTGAGGCAGAGAGAAAGAGAGAGAGATTGAGGCAGAGAGAGAGAGAGAGATTGAGGCAGAGAGAGAGAGAGATTGAGGCAGAGAGAGAGAGAGAGATTGAGGCAGAGAGAGAGAGAGATTGACGCAGGGAGAGAGAAAGAGAGATTGAGGCAGAGAGAGAGAGAGATTGAGGCAGAGGGAGAGAGATTGAGAGAGAGAGAGTGAGATTGAGGCAGAGAGAGAGAGAGAGATTGAGGCAGAGAGAGAGAGAGAGAGAGAGAAATTGAGGAAGAGAGAGAGAACGAGATTGAGGCAGAGAGAGAGAGAGAGATTGAGGCAGAGAGAGAGAGAGATTGAGGAACAGAGAGAGAACAAGATTGAGGCAGAGAGAGAGAGATTGAGGCAGAGAGAGAGAGATTGAGGCAGAGAGAGGGAAATCAGGGACAGAAAGAGAAATCGGAGGCAGCGAGCAGGTGTGGGACGGAGAAAAGAGATTGGGGCAGGGAGACTGAAACATCAGGAGTCAGAGAGAGAGTGTGTGAGAGATAGGGATAGACAGGACGATCGGGGCATGGAGGGAAAAATTGGGACAGGAGAGAAAGATTGAGGCGGAGTTAGAGAGATTGGAGGCAGAGAAATTAGGGACAGAGAGAGATTGAATGCAGAGAGATTGGGGGCAGAAAGATTTGGGGCTGTGGGATTGAGGACTGAGAGCTATTTGTGCAGAGCGAGAGATAAGTGGGTGGTGCAATATGAGAGATTGTTAGCTCACAGAAAGACATTGATTAGGGGTTAGAGAGTGAGAGATTGGGGCATCAGAAATATATTGGGAGTAGTGGCAGAGAGAGAGATTGAGGAAAGAGACAGATGAGGAACAGAGCAAGAGAGTGGGAGACAGAGTGAGAGTCAGAGAGACAAACTGAGAGATTGTGGACAGAGAAAGATGGGGAGACAGAGATAGGGAGATCATTGGACAGACTGAGATTGGGACAGAGAGTGTTTTGACAGGGAGAAATTTTCTTTTACTCATGACTCATTCCGATGTTTTATTTTGAAGCTGTTTCCTGTTGCTGACCTCCTAACTGTATAAAAATCATAGCTTGTTACTTCACCATCTTCAGCCTTGGACTTTGGCTCTGCTGTCAGTTATAAACAAATCTCTCCGTTCATGCTCCTTGCTCGTAGCTTTGGACACAGGCTGGTGATTATAAAAAAATTAAATGGGATTGCTGGTCAGCATTCCTCACTAGGCTGTTGTCCAAATAGTTTTAAGAAATTATATCGGACCCTGGTCCCTCATGGAAGGGAAGAAATAGATTGAGAGCACACGATGACTAAGAGAGATTGGGGTTAGAGGAAGAAAGATCTGGAGAAAGGGGGTGAGCGAGAGATATTGGGAATGGGGAGAGATAGATGAGGGGATGGGGGGAGAGAAATAGATGAGGGGACAGGGGAGAGAAAGAGAGATGAGGGGACAGGGGGAGAGAGAGAAGGATCAGGAGACGGGGAGAGAGAGAAGGATCAGGGAACGGGAGAGAGAGGGATCGGGGAGAGAGAGGAATCAGGCAACGGGGAAAGAGAAAGATCAAGGGACAGGGAAGTGAGAGGAATCAGGGGACAGGGAGGGAGAGAGAGAGATTAATGGACAGGGTACAAGGAGAGAAGGAGAGTTTCTGAGATTGTGGAGAGGGTGAGATAGATGAGGGGAAGAAGAAGGAGACAGAGAAGGCTTCACAGTGACAGGTAGAGAACGACATAAATATCGGGTGATGATTTCATATCTATTTAAAAGATTGACTATTTCCAATGCTTTCCAGGCCAGCCTCCCATCTTCCAAGCTCTGTAAACTTGAGCTCATCCAAAACTCTGCTGCCCATGTCCTAACTTCCAACAAGTGCCACTCAGTGTAAGAGGGAATGTAATAAGGTCTAAATTAGGTTTACAGTGAATGCGCGGAGTGTGGTAAATAAGGTTGGTGAGCTGCAGGCGTAGATAGCCACGTAGAAATATAATGTCAAGGTGATAATGGAGACCTGGCTCAAAAAAGAGCAGGACTAGGTACTAAATATTCCTGGATACATGATGTTCATGAAAGATGCAGAAAGAAAGAAAGGAGAGGGTAGCAATATTGATTAAGGAGAGCATTACAGTGCTGAAGAGAGTAGCTGTCCTGGAGGGGTCAAGGACAGAATCTATTTGGTTAGAGCTAAGAAATAATAGAGTTACTATTACACTACTATGTATATTTTATAGGACACTAACTAGTGGGAAAGATATAGAGGAACAGATTTGCAAGAAAACTATATAGTAGTTATATGGGAGGATTTTAATTATCCTAATACAGATTGGGATACTCATAGTATAGAGGGCAGAGAGGGGCAGAGAGGGGCAAGAGTTTCTAGAGTATGTTCAGGAGGATTTTCTACGTCAGTATATTTCCAGTCCAACGAGGAAGGAGGCACAGCTCAATCAGGTTTTGGGCAATGAGCTGGGTCAAGTGGATCAAGTATCTTGAGGTTTAGATTGGCTGTGGAAAAGAACAAAGAACAATACAGGGTAAAACGAATCAATTGGAGGAGGGCCAATTTCAATGGGGCGAGAATGGATCTGGTCCAGATAAATTGGAATCAAAATTGGCAAGCGAAACTGTAACAGAACAATAGGCTGCCTTGAAAGAGGAGATAGTTTGGGTACAGTCAAGGTACATTCCCAAGAGGGGGAATGGTAGGGCAAACAGATCCAGAGCTCCCTAAATGACAAAAGAGATAGTGACTAAGATGAAGCAGAAAAAGGGTGCATATGACAGATGTCAGGTAGATAATACAAGTGAAAACCAGGCTGAATATAGAAGGTTCAGAGGGGAAGTGAAAAAACAAATAAGAAAAGAGAGAGTATGAGAAGAGACTGGTAGCTAACAAAAAAGAGAATCCAAAAGTCTTGTATAGGCAGGTAAATATTAAAAGGCTGGTAAAAAGGAGGAATGGGGCTGATTCGGGAACTAAAAGGGGATTTATGGATGGAAACAAAGAGCATGGCTGAGGTACTAAGTGAGCACTTTGCATCTGCCTTTACCAAGGAAGATGCTGCCCAAGGTCATAGTGAAATAGGAGGTCGTTCAGACACTAGATGTGCTAAAAATTGATAAAGAGGAGGTATTAGATAGACTGGCTGTACTTAAAGTTGATAAGTCACCAGGACCAGGCGAGATGCATCTAAGGATACTGAGAGAAATAAGGATAGAAATTTGCAGAGGTACTGGCCATAATATTCCAAACCTCCTTAGACACAAGAGTGGTGCCAGGAGACTAGAGAATTGCAAATGTTACACCTTTGTTCAAGAAAGGGTGTAAGGATGAGCCCAGCAACTACAGGCCAGTCAGTTTAATCTCAGTGATGGGAATGATTTTAAAAATAATAATGCACGACAAAATCAACAGTCACTTGGACAAATGTGAATTATTTAAGGAAAGCCAGCACAGATTTGTTAAGGGCAAATTGTGTTTAACTAACTTCTTGAGTTTTTTGATGAGGTAACAGGGAGGGTTGATGAGGGTAATGTGGTGGTGTGATGTACATGGACTTCCAAAAGGCAATTGATAAAATGGTACCTGTCTGCAACGTTAGAGCCCATGGAATAAAAGGGACACTAGCAGCATGGATACAAATTTGACTAAGTGACTGGAAACAGACAGTAGTGGTGAACAGTCGTTTTTCTGACTGGGTTTCCCAGGATTAGGACTCCTGCTTTTCCTGATATATTTTGATGACCTAGACTTGGGCGTGTTGGGTGTGTGTCAAAATTTGTGAATGACACAAAACTTGGAAGAATTGTGAACTGTGAGGAGGATAGTGATAAACTTCAAGACATAGACAGTCTGATGGAATGGGCAGACAAGTGAAATTTAATGCAGAGAAGTGTGAAGTGATTCATTTTGGTAGGAAGAATGAGGAGAGGCAATATTAAATAAAGGGTACAATTCTAAAAGGGGGTGCAGGAGCAGAGGACCCTGGGGGTATATGTTCACAAATCATTGAAGGTAGCAGGTTGAGAAAATGGTTCATAAAGCTTAACGGAAACTGGACTTTATTAATGGGACATAGAGTACAGAAGCGAGGGAGTTATAAGAACCAGTATAAAACACTGGTTCAACTTCAACTGGAGCCTTGTGTCCAGTTCTTGGTACCACACATTGGGAAGGATGTGAAGACATTAGAGAGGGTGCAGAAAAGATTCATGAGAATGGTTCCAGGGATGAGGAACTGAATAGATTGGAGAAGCTGGGGCTGTTCTCCTTGGAGAAGAGAAGATAAAGAGAAGATTTGATAGAGCCATTCAAAATCATGAGGGGTCTGGACAAAGTAGGTAAGGAGAAACTGTTCCCATTGGTGAAAGGCTCGAGAACCTGAGGGCACCAGTTTAAGGTGATTGGCAAAAGAAGCAACGCCAACATGAGGAAAAGCATTTTTACACAGGATCTGGAATGCACTGCCTGAGAGTGTGGTGGAGGCAGATTCAATCATGGTCTTCAAAAGAGAACTGGATAATCATCTGAAGAGAAGAAATTTGCAGGGCTACAGGGAAAGGCAAGGGAGTGGGACCAGGTGAGTTGCTTTTGCAGAGTGCTAGCACAGACATGATGGGCCCAATGGCCATCTTCTGTGCTGTAACCATTCTATGATTCTGTGACCCTTGTGCTCGCTGACCTACATTGGCTTCCAGTCTGGCAATGCTTTGATTTTAAATTCTCATCCTTGTTTTCAAACCCCTCCACAGCCTCTTTCATCCTATCTCTATAACCTCTTTCCATCCTACAACCCTCCAAGAACTCTATGTTCTTCCAATTCTGTCCACTGCCCATACTTCCTTCATCTCAACATTGCTGACGGTGCCATCAGTTGTCCAGGCCCTAAGCTCTGGAATTCCGTCTCTAAACCTCTCTCTCTATCGCTCTCTCCTCCTTCTGGAGGATCCTTAAAACCTATCTCTTTGACCAACATTTTGGTCATCTGACCTAATGACCAGGATTTCACGTTGGGCGGACGGGAGCAGCCACCAACTGAAAAGTCAGTGGCGGACCCGCTTTTGCTTCGCCTGGGGATCCGACCCGTATTTTCCGAGTCCCCGGGCTTTAACTGTTCTGAGGCGGGACTTCCACCCACTTGAGGGAGGAAGTCCCACCTCATTGAGCCGCCGGCCAATCAATGGGCCAGTAGCTCTTAGTCCCAGCAGTGCACCAGGAGTGGTGGCCACTGATGGGACTGTAGCCCAGCCGACCGCAGAGGAAGACATGGAGCCGAGAGTCCAGGTAAGTTTGGTTGCCTGACCAGGGGTAATCATTCAGGCCCTGGCGAGGCAAGGGTAGTCGTTTGGGAGGAAGGGGGGCATATTGGGTCTTGGGGGTGGTTGTGGTAGCGGGGGTGGCCCTCCATCTGGCCACCCCCCCCCCCCCCACCTCCTGCTTTTCCCAGGCAGCTTTTCCCGGCTCCAGGATGCCCGCTTGCCACGTGTTAAATCTGCAAGGAGGTGAGCGAGGGCCCTTAAGTGGCCGTTAAGTGACCACTTAAGGGCCTTGATTGACCTGGGGCGGGCGGGCCGTTTTTTGCCGCCCCCACCCTACATAAAGGGGGGGGGAGGTGGAGGCCAGAGAGGGTCAGGAAAGCCTGCTGGAGCCACTCGCTCCAATTTACGCCACCCATCCCCCCTTCCCCCCAACCACCATCTGGTTCGATGGGGTGTCGTAAAATTCCGGCCAATATCTCCTCAGGTGGCTTTGTGTCAAATTCTGTCTTATTAAACTCCTGTGAAGCACCTTGGGATGTTTCAATCCATTAAAGGCACTACATAAATGCAAGTTGTTGTTAAGATGCTACATAAATGTAAATTATTAAAGGCGTTAAATAAATGTATGCTGCTCAAGGTGCTATATAAATGCAAGTTATTTGTATATAAGGGCTGATTTCTATTATAATATGATGGTGGGAGATGAATACAACCATCCCCCTCGGAGTTACGGAATGGGGAAGGGGTTGGAAGAGATCAGAGCCTCAGTGATGGAAATGTGCCAGGAGGACACTGTCCAGTACATTCCATTTGGACAGTGCTGCAGGAAGAGACGACAGAGCAATTTTTGGGTACAGGTCTCATTTCAATTGCAAAAGCTGATGGAAATTGAGGTCAGGCTTCACTGCAGCTGGTTCAGTTCCAGCAGCGTGACATCATCGCTGTGCAGCTGTACAAACCTAATGCATTTCCAACCCAACATCCTGTATCACACATCGGAAGCTCTTAAAGCTGCAATGTCCCCTTACTGTTGCAAGTGACAGAAACTTACCATTTTATGGGACTGTTGGTTTCTTTGGGACTAATTTCTGTACCTTTTATTGCTTTTTTAAGGCCAGTTTTAAGTTTAATCTTGATTATGAGTTGCTTTTCTAGATCTGCACCCACTGACTTTAGCCTCAACCAAGAAACCTTCCCTAGTGGGTAAAATGGATATTCCTTTGGAAATACCTCTTGCTCTCAGGGAAAAAAAGAGGATCAGCTGTTCTAGACATAGGTGGGGTGTAACCATACTGGAGGAGCTGGGTGTTCAGATAACAACACTGTTATTTAGAAAGCTCCAAGAAAGCTCTACCTGCGATGACCAGTTTGTGGGTATTGTGGGGTGGGAGGTGGGGTAGTGGATATTGTGGTGTGGAGAGGGGTTTGTGGGGGAGGGTGGAATCCCACATACGGCAATGAGATGAATGACTAATTCCGTTGACTTTTTGTTTGATGGTGTGGATTAAGGGAAAAATCCTGATATTTGTTGTCACCTATTTTTATTCCACATGGCAAACGCCAACATTCCCCTTTTTAGAGAAGAACAAGGCATTGCTTGTGATTCCTGGGTTCTCAGCTCCTTACTCATCGACATATCTACCCTAATCTTTGGATGCCTATATAACCTGAGGCTCCATGTATCCATTCACATGCACATTTTGGCTGCCACTCCATACCTGAGCCCATTAATTCTATCTCCCTTTTCCTTCTCTTAAATCCTACCTCCTTGACCAAGCTTTTGGCCACCTGACCTAATGTGTCTCCTTTTTTGGCTCAGTGTCCGTTTTTTGTCTGATTACCCTCCCGTGAAATGCCTTGGGAGATTTTCCTATGGTAAAGGCACTATATACATGCAGGTTGTTGTTGCATATGCTTCAGCAAGGTGGCATTCTCAGAACATTGCTGTGTCCTGCAGCCAGATTTCCAAATCTGTTCCCTTGTCTGGACAACTGTGCTCATGGCAGTGAAAGCCACACCTGCCTTGTAGTTCTATGTCATTGGCTTGTTTGAATTGGCTTGGTGGGGGAGGTGGTGAAGGAGCATCTGTCACATCAGCCAGTCTACAGCGCACCACTGCAAACATCAGGTCACCGTTCCACTGTTTGCCAAGACCAGGGGCTTCATTACTTTGCAATAGGATCATGACCAGTACGAGGAGAGGGAACATAGAACGTAGGGAAATAGAATTAATGTTTCAGGTCGATGACTTTTCATCAAAACAAGGTAGAAGAGACAAATGGAAATCCTATCAGAGAGGAGAGCAGAATTTCTTAGGGGTGGGCATTCCTGGAAGAGAAGTGGCAGTGAATTAAACAATAATACAAAGGCAAAATACTGCAGATACTGGAAATCTGAAATAAAAATGGAAAATGCTGGAAATACTCAGCAGGTCTGGCAGCATCTGTGGAGAGTGAAACAAAGTTAACGTTTCAGGCATTTCCAGCATTTTCTGTTTATATTTCGTATTTCCAGCATCTGCAGTATTTTGCTTTTGCGTTGGAACATAGGAACAGGAGTAGGCCATTCAGCCCCTTAAACCTGTTCTGCCATTCAATGAGATCATGGTTGGTCTGTACCTTAACTGTCCATCCACCTGCTTTGGCTTCATTTCCTCATATATCCTTTTCTAGCTAAAATCTATCAGTCACAGATTTAAATGTATTAATTGAGCTAGCGTCTACTGCTTTTTGTAAGAGTGAATTCCACACTTCTACCATCCTTTGCATGAAGAAATGTTCCCTACTTCTCTCCTGAATAGCTCAATTCCTTTCAAAATCCTTAAAGGCTCAATTAAATCAGCCCTTAACCTTCAATATTCCAGGGAGTACAAGCCTAGTTTATGAAATCTCACCTCATAATCTAATTCTCAGAGCCTTGGTAACATTCTGATTAATCGGCACTGCATTTCTTCGAAGGCCAATATATCCTTCCAAAAGGCACTTTGCCCAGAATTTCATACAGTACACCAGATGTGGTCAAACTAGAGCTTTGGTTAACTCTAGCAAAACTTCCACCCTTTTATGTTCTAGCCCTTTAGTTGTAAAGTCTAAGATTCCATTCATCTTTTCATTAATTTCTTTGTACCTGACTACAACATTTTAGTACCCAGTATACACGGAGCCCTAAATCTCTTTGGACCTCCACCATTCTCAGCTTTCCACCATTTAAATAATACTCGGGTCTATCCTTTATTTTGGTCCAAAATGGATGAGCTCATACTTACCTGCATTGAAATGCTTCGGCCACAGTTTAGCCTACGCACTGAATCTATCAATGTCTCTTTATAATTTGATGTTCCCATCGATGCTACTTAGGATACCACCAATCTTTGTGTCATTGGCAAACTTGGATATATGGCTTTCTATTGTGCTTTCTAAGTCATTAATAAATAGAGTGCACAGTTAAGGACCCAGCATGGATCCTTGTGGGACACCACTAAATCACTTCCTTGCACATTCTCAGAGTCCCTGGCTTGCCATGACTGCAGAATCTCATTGGTGAAACCCATGTTGTGGCCAGTTGGGTTCCTTCGCCAATGCAATGAAATTTATGAACGGGAGGAGCTTCCAATTCATCAGCAACTGGGTTGCATATGACCACCACAATGACATCAGCCAGGTGGACGCCAGTTAGCTTGAAAACTGCTCTGTGCATTTATTCTCGGCCAGTCTGCAGCCCAACCATCATTTCACTCTGTTCCACTCTGACTGGATGAACTCTGGGTGACATTGTCTGGAGCCCTAGCTGATGAAATCGGTATGGAATCCAAGAGCTGCAGCAGGAAGAACATATAATGAGACATGTGACTCCACAAGAGTACAAATACAGAAGGCATACTGAAACAAAAATTCTGCTGTCTGTATCAGCCCATTCATAGGAAGAATGGCAGCAGAGGAAGGGACAGTGATGTACAGCTCCTGCAGGACATGAGAGTTTCAAGTAGCAGATGGTGACCTGGACAAAAACATCTTCAGCAAGTGTCTCCAACTGAGATTACGTGAGCTCAAGATCGGAGAACTTGAGGCGGCATTAGGGACAAGCCAAAATGTCAGGGAGGGAGAAAGGCTTCTGGAGCAAGAGCTTTAGAGGGTAGTCACCCCGTTGGCAGCTTGGGAGCTGGCATCGGTAGAGGAAGGAACAGTGACTTTCCAAGGCTCAGAGCAAGTGAGAAGGGACAGGCTAGAACAGAAACAATCAGAACAAGACGCCCTCTCTATCAAGTTTGAAGCACTGATGACTTGTGGGGATTTGAGGAAACTGGGCAGACCATCAAAATGGCACCCTGGCACCAAAAAAACAGAAGTTGGCACTAGGCAGGGGGTGGGAGAATAGTTAGAAATGCACTGGTAATAGATTTGATAAGTGAGCTTTGTAGTCCAGGCCCAGAACCCCAAATGCTTAGTTGCCTCTGATGTGCTAGGGTAAGGGACATTTTGGGAAGATTGGAAAGGCTTATGGAAGGAGAGGGAGAGCTGTTAGTCATTGCAGGAGCCAATGATATAGGAAGGGAAAGGCCTGAAATCCTACAGGACCTAGAGTGCTAATCTCCAGATTACTCCAGTCATGTGCTAGAATAGGGAAGGATCAATAGATTAGAGAGCTCAACATGTGGCTAAAGAGATGGTGTCAGAGGCATCAGCACCATTCCGGGTGAAGAAGGGAATGATTGTGCCAGGATGCACTACATCTGAAAGCAAGGGTGTTAATGTGCTGCCAAAATGGATACATAAGGAATTGAATAGTCAATCATCTAGAAAGAAAGGGAATGTCTGGGAAAATAAAAACAATTGGAAAGATCATGTACAACAGGTAGAAACAGATGAAATAAATAAACCAATAAAAAGGAATTTAGCAAAAAGGATAGCACACAAAAGGAATAAAATCAAATGAATCCATGATAAATGGGGAAAAGACTGAGATAAAGGAATGATGGCTGGAATTTTATGTCCCCCACAACCACCCCCCACCCCGCAGGAGCAGGCTGGAGGCGAGGGGGTCGTAAAATTGAGTGGGGGACAGGGGTGCCGTTCCTGTCGCCTTCCCGCCCCTGCGCAATTTTACGAGGGGCAGTGGCAGCAAGAAATGGCTTGCCCGCCCCAGGCCAATTAAGGTCCTTAAGTGGCCAATTAACTGCCACTTAAGGACTGCCTCCTGCCACCACTGGTATATTATTAGCAGCGGGCGGGTGGCTCAGAGCCCCCAGGAGGCCACCCAGTAAAACCTTGCGGGCTGGGGAGGGACCCTCCTGATCAGGCATCCTGTGCCTCACAGAGGGCCCCCACATGGACCAATCACCCCATTGAACTACATTCCCCCCCTCAACTATCTGGTCCCCACCTTGCCTCGCCAGGGCCTGGCTAATTGTTCCCGGAGAGGCCCCACAAACTTACCTTTTTCTAGGGCAGGCATCGCTCTTGCTCCACTCCATGGTTGCAGTCCCAGCAGTGGACACCGCTCCCGGTGATGCTGCTGGAACTGAGCTGCCCGCCCGTTGATTGGCCGGCAGCTCTTGAGGGCAGGACTTCATTCCTCAGAGTTGCGGAAGTCCCGCCAGAGGCCAATTAAGGGTCTGAGCCACATAAACCATAGAGTGGCTCCCAGGCCCGGCAGAGACGGGCTCGTCCCTTATTTTTGGCCAGTGGGCAGGACCTCCCATCAAACATAAAATTCCAGCCGATGTGTGAGCCTGGATGAAAGAAACAAGGGAAAGGAGCAGCTTTAAGTATTACAAAGAATTATAGGAAAATTACAGTACAAGAACATGCCATTCAGTCCAGCTGGTCTATGCCAGTGTTTATGCTCCACACGGGCCTCCTCCCATCTCACCTCATCGCACCCCCCCCCCAACATATCCTTCTATTTCTTTCTCCGTCCTGTATTTATCTAGCTTCCCCTTCAATGTATCTATGCTGTTCACCTCAACCACCTCCTGTGGTAGCAAGATTCACATTCAAACCACTCTGGGCTACAAAGTTTCTTCAGAATTACTTATTGGATTTATTAGTGACTGTCTTATATTTATGGCCTCTAATTTTGGTCTCTTCACAAGTGGAAACATTTTCTCTATGTCTACTCTATCAAATTCCTTTGTGATTTTAAAGGCCTCCATTAAGTCACCCCTCAGCCTTCTCTTTTCTAGCGAAAAGGACCCCAGTCTGTTGGATCTTTCTTGATAGTTATAACTTCTCAGTTCTGGTTTCATCCTTGTAAATCTTCTTTGCACCTTCTCTGGTGTCTCTATATTCTTTTTTGTGATATGGAGATGAGAATTGTGTACAGTGCTCTCTCTATATGTGGTTGAACCCCAAGATTCAATGCAAGTTTAACGTAGCTTCTGTGCTTTTCATTTCTATTCCTGTAGAAATTAACCCCAGTGTTTTGCACTTTTTATGGCCTTGCTAACCTGTTCAGTAAGAGCAAATTAAAGATAAAGTGCATGTATGACAATGGTCAGAGTGTGCAAAATGAATTGAAGGAATTAGAAGCAATCATGTAACCGGAAGATACAGAATTAATCGCACTACAGAAACTTGCTGCAAACTGGGCAGGTGATAACAATTGTAGGAGGGAGAAAATAGGTAAGAAAAGAGGAGGAGTGGTAATATTGATGAAGGAAAGAATACATGGCGTAGACAGTGACTGATATAGATTAGAGGTTCAGACAGAGTGCTTAGGTATGAAAGATAAAAATGGATTGTTACATCAGTGGAGCTGTACTGCAGACACCCTAATGGTGGGAGAAACACAGAAGAGGAAATTCATCGAGAGCACAGGGAGATGAGTAGGAATAGCAAATTTATTGTTCTTGAAGATTTTAATTACTCCCTTATTGATTGGGATAGCAAGGGAGTTAACTGAGGAAAGGAATGCAATTCCTAAAATGTGTGCAGGACTCCTTCCTCAAGCTGTATGCTCCAAGGGGAGGGGCATTGTTAGGTCTAGCTTTGAGTAATAGATCAGGCAAATGAGTTAAATGTAGGTGAAAACCTCAAGGTAGTGGCCATAATATGATTAGGTCTAAGGCCCAAATAGAAAATTAAAGAAGTACAAAAGCAAGAGGACCAGAGAGGAACAGGGCAGATTTTCAAAAACTGAGGGCTGAGTTAGCTGAAGTGGAAAGAGAAATTGTCACACAGAACTGTAGACCTCCAATGGGTTACTTTTAAAAAGGAGATTGCAAAGGTGTAGAATAAATACATACCATTTAGAAAAAAAACTACTTCAAGTTTCAGGATGCTGTGGGTAAATAAAGAGGTTGGAAACAAACTGAAATGGCATGGGATCAATAGGGATGATAAAAATAATTAAAAATAAGAAAGAATATGAGAAAGCAAGGAAACAAGTTCAGAGAGGGATAAGGAAAGCAAGGAAGGGGGAGTGAATCTCAATATCTCTTAAAAAAAGTATTCTACAAATATATCAGCTAAAAGAGAATTGTTATTGAGGAGAGTCCCTGTGTTAACAGATTGTAAACTGCTGCTGGCAGGGCTACTTAACAAGTACTTCACTTCAGTGTTTACAAAGAGATGGATATTGAGGTATAAGTAAATCCTAAACTGGTTAAAAGTGAGATGAGAGAGTTCCGATTAAATTGATGTGAAGTATTAGAGACGCTAAAACAGGATGAATTGTGGGACCTGATGGGAGAGATCCACGCTTCCTGAGGAGAATGGGGGAAGAAACAGCAGAGACCCGAGAAATTATATCAGTGTTCTGTGGAGTGTGGATGTGTGCCAGAGGACTTGAAGGTGGCTCATGTAAGATCTATTTTTAAAAAGAGTGAGAGATCTAACCCAGGTAATTAAAGGCCAGTTAGTTTAAAGTCTGTAGTAGGGAACCTTTAATTAAAGATGAAATTAATAAATATCTACATGAAGAGGAAATAATTAGAAGCAGCCAACACTGATTTCAAAAAGGAAGATTGAGCTTGACAAACCTGAGAGTTCTTTGAGGAGGTGACAGATATGGTAGATGGGGGAAATGCAAGGCAGAATATTCCCGGCCCCAGGATGGCAGGAAGGCAGGGAGGGCCAGGAAAACACAGCAGGATGGCTCCCCGAGGCATTCCCACAGCTGGGAATCTTTCCCAGTGGTGTGCAGGGACCTGGATCAATGGTCCACTGAATGCAGATGGGCAGCCAATTACCATATTTAAGACCCCAATTAGTTTAGATGGCCCACCGGCATTTTGCCAGCGACAGAGAGACTCCCTCAGCATGGCAAGGCCATCAGCTTCACGGAGGCCGCCTCCCTGTGGAGGTCTGGGGGGGCCATCAGAGCCAGAAGCTCCATGCCCCAAAGAGGGGGCTACGATCAGGAAAGAAAGCCCCACAACCCAAAGGAGCCATCCAGAGGGGTTTCTCCTACTGCCTGCTTGATTCCTCTGAATTTTTATTTTAAACTGATGTCTCAGGCACCATCTTGGTCTCCTACCTGCCTCAGTAGTGCCCCCCCCTCTCCCAGTGGGGCTGCCAAGGCTTCAGAGCTGTTCGCCTTTTGATTGGGCTCACCAGGAAATTCAGCCTGCACTGTCTACTTTAAAAGACAGAGTCCTATGGGTTTGGAGTGCAGTTCTGACATTGGATAAGGAATTGGTTGCAATCTCGAAAGCCGAAGGTTACCATTAATGGTAGTGGTTCTGTGTAGGGAATGGTAGAATAGAGGTTAGATATGGGATTACTAATCCAGACGCCAGGACTAATGATCTGGAGACATGAGTTCAAATTCCACCAGTGCAGCCGGGGAATTTATATTCAGTTAATTAAATAAATCTGGAATAAAAAGGCTAGTATCAGGATTGGTGACCATAAAACTACCGAATTGTTGTAAAAACCCATCTGGTTCAGTAACATCCTTAAGGGAAGGAAATTTGCCATCCTTATGTGGTCTGGCCTACATGTGACTCCAGACCCACAGCAATGTGGTTGATGCTTAACTGCCCTCTGAAATGGCCCAGCAAACTACTCTGCTGTCAAGAAGACAGCTCACTAAGATCTTCTCAATTGCAAGTATAGAAGGCACTTTGCCAGTGATGCCCACATCCCATGAATGATTAAAAAAAGGTATCCAGAGAATTTTCCTGAAGCAGATCCTTTGCAAATACAAATAAGGGGGATAGAACAAAATAATTTCTAAGTGATGAAAAGCTGAAACAATGCAGATCCAAAGAGATTTGGGTGTCCACGTACATAGATTGCTCTGATCCCAGTCTCCATCCTCTCCGATTCCAGCCTCTAATCTTCCAATCCCAGCCTCTATTATAGGAACAGAATTAAGCCATTTGTTTCCCCTGGGCCTGTTCTGCCATTCAGTGAGATCACAGCTGATCATAGGTTTGTGGAAGAGTTCCAAACTCCTAATTTCACTCCTGAAAGGTCTGACTCTAAGTTTTAGACTATGTCCCCTGGTCCTAGACTCTCTGACCAGCGGCAATACCTATCTACTTATCCGTTCCCCTTAATATCTTGAAAACCTCGATCAAATCACCCCTCAACTTTCTAAATTCAATGGTATACAACTGTAGTTTTTGTAATCCTTCCTCAGAATTTAACCTTGGAGTCCAGGTATCATTCTGCTAAATCGAGGCTGTACTCCCTCCAAGTCCAATATATCCCTCTGAAGGTGTGAGTGCTTACAGTACTCCAAGTTTGGTCTGACCAATGCTTTGTATAGCTTCTACCCACTTGCATTCTAGTCCTCTGGATATAAAGACTAGCATTCCATTAGCCTTTTTGATTATTTTCTGTACCTGTTCATGACATTTTAGCAATCTATGTACGTGGACACCCAAATCTCTTTGGATCTGCACTGTTTCAGCTTTTCATCACTTAGAAATTATTTTGTTCTATCCTTTTTAGTTCCAAAGTGGATGACCTTGCATTTGCCGACAGTGAAATCCATTTGTCACAGTTTTGCCCGTTCACTTAATCAATATCTCTTTGTAATTTTATGTTTACATCCATACTGCCTATCTTTGTGTCATCAGCAAATTTGGATATGTGACTTTCTACCCATCATCTAAGTCAGTAATAAATATGTTGAATAGTTGAGGTTGCAACACAGATCCTTGTGGGATACCACTAGTTACATGCTGCCAATTAGAGTACCTGCTCATTATCCCTACTCTCTGTCTCCTGTCATTCAGCCAATTTCCTCACCAGGTCAATAATTTGCCTTCACTTCCATGGGCTTCAACTTTAGCTAACAGTCTCTTATGAGGCACTTTATCAAATGCCTTCTGGAAGTTCATATAAATGACATCCATAGACATTCCCCTGTCTACTACCTTCACCACCTCTTCAGAAAATTCAATCAGGTTTGCCAGGCATGACCCACCCTTTATAAATCCCTCCCAGTCCCAGCCTCTAATCTCCTGATCCCAGCCCCTACCACTGCCCCCAGCCCCCAGCCCAATACTAGCCTCTCGGTATTCGGGTATTCCGATGTGTTGCTTGTATGCTCCAATGTAAAATATAAAATACAATAATGTCCTTGTATAAGACTCATTTAAAATACTGTGTCTGTTTCTGTTTCACTGACGTGGTGGGTGATATAGACGCCCTGGGAAAAGTTCAAAGGAGGATCAATAGATTGATACCTAGTTTAAAAGCCCTTAGTTACCATGATAGTCTCAGAGAGCTGGATTATTTTACTTGAGAAAACCATATCCTTTGAGGAGGTTTGATTGAGATATGTGGATAAATTATTTGAATTTGATGCATTCGAGAGAACCAGGAAAGTTATATAAAAATATTATTAAACTACGTTAGATGTCAGGAAGGTTTTCCTTTCACAGAAGACATTTAGGAATTGTTTACCAGCTCACGGAATGAGTGCAGAAACACTACAACCATTCAGAAGGGAGCTAGATGAGTTCCCAACTGGGTCCAATATCACTGGTAGGTGAGGTATTTTGGGGTATTGGGTAAAATGCATAATGCTCACTGTGGTCTGCCGGAACTCATTTTGATCACCTTCAGGAACCAGTGAGGAATTTCCCAGAATTACTTTTTCCCCGAGTTTTGCTAATTCTTTTTGCCTCCTGCAGCAGATGATATGGCTGCTGGTCACATGAGGAGCATTGGGGGTCATGATGTCTAGTTGCAACATGATTGAATGGCATGGATGGGCTTGAAGGACCTGGGTTCCTTTATAAACATCAACTCATCCAAAACTCTGCCGCCTATGGAACCATAGAAATGTTATGGTACAGAAGGAGGCTATTCAGCCCATTGTGACTGCGCCGGCTGAAAAAACTCGCAGCTAAATCTAATCCCACCTTCCAGCACCTGGTCCATATCCTTGCAGGTTACAGCACTTCAGGTGCATGTCCAGGTACCTTTTGTTGAGGGTTTCTGCCACCACCACCACCAATCCGGGCAGTGAATTCCAGATACCCACCACCCTCTGGGTGAAAATATTTTTCCTCATATCCCCTCTAATCCTTCTACCCAATCATCTTAAATCTGTGCCCCCTCTACTCTATCTAGTATTTTGTACACCTCAATTAAGTTACCCCTCAGCCTCCTCTGTTCTAAGGAAAACATGGCCGATCCAATCTTTTCTTATAGCTGCAACTTTCGAGCCCTGGTAACATTCTTGTAAATCTCTTCTGTACCCTCTCCAGAGCAATTATATCCTTCCTGTAATGTGGTGACCAGAACTGTACGCAATACTCCAGCTGCGGCCCAACCAGCATTTTATAGAGTTCCAGCATTACATCCCTGCTTTTGTATTCTATACCTCGGCCAATAAAGGAAAGCATTCCATATGCCTTCTTCACCACTATATCTATCTGTCCTGCCACTTTCAGGGACCTGTAGACATATAAAGTATACATATATATATATTAGAATATAAAAGCAGACTATTACTTAAATGGAGAATTCCGGGGTGCAGAAGGATCCAGGTGTTCTCGTGCATGAGCCACAAAATGTTAGTCATAGAGTGATAGAGTTATACAGCACAGAAACAGGCCCTTCAGCCCACCGTGTCCGCACTGGCCATCAAGCCTATCTATTCTAATCCCATTTGCCAGCACTTGGCCCGTAGCCTTGTATGCTATGGCGTTTCAAGAGCTCATTTAAATACTTCTTAAATGTTAGAGTCATAGCATTATGCAGCACAGAAACAGGCCCTTCGGCCCATCGTGTCCGTGCCGGCCATCAATTATCTATTCTAATCTATTCTAATCCCATTTTCCAGCACTTGGCCTGTAGCCTTCTATGCTATGGCGTTTCAAGAGCTCATCTAGGTACTTCTTTAAATGTTGTGAGGGTTTCTGCCTCTACCACCCCTTCAGGCAGTGTGTTCCAGATTCCAACCACCCTCTGGGCAAAAAAATATTTCCTCAAATCCCCTCTAAACCTCCTGCCCCTTACCTTAAATCTATGCCCTCTGGTTATTGACACCTCCACTAAGGGAAAAAAAGTTTCTTCCTATCTACCCTATCTATGCCCCTCATAATTTTGTATATCTCTATCAGGTCTCCCCTCAGCCTTCTCTGATCTAAGGAAAACAAACCTAGCCTATCCAGTCTCTCTTCATAGCTGAAATGCTCCAGCCCAGGCAACATCCTGGTGAATCTCCTCTGCACCCTCTCCAGTGCAATCACATACTTCCTATAGTGTGGTGACCAGAACTGTACACAGTACTCCAGTTGTGGCCTAACTAGCATTTTATATAGTATACAGGTACAGCAAATAATAAAGAAGGCGAATGGAATGCTATCCTTTATTAGGAGAGGACTTGAAAATAAAAGAAAGGATATTATGCTTCAGTTATACAGGGCATTGGTGAGACCACATCTCAAATGCTGTCTGCAGTTTTGGCATATATAAGATCCTGAACGGACTTGGCAATGTAGATGTGGAGAGGATATTTCCTCTTGTGGGGGAGTCCAGAACTAGGGGGCACTGCTTTAAAATTATGGGGTGCCCTTTTAGGACAGAGATGAGGAGAAATTGTTTTCTCTCAGAGGGTTGTGAGACTTTGGAACTCTGTGCCTCAGAAGGTGGTGGAGGCGGGGTCATTGAATATTTTTAAGGCAGAGGTAAATAGATTCTTGCGAGCCAAGGGAATCAAAGGTTATCGGGGGTAGGTGGGATTGTGGAATTTGAAACACAAACAGATCAGCCATGATCTTATTGAATGGTGGAGCAGGCTCGAGGGGCCGAATGCCTACTTCTGCTCCTAATTTGTAAGTTCGTATGTATGTTCGCACTTCTTCTACCCCTGTCAATATCATCCCGATTATTGTGTGTTCCCTTGCTTTGTTTGCTTTCCCCAAATGCATTACCTCACACTTCTCCGGATTGGATTCCATTTGTCACATTTCTGCCCACTCAGCCATAGATATGATTCTTGAGACTCCAGCTATCCTCTTCACTATCAACTACACAGCCAATTTTGGTGTCATCTGCAGATTTCCCAATCATACCTTCCACATTTAAGTCCAAATCATTAATATATACCACAAACAGCAAGGGGCCTTATGCTAGCCCTGTGGAATGCCACTGGAATGTCCTGGAGTCCCCACATGCACAGGATGTGCATTCGACGAGTGTGAGCAGCCTGCAATGCCTCGAATTATTTATTTACAGCATTAAAAATTGGAAGTTAAAACAACACAACAAAATGGTTATAAATAAAATGAAAAACAGGTAACCAACTACCGACTACTGGTATTTTAGCTTCTATTTCGTAGATAGACTTAAACATTAGAGAAAAAATAAAACTCAGCAGAAAAACAGAAAATAAGAAAGTAAGCAAAAACCCACCAGATACTCACCGACTAGCTCCCTGTGCCTCGCTGGTCTCTCTCCCCTCTTGCGCTGTTTGTAGCTCCGAAGTCTCAACCAACCAATCACCTACCTGAACAAAGAACAAACAAAGAACAAAGAACAGTACAGCACAGGAACAGGCCATTCGGCCCTCCAAGCCTGCGCCGATCTTGATGCCTGCCTAAACTAAAACCTTCTGCATTTCCGGGGCCCATATCCCTCTATTCCCATCCTATTCATGTATTTGTCAAGATGCCTCTTAAACGTCATTATCGTACCTGCTTCCACCACCTCCCCCGGCAGCACGTTCCAGGCACTCACCACCCTCTGTGTAAAGAACTTGCCTCGCACATCCCCTCTAAACTTTGCCCCTCTCACCTTAAACCTATGTCCCCTAGTAACTGACTCTTCCACCCTGGGAAAAAGCTTCTGACTATCCATTCTGTCCATGCCGCTCATAACTTTGTAAATCTCTATCATGTCACCCCTCCACCTCCGTCGTTCCAGTGAAAACAATCAGAGTTTATCCAACCTCTCCTCATAGCTAATGCTCTCCAGACCAGGCAACATCCTGGTAAACCTCTTCTGTACCCTCTCCAAAGCCTCCACGTCCTTCTGGTAGAGTGGCGACCAGAATTGCATGCAATATTCCAAGTGTGGCCTAACTAAAGTTCTGTACAGCTGCAGCATGACTTGCCAATTTTTATACTCTATGCCCCGACCGATGAAGGCAAGCATGCCGTATGCCTTCTTGACTACCTTATCCACCTGTGTTGCCACTTTCAGTGACCTGTGGACCTGTACGCCCAGATCTCTCTGCCTGTCAAAACTCCTAAGGGTTCTGCCATTTACTGCATACTTCCCACCCGCATTAGATCTTCCAAAATGCATTACCTCACATTTGTCCGGATTAAACTCCATCTGCCATTTCTCCGCCCAAGTCTCCAATCGATCTATATCCTGCTGTATCCTCTGACAATCCTCATCATTATCCGCAACTCCACCAACCTTTGTGTTGTCCGCAAACTTATTAATCAGACCCTCTACATTTTCCTCCAAATCATTTATATATACTACAAAGAGCAAAGGTCCCAGCACTGATCCCTGCGGAACACCACTAGTCACATCCCGCCCTTCAGAAAGGCACCCTTCCACTGCTACCCTCTGTCTTCTATGACAGAGCCAGTTCTGTATCCATCTTGCCAGCTCACCTCTGATCCCGTGTGACTTCACCTTTTGTACCAGTCTGCCATGCGGGACCTTGTGACCTTGCTGGTTCTGCATTCTATTCAACTGACATTTAAAAGACTACCACATGTCAGATGTTGGTTTACCTTCAAACAGCCACCCCCAATCTAAATTCTTCAGTGGAAAGAGAAGCAACTCTGCTTCTCTTTCCACAGATGCTGCCAGACCTGCTGAGTGGTTCTGGCATTTCTTGTTTTTGTTTCAGATTTCCAGCATATAGATAACATCCATTGCCCTTCCTCCATCAATCATCTTTGTCACTTCCTCAAAAAACTCAATCAGGTTAGTGAGACACGACCTCCCCTTCACAAAACCATGCTGCCTCTTGCTAATAAGTTTGTTTGTTTCCAAATGGGAGTAAATCCTGTCCCGAATAATCCTCTCCAATAATTTCCCTACCACTGACGTAAGGCTCACCGGCCTATAATTTCCTGGATTATCCTTGCCACCCTTCTTAAACAAAGGAACAACATTGGCTATTCTCCAGTCCTCTGGGACCTCACCTGTAGCCAATGAGGATGCAAAGATTTCTGTCAAGGCCCCAGCAATTTCTTCCCTTGCCTCCCTTAGTATTCTGGGGTAGATCCCATCAGGCCCTGGGGACTTATCTACCTTAATGCTTTGCAAGACACCCAACACCTTCTCCTTTTTGATAATGAGATGACTGAGACTATCTGCACTCCCTTCCCTAGGCTCATCATCCACCAAGTCCTTCTCTTTGGTGAATACTGATACAAAGTACTCATTTAGTACCTCACCCATTTCCTCTGGCTCCACACATAGATTCCCTTCTCTGTCCTTGAGCGGGCCAACCCTTTCCCTAGTTACCCTCTTGCTCTTTATATATGTATAAAAAGCCTTGGGATTTTCCTTAATCCTGTTTGCCAATGACTTTTCATAACCCCTTTTAGCCCTCCTGACTCCTTGCATAAGTTTCTTTCTACTGTCTTTATATTCCTCAAAGGATTCGTCTGTTCCTAGCCTTCCAGCCCTTAAGAATGCTTCCTTTTTCTTTTTGACTAGGTTCACAATATTCGACGTTATCTAAGGTTCCCGAAACTTGCCAAACTTATCCTTCTTCCTCACAGCAACATGCTGGTCCTGGATTCTATTCAACTGACATTTGAAAGACTCCCACATGCCAGATGTTGGTTTACCCTCAAACAGCCGCCCCCAATCTAAATTCTTCAGTGGAAAGAGAAGCAACTCTGCTTCTCTTGCCACAGATGCTGCCAGACCTGCTGAGTGGTTCTGGCATTTCTTGTTTTTGTTTCAGATTTCCAGCATCCGCAGTATTTTGCTTTTAAATTCTTCAGTTCCTGCCTAATATTGTGATAATTAGCCTTCCCCCAATTCAGCACCTTCACCCGACGACTACTCTTATCCTTATCCACAAGTACCTTAAAACTTATGGAATTATGGTCACTGTTCCCGAAATGCTCCCCGACTGAAACTTCGACCACCTGGCCGGGCTCATTCCCCAATACCAGGTCCAGTACAGCCCCATTCCTAGTTGGACGATCTACATACTGTTTCAAGAAGCCCTCCTGGATGCTCCTTACAAATTCTGCCCCATCCAAGCCCCTAGCACGAGGTGAGTCCCAGTCAATATAGGGGAAGTTAAAATCACCCACCACTACAACCCTGTTACCTTTACATCTTTCCAAGATCTGTCTACATATCTGCTCCTCTACCTCCCGCTAGCTGTTGGGAGGCCTGTAGAAAACCCCCAACATCGTGACTGCACCCTTCCCATTCCTGAGCTCCACCCATATTGCCTCGCTGTATGACCCCTCTGAGGTGTCCTCCCGCAGTACAGCTGTGATATTCTCCTTAACAAGTAATGCAACTCCCCCACTCCTTTTACATCCTCCTTCCCTATGATGTCCAATTATCAAAAGTAATCTACCTTACCACTGTTAATATACACTACCAATACTAAAATGCTACCAATAGTAGTATTAACCTTAGGAATAAACCTTACTGTTTTAAAATAAAACAGAACAGTCCACTCACCAGTTGTTCACTTCTGCTTGTGTGCCTTAATTAATTACATCAATTTTAATTTTGTTTTTTTTTCTAATTTGTAGCTATTTAGACACACACCCTAACAATAGTGTACTAACCTAGCTATTTACAGATACTCCCTAACAGCAGTTACTCACCAACCAATCACCTTACAGCTTTCCTGTTATGTCACTGTCCACTTGCTTTCAAACTCAGGCATACCTGGACCCTTGTCCGCTGCTCTCCTGGAAGGTAAGTGCTATAGGGCACGATCCTTGGCCTTTATTTAACTATTCCCCGCTCTGTGTTCCTCCGCAGGTCCATTCCTGTCCACTGCTTTCTCAGAAGGTAAGTGCTGTAGGCCGTGATCCTCTGCCTTTATTTAACTGCTCCCCGCTCCGTGTTCCACCTGAGGTCCGCTCATGTCTGCTGCTTTCCCGGAAGGTAAATGCTGTAGGCCGCGATCCTTGACCTTTATTTAGCTTGTCTCGCTCCATGTTCCTCCCGCAGGTCTGCTCCTGTCCGCTGCTCTCCCAGAATCCCATATCCTGATCATCCCTGTGCTCGCTGACCTACTTTGGCTCCCGGTTCAACCACACCTTGAATTTAAAATTTTCATCTATGTGTTCAAATCCCTCCAAGGCTTAACCCCTCCCCTCCAGCCCTATAAGCCTTCAAGAACTCTGTGTTCCTCCAATTCTGGCTTTTTACCCCAGCTCCCCACTTCTATTACCACACCATTCGCAGCCTTACTTTCAGCTGTCAAGGCCTTAAGTTCTGGAAATCCCTCCTTAAACCTTTCCATATCTCGACCTCTCTCTTCCTTTAAGATGCCCCTTAAAACCTATTGCTTTGTGCAAGCTTTGGATCACCTGTCCTAATATCGCCTTCTTTGACTTGGCATCAGTTTTTGTCTGATTACACTCTTATGAAGCGCCTTGGGATTTTTTCTATGTTAATGGTGCTATATAAATGCAATGTTGTTTCCTGTCCATCAGTTTTGCATGCTCATATGTTCGCTGTGGTAAATATGCTCTTTCTGAAACCGTTGAACAAGAGACTGTAGAAGAAGATTAAAGGGAATTGAATGAGGGGAAAGGTATCAAATTGGATCAAACCTGGTTAGGAGGCAGAAAACAGAGAGTCGGAGTTAAGACCAATTGGAAGTGAGAAGCAGAATTGTGTTGTGGGACTACTTCTGTTCAGGGCTAGAGGAAACAACATCCAAATTTGACCATGACAATGAAATTGGAGGCATAGCAAATAATTCTGAGGACTCCATGAAGCTGCAAGGGGATAATGATAAAATGGTGGAGTGGGCAAAAAGGTGGCAGTACATTAAAATGGTAAATTTGGCAAAAAGACAGAAGTAATAATTATACTTTGAATGGGGGAAGGCTGGGTAATGTGGATGAACAGACAGATTTGGGGGTTTCAAGTTCACCAGTATTAGAAACAGCATCTCAAATGGATAAAGCGAATGGAAAACTATGCTTTATGACAAGAGGTCAGCAGACACTTAACTTGGCAAATCGCTTCAAAGCTTTAACCATTTAACACATCTGGTCTGTTGACCTCCTGCGGCCCAACGTTGCAATGGTCTGCTCCATCACCTCAGCACAAGCAGCCCAGACAGCTCTCTGCTGAGGAGGGTGCCCTTCTGAGCCAATTCCTGTGGTACCGCTCCCTCATTAGACCTAGGGTTCAGTAGCAAATGAAGAACAATCCACTCTCCCTGAACTCTTACTGACTCTTCCGACTTCCTAAAAGATCCAAGTGAAAATAATTGTGGAGCAGTGAATGTTTGACTACAACAGGAAGTGGTAGCAGCTCTTCAAGATATCCTGTGACCCCTTGCTCCCTGGCCTCTATGTCCCACACAAGGCCCAATCAGTGCTGGGCACTCATCATAATTATTAAAATGAAAGCACCTCAAGAAAATGTCGGAGAGAACCCCTCCCTATACCTAATGCACTGGGCTAGTTCTGGGAACAATTGGAAAAGCAGTAGGCCATTCAACCCCTTGAGCCGGTTCCGCCATGTCATTACATCATGGATGATCTGTACTTAAACTCCATTTCCCTGCTTTTAATCCATATCCCTTGATACCTTAGTCAACAAAACTCTATTGCTCTCAGTCTTGAAGTGTTATTGATGTTCCTGTTAGCCGAAAATCTCTCCTACAGTTTCATATTTAATTGATAGACAGAAGCAAACACTAAACAGGATGAAAATGTTAAAAACAGCTTTGGGAAGCACTTTTTGGACAAAGTAACTCTTAGGGGATGATTTTACCCGAACCCGCATAGCCGGAATGGAGTGAACTCGATATTAAAGCCAACGGAGCATGAGATCATATGGGTGTAAAACAGGCATCCAATTTCAAACTGTCCCATTCCTGCTAGATAAGTTAGGTTAAAATTACTCACTCAATAAAGGGATTTTTGTTAATTTATTCATTGTCAGGATGTTGGCATCACTGACAAGGCCGGAATTTATTGCCCCTCCCTTGTTACAAAGAACAAAGAACAGTACAGCACAGGAACAGGCCATTCGGCCCTCCAAGCCTGCGCCGATCTTGATGCCTGTCTAAATTAAAACCTTTTGCACTTACGGGGACCGTATCCCTCTATTCCCATCCTATTCATGTATTTGTCAAGATGCCTCTTAAACGTCGCTATCGTACCTGCTTCCACCACCTCCCCCGGCAGCACGTTCCAAGCACTCACCACCCTCTGTGTAAAGAACTTGCCTCGCACATCCCCTCTAAACTTTGCCCCTTGCACCTTAAACCTATGTCCCCTAGTAACTGACTCTTCCACCCTGGGAAAAAGCTTCTGACTATTCACTCTGTCCAAGCCACTCATAACTTTGTAAACCTCTATCGTGTCGTCCCTCCACCTCCGTCGTTCCAGTGAAAACAATCTGAGTTTATCCAGCCTCTCCTCATAGCTAATGCCCTCCAGACCAGGCAACATCCTGGTAAACCTCCTCTGTACCCTCTCCAAAGCCTCCACGTCCTTCTGGTAGTGTGGCGACCAGAATTGCAAGCAATATTCTAAGTGTGGCCTAACTAAAGTTCTGTATAGCTGCAGCATGACTTGCCAATTTTTATACTCTATGCCCCGACCGATGAAGGCAAGCATGCCGTAGGCCTTCTTGACTACCTTATCCACCTGCGTTGCCACTTTCAGTGACCTGTGGACCTGTACGCCCAGATCTCTCTGCCTGTCAATACTCCTAAGGGTTCTGCCATTTACTGCATACTTTCCACCTGCATTAGATCTTCCAAAATGCATTACCTCACATTTGTCCGGATTAAACTCCATCTGCCATTTCTCCACCCAAGTCTCCAACCATTCTATATCCTGCTGTATCCTCTGACAATCCTCATCAGTATCCGCAACTCCACCAACCTTTGTGTCATCCGCAAACTTACTAATCAGACCAGCTACATTTTCCTCCAAATCATTTATATATACTACAAACAGCAAAGGTCCCAGCACTGATCCCTGCGGAACACCACTAGTCACATCCCTCCATTCAGAAAAACACTCATCCACTGTTACCCTCTGTCTTCTGTGACCGAGCCAGTTCTGTCTCCATCTTGCCAGCTCCCCTCTGATCCCGTGTGACTTCACCTTTTGCACCAGTCTGCCATGAGGGACCTTGTCAAAGGCTTTACTGAAGTCCATATAGACAACATTCACTGCCCTTCTTTCATCAATCATCTTCGTCACTTCCTCAAAAAACTCAATCAAGTTAGTGAGACACGACCTCCCCTTCACAAAACCATGCTGCCTCTCGCTAATAAGTTCATTTGTTTCCAAATGGGAGTAAATCCTGTCCCGAAGAATCCTCTCTAATAATTTCCCTACCACTGATGGAAGGCTCACCGGCCTATAATTTCCTGGATTATCCTTGCTACCCTTCTTAAACAAAGGAACAACATTGGCTATTCTCCAGTCCTCTGGGACCTCACCTGTAGCCAATGAGGATACAAAGATTTCTGTCAAGGCCCCAGCAATTTCCTCCCTTGCCTTCCTCAGTATTCTGGGGTAGAACCCATCAGGCCTTGGGGACTTATCTACCTTAATGCTTTGCAAGACGCCCAACACCTCCTCCTTTGTGATAACGACATGACCCAGACTATCTACACTCCCTTCCCTAGACTCATCATCCACCAAGTCCTTCTCTTTGGTGAATACTGATGCAAAGTACTCATTTAGTACCTCGCCCATTACCCTGAGAAGGTGGTGGTTGGCCTTCTTTTCGAACGATTTGATACAACTGTCTTGCTCGGTGACTCTAGAAGCAACGTTTGTTTATTCGTTCATGGGATGTGGGCGTCGCTGGCTAGGCCAGCATTTATTGCCCATCCCTAATTAAGGGTCAACCATGTTGGTATGAGACTGGAGTCACAGATCAAGTAAGGATGGTTGGTTTCCTTTCCTAAAAGACAATCAAACCAGTTGAGTTTTTACAAAAATCCGATAGCATCATGGTCACTTTTACTGGCACCACCTTTTTATTTTCAGATAGTTTACACACTGAATTGAATGTCTTCAGCAGCGCCGTTGGATTTGGACTCATGTTCTCTCGATCAATTGTCCGTCAACACAGCCACCACATCCTGATGATGCATATACATTGCTGGATATACAGTTGGTTCTCGAGCTTATGGTTAAGGTACCTCAGATCGACATGTCACCAGGCGATCACCACAGTGACCATGAGGGGGCACTTCATCCTCAAATTACAGTTGAATGTCATATTTCTAATGAGCAGTGTATTGCAACATTGTACACAGAGGCAGTGTGGGTGCAAGCAATGTGAGCACTAGTTATGAATAAACTGAACTTGCCTGACAAATCGTCAGTGCACTTGGACTCTGAATGTTTACTGCGGGTAAGTGAATGTCAAGACAGCAGTTAAAATCTGTTTTCTAAATTGTCTCGAAACCGAAACAGCAGCATGCTGGCCTCTGAGTCAGGAGATTATGGGTTCAAGTCCCACTCCAGAGATTTAAGCACAAAATCTAGGCTGGCACTCAGGTGCAGTACCGAGGGAGTGCTGCACTGTTGGAGGTGACGTCTTTCGGATGAGATGTTAAACCCTGGCCCCATCTGCCCTCTCAGGTGAACGCGAAAGATCCCACGGCATTATTTTGAAGAAGGGCTGGGGAGCTCTCTCAGTGTCCTGGCTAATATTTATCCCTCAACCAACATTTAAAACAGATGATCTAGTCATTTATTTCATTGCTTTTTGTGGGACTTTGCTGTGTGAAAATTGGCTGCCATATTTCCTACATTACAACAGCTACATTTTAAAAGTAATTAATTGGCTGTAAAGTGCTTTGCAATGTCCTGAGAAGTAAAAGGTGCTACATAAATTTCTTTCTTATAGGGTATGACCAAAATGATACATTAGCTATTACGAACTGTCAAATTTATTAAATCACTAATTTGAAAGTAATTGCCTGTGCAGCAGTGCCATTATTTTATTTGGAGATACAGCACTGAAACAGGCCCTTCAGCCCACCGAGTCTGTGCTGACCATCAACCACCCATTTATACTAATCCTATATTCCCACCACATCCCCACCTGTCTCTATATTCCCCTACCTATACTAGAGGCAATTTATAATGGCCAATTTACCTATCAACCTGCAAGTTTTTGGCTGTGGGAGGAAACCGGAGCACCCGGTGGAAACCATGCAGACACAGGGAGAACTTGCAAACTCCACACAGGCAGTACCCAGAATTGAACCTGGGTCACTGGAGCTGTGAGGCTGCGGTGCTAACCACTGCGCCACTGTGCCGCTCAAGCCCACTGTGGCCGTTATCTTCTATGGAATAGGCTCCTTCCAGACTGCAGCAGGTGGCATCAGTGACATGACTTTCCCTGTGGACGGTGTAAAGCAGGAGGAGAGAACACTAGGCTTCATCCACAGGGCAGTTTCTATAGGGACCAAGGTACACTGACATTGTCTTGTGTGTTCCCCATCGCCAGCCTGGCATCCTTATCAATAGAAAGAGTCCAGACCCCAAATATCCAGCTTATCTCCGATCATAGGCAGTGCATCATGCCGGACTGTGCCCACTTTCCTGCCAGCAGCCTTGATTCATTCATCTTGTACTCGCCCTCTGTGCTGCCTTTATTCTAACCAAGCCCTCAGGCTGGTGACAGGGAGACAAGGGCTCTCCTTTGCACACTTGGTTCATGACTCCACTCAGGAGCCAGGTACAGTTGCAGAGCATGTCTATAATGAGGCCCATGCTGCCACCAGAAATGTTATTGATCAGACAGTTGGCATGCTCAGGGAATACCTCTGCTACCTGGACCATTCAGGAGGAGCTCTGTAGTATAACCTAGAGTGGGTATCTATATTTATGGCTGTCTGCTGCATGCTGCATAATTTTTCCTTTATGAGGGACCAGCCCTTTAACATCAAGCACCTCTTCACTCAAAGGGTTGAGGAAATCTATCCTTCAAAAAACTGAGATTGATAGATTTTTGTTAATTAAGGATATCAACGGATATGGAGCAAAGGCTGATAAAGGGAATTGAGGTCCAGATCAGCCATGATCTAATTCAATAGCGGAACAAGCTTGAAGGGCTGAATGGTCTACTCCTGTTCCTATGTTCCCAACTCTATGGCGGGACAGCATCATTCTATGCAAGGGACCTGGCAACTACCAAGCTCGCATGTCGAGGCTCAGAGAGATTTTAACTCTCCGGCTTAATTTCCATATACAGGCCTCAACCTAAGGCCCAAGGATTCCTTGTGGGGCCCGAAGAAAGCATTCCGACTCCTCTTGTCTCACAAGGAAACCTAAAAAAATTTTAATAATCGTACCTTACAGGCCTGCCATTCAGCTCTCAGCAGGTTTGGCCTAGCGGGCAAGTGGGTAAACAATCACTGCTCCCCACTCAGGCCTCCAGTTAAAAAGATCAGGCCTTGATGATGCCTGCATATTTAAAGAGGATCCCACCAGCTTGGGGCAGGATTCTGTGATGCCGGTAGCCTAAAATTGCAAGCAAGCAGATTGGGGTCGGAAAGAAGTGGATAAGACCCCCACTCCATTTTAACAGGTTTTCAGTCAGGCGAGCATTAAAATTGGGGCCTATGTTTTAAACATCACCTGTGCAGCAAGAAGTACAAGATGTGGAGGAGGGAAAAGAACAGCAGTGACATTGACCACCAGTGCCAGAGCTCTTCCAGGAGGCCTTCATATGAACCATACCTCCCATCCCCAGTACACCAACACTCCAACAATCCTTATCACCACGATCCTTACCACCACTCGATTCCCTTCCTTCAGTCCTGTATTATGGGTGTTGCCCTCAGATTGCTACAAAGATAATTACCAACACCATTTGCAGAACACAAAAACACATTTATCAAACAACTCAGTTCCATCTGGGTATACTATTTAACAGCAATAACTAGCAAACACTCTTGTGCAAGCCCTTAATGCCCATCTTAATTGCTCATTTACTATCCTGATGATCCTACTACATGTTTCCACCAGCATGGGAGGTGGAAGGCTGCTGAGCTTCCATTGAGGATACTTCAGATGGGTGTGCTGGGAGAACTCAAGTAGCTCTGGGCCTTGAGAGTTGTTTTATTCGTTCATGGGATGTGGGCATCGCTGGCTAGGACAGTATTTATTACCCATCCCTAATTGCCCTTGAAAAGGTGCTGGTGAGCCGTCTTCTTAAACTGCCGCAGTCCATGAGGGGGATGTACACCCACAGTACTGTGAGGAAGGGAGCTCCATAATTTTGACCCAGCGACAGTGAAGGAACACCAGTATAGTTCCAAGTCAAGCTGGTGTGTGGCTTGGAGGGGAACTTGCAGGTGGTGGTGTTCCCGTGCATCTGCTGCCCTTGTCCATCTAGGTGGTTTCGATCGCTGGTTTGGAAAGTGCTGTCTAAGGAGCCTTGGTGCGTTGCTGCAGTGCATCATGGAGATGGTACAAACTGTTGCCACTGTGCGTCGGTGGTGGAGGGAGTGAATGTTTGTGGATGGGGAGGCCAATCAAATGGACTACTTTGTCCTGGATGGTGTCAAGCTTCTTGAATGTTGTTGGAGCTGCACCCATCCAGGCAAGTGGAGAGTATTCCATCACACTCCTGACTTGCACCTTGTAGATGGTGGACAGGCTTTGGGGAGTCAGGAGGTGAGTTCCTCACGGCAGGATTCCTAGCCTCTGACCTGCTCTTGTAGCTACGGTATTTATATGGCTACTCCAGTTCAGTTTCTGGTCAATGGTAGCCCCCAGGATGTTGATAGTGGGGGATTCAATGATCGTAATGCCATTGAACATCAAGGGGAGATGGTTAAATTCTCTCTTGTTTGCGATGGTCATTGCCACTTATCAGCCCAAGCCTGGATATTGTCCAGGTCTTGCTGCATTTCTACACGGACTGCTTCAGTATCTGAGGAGTAACGAATGATGCTGAACATTGCGCAATCATCCCTACTTCTGACCTTATGATTGAAGGAAGGTCATTGATGAAGCAGCTGAAGATGGTTGGGCCTAGGACACTACCCTGAGGAACTCCTGCAGTGATGTCCTGGAGCTCCGATGATTGACCTCCAACAACCACAACCATTTCCTATCCACGAGGTATGACTCCAACCAACGGAGGGTTTCCCCCCTGATTCCAATGACTCCAGTTTTGCTCGGGTTCCTTGATGCCATACTCGGTCAAATGCTGCCTTGATGTCTAGGGCAGCCACTCTCACCTCACCTCTTGAGTTCAGCTCTTTTGTCCATGTTTGAACCAAGGCTGTAATGAGGTCAGAAGCTGAGTGGCCCTGGTGAAAACCAAACTGAGTGTCACTGAGCAGGTTATTGCTAAGCAAGTGCTGCTTGATGGCACAGTTGATGACACCTTCCATCACTCTACTGATGATTGAGAGCAGATTGATGGGGTGGTAATTGGCCGGTTTGGACTTGTCCTGCTTTTTGTGTGCAGGACATACCTGGGCAATTTTTCACATTACCAGATAGATGCCAGTGTTGTAGCTGTACTGGAACAGCTTGGCTTGGGGTGCAGCAATTCCTGGAGCACAAATCTTCAGTACTATTGCCGGAATATTGTCAGAGGCCATAGCCTTTGCAGTATCCAGTACCTTCAATCATTTCTTGATATCACACAGAGTGACTCGGATTGGCTGAAGTCTGGCAACTGTGTTGCTGGGGACATCAGGAGGAGACCAAGATGGATCATCAACTCGACACTTCTGGCTGAAGATTGTTGCAAATGCTTCAGCCTTATCTTTTGCACTGATGTGCTGGGCTCCCCCATCATTGAGGATGGGGATATTTGTGGAGTCACCTCCTCCAGTTAGTTGTTTAATTGTCCACCACCATTCACGACTGGATGTGGCAGGATTGCAGATCTTAGATCTGATCCATTGGTTGGGATCGCTTAGCTCTGTCTATTGCATGCTGCTTCGCACGCAATAGTCCTCGGTTGTAGCTTCACCAGGCTGACACCTGATTTTGAGGTTGCGGCAGGTGCTGCTCCTGGCATGCCCTCCTATACTCTTCATTGAACTAGGGTTGATTCCCCAACTTGATTGTCATGGTAGAGTGGGGGATATGCCGGGCCATAAGGTTACAGATTGTGGTTGAGTACAATTCTGCTGCTGCTGATGGTCCACAGCACCTCGTTGATGCCCAGTTTTGCATTGCTAGATCTGTTTGAAATCTATGCCACTTAGCATGGTGGTAGTGCCACACAACACGATGGAGGGTATCCTCAATGTGAAGGCGGGAGTTTGTTTCCACAAGTACAGTGCGGTGGTCACTCCTACCAATACTGTCATGGACAGATGCATCTGTGGCAGGCAGATTAGTGAGGATGAGGTCAAGTATGTTTTTTCCTCTTGTTGGTTCCCTCACCCCTGCTGCAGACCCAGTCTAGCAGCTATGTCCTTTAGGACTTGACCAACTCGGTCAGTAGTGGTACTACTGAGCCACTTTTGGTGATGGACATTGAAGTCCCCCACCCAGAGTACATTCTGCACCCTTGCCACCCTCAGTGCTTCCTCCAAGTGCTGTTCAACATGGAGGAGTACTGACTCATCAGCTGAGGGTGGGTGGTTGGTGATAATCAGCAGGAGGTTTCCTTGCCCATGTTTGACCTGATGCCATGACACTTCTTGGGCTCCAGAGTCGATGTTGAGGACTTCCAGGGCGACTACCTCCCGACTGTATACCATTGTGCCACCACCTCTGTTGGGTCTGTCCTGCCGGTGGAACAGAACTTTCCCAGGGATGGTGATGGCAGTGTCTGGGACATTGTCTGTAAGGTATGATTCGGTGAGTATGACAATGTCAGGCTGTTG
Organism: Heterodontus francisci; assembly: GCF_036365525.1. Classification (NCBI taxonomy): domain Eukaryota; kingdom Metazoa; phylum Chordata; class Chondrichthyes; order Heterodontiformes; family Heterodontidae; genus Heterodontus; species Heterodontus francisci. The sequence goes on along the minus strand of NC_090390.1, from coordinate 23,254,546 downwards.
CTTGACTAGTCCGTGGGACAATTCTCCCAAGTTTGGCACAAGCCCCCAGATGTTAGTAAGGAGGACTTTGCAGGGTCGACAGGGCTGGATTTGCTGTTGTTGTTTCCGGTGCCTAGGTCGATGCCGGGTTTCATTCCTTATCAACTTTGTAGTGGTTTTGATGCAACTGAGTGGCTTGCTAGGCCATTTCAGAGGGCATTAAGAGTCAATCACATTGCTGTGGGTCTGGAGTCACATGTAGGACAGACCAGGTAAGAACAGCAGATTTCCTTCCCTGAAGGACATTAATGAACCAGATGGGTTTTTATGACAATGGTTTCATAGTCATCATTAGACTCGCTTTTAATTCCAGACTTTTTTTTATTAATTGAATTCAGATTCCACCATCTGCCATGATGGGATTTGAACCCATGTCCCCAGAGCAATACCCTGGGTCTCTGAGTTATCAGCCCAGTGACAATACCACTACGCCACCACCTTCCCTCCGCTGCAGTCTGGCCATGCTGGCAAATTGGATGGCGGGGGAGCAGGCATGCTGTCATCCTGAGAGAGGACAACAGGTGCCTTTCCCATGGAGTGAAGGACACTCTTCTGGGACTGTGCCTCAGCACTCCTCCAGCTCTGCATGAGAACAGAGAGCAAGAGTAATGTGACATTCTGGAAATTCCAGTCAACACTAACGCCCAGAGTCAAGCTCGCAGCTGTCTGACTGTCCATGGAAGCTGTGAGAGCTGTCCAGAAGGGCTCCATCATGATGGACAGCAGTGCTGTGTTGATGGAGCTGACCACATGCTCCATGTGGGCCAGAACACTTCCCATGCTCTGAGTGAAGCTTTGATACAATTAGGAGCTGGATTCCTCCCTGCCCTGTGCCATTGAGCACACGCTCACTGGCAGGGTGCCCAGTACACCGGGCACTTCCTGATGGCTTATTTGGTACTTTAGGCCCTCAAAATCAGTATCTGAATCCTCTGCAGCTGAGCTAGTGTGTGAAGTCAGCCTTCAATGAGCTGTTTACCTGTGGCATCCTCTCCCCACATACTTGTTTCCTGCACACTTGTGACTGATGGTTCACCACATGAAGACCCCTCCTCTAGACTACCCTCTGAAGAAGTACACAGGGTACCAGTCTCTGAGCTGGTGCTTGCGAGGGTGAGACTGAGTGATGGTGCATCATCAGGAAGGTTGGTCTCCTCTTCCCCTGAAGTGACAGAGGGCGGCCCATATCTTCAGCACCTGAAATGAAAGAGAGGAGGAAGGGTTAGCTTGAAGTGTGAGCAGAGAGAGAGAGCAAAGTGGCTGTTGAAAGCAGCTGCAATGGGTCACACAGTTTGTGTCAGGTGAGAAAGAAGTCAGCATATAAGATGTGTAGTGACCCTGCACGACATCTCCTCCAGCGTTCCCTCTTAACAAGGCTATGAATCTGCCCCTGCCTGTGATGACCATGATCAGCAGAGAGGGCAGGATGTGTAAATCAGGCTCATCCTCCTGCCGTCAAGGTCTCCTGTGGCGAGAAAGATGAGAGTGTGTTCATGACCTCCTTGCGAGGTGTTGAGAAAATGGTGGTGAGTGTGTGAATCTGAGGAGAAGGAGGTGGAATGAAATGAGGTGCAGCGATTGTCGGAGAGTAAAGGGAAGCGGGGGAGGGGAATATTGTGAGTAGTGAGGCTGCAGGTGGTGCAGATGTGAGGAAAGAGGCTGAACTCAGAGGTGAGGTTCTTACCTTGACAGTTCTGATGAGGTCATTGAACTTCTTTCAGTCTTGCAGCCATGTCCTGGGAGCCAAGCTCCTGGAATTGACCTCATCAGTGAAACTCTTCCTACTGGTGGTGGATATGTTGCCTGGAGTAATTCCTGCCTACAGGGAAAACAGGAATTCCCACCTCCTGACCAACACCTGGACCATCAATGCTCCATCAGAGAACTTGGACTTCTTACATCCATTTCTCCCCCTTGCAAAATTTCCCTGCTGTCTGCAGTCAGTGCACCTCTCCCTTTAGAAGTGCTGGCAGCTGTAAAGTGCTGCCGGTTATGTCTGATTTCCCTGAAACACGACCAGGTGTACAGGTATGTGCAGCATGTGACCCTCTCCCTCCGTGCCTTTTCTCAGGCTGATTGAATTTCCAGACTAATGCCCCTGAGCCGTAGAAACAATCATGAGAAGAAGGTTTATCACCCTCTGAGGACAACTGGGCTTTGGAAATGAAGTCAGCTTAGCCAGCATCGCCCACAACCTGAGAACCAATGAAAAGACTTGTATTTATATCACACCTTTCACGACCTTGGGATGTCCGAAAGTGCTTTACAGGAATGGAGTATTTTTGAAGTGTAGTCACTGTTGTAATGTAGAAAATGCAGCAGCCAACTTGTGCACAGCAAGATCTCACAAGCAGTCATAAAATAAATGACCCGATCAACTGTTTTAGGTGTAGATTGAGGGTAAATATTGCCCAGGAAACTCCTCTACTTCAAAATAGTGCCATCAACCCGAGAGAGCAGACGGGCCTAAGTTTAATGTCTCATCTGAAAGTTGGACACTCAGAAGGTGCAGCACTCCCTCAGTACTGCAATAGAGCACCTGCCTTGATCATGTGCTCCAGAGAAAAATCACAATGTCAATCTCTCGTTACATTGTAAATTATCAGATTGAAATCTAACAAGTTCCAGTTCACACAGGTTAGTGTCATGTAGATAAGCCTGAAGGCTCAGCATTCCATTATGTATTCAGTCATCTAGGCCTATTCTTTACAGCTTCAATCCATTTCCTAAACAGATATACCTCCAGTTCCCTTTTAAGAGACTTATTCAGCCTTCTGTTAATTATTGCTAGCGAGGAGTATATCTCATGTGGGCCAGCATGACTTCCATATCATTTTGAAAAACGGTCATTTTGAGCTCCAATTTAAATTTTGGTATCAATGGATCCACACTGTGCTCCTCATTTATAAAACTCTGTTTCAGAGCTCAAGATAATAAATGGCATTGGCAGCAATTACTTCAAGGGATCAAATTTAAATGGTGCCAAGTCCACACCAGGTCCCTCAATAACTAACCCATAGATGGAAAGCCATAGAGGAAGCTGCAACTCCCCATATGGAATCTGCCACTAAATGAAGTTCTTTAGGGAAAAAAAATCTCCTTTCAGACATTGTAAATAACAAAAACAGGCAGTCAGGGAGAATCCATCTGTCTCAGTTTTGAAGGCAATGTTTTCTCCCATATTATCCTCTCTGTCATGTACTACTCAGCTTATAAAAGAGCTCCTGTCTCATAAATCATTTTTATTACAAAGGTTGAAAGTCCCTGAGGGGCCTCCATTCCACACTGTCCCACCCTTGATGTCCAACTACTTCCAAGAACCTTTAACTCAAAGGACAGTGACAATTCCCAGCTACAAGGGACAAATTACCATTCCAATTAAAGGGCCTTTAACATTAAAAAGAAAAGCACACCTCCTAAACTGTGCCACAAAGTGGCATGCAATTACTTTCGGGTAAGATCAGCATAAATCTGATCAGGCCCAAGTCTCAGATTTTGTTCATAGTGTAAGGTTCTGGTGAATGGACTCTGTTTGGTACATCAGTATCTCAGGTCTACTTCACTGTGGGGTCCAAGAGACTTAAAATTCCCAACAGAAACAACAATGTATAAACTAAGTAAATCGATCCCTTCACAACAACATGAGTGATGAGTAAGCAGTGCCAATTTTTAAACAGTGTTCCACTTTACAGATCAAGTGTGAAAGTGGAAAAATAAATGCATTTTTATTGATTTGCTGTTAGATGCGACTTTTGTGAAAACAGATTTTGCTTTTGATTTCACTACAGTACAAAGTGCCACAGTAAATGGCTGCGACAGAGCCGTTAACTGTCTCAGGACAGAGTCCTTCACCTGGAACTCTGTGTGTACGTGAGCTAGGGAGTGGGGAGTCAGAGTGGCTGTCGACAGCAGCTCGAGCTCCTGTGGAGCAGGGTGGAGCTGAGTGGTGGGCCTGTTCTCCCACGAGGCAGTGGGTGGCGTTCCACAAAGAGGAGAGGCAGGTGGGCTGTGTGGGGGAGCAGGGGGCTGTGCAGTTTACTTCACATCACAGGCCCGGGGAGAGGGAGAGAGAGAGAGAAGCCTGCGCCCTGAGATTAGACGTGGTGATGGAGGTTCATGATAATATGCAGAATTTGAAGAACAAATTGAAGAAAAGGAGCTGGATTCAACAAAATCATAATCGTCACTCTCTCCTCCCACCTTTCACTGACTTCCCTCTCACTCTGTATTCCCAAAATTCACTGCCTCCCCTCTCACTCTCTCCTTCTGCCTGTTCACTGCCTCCCCTCTCACTCTGTATTCCCAATATTCACTGCCTCCCCTCTCACTCTCTCCTTCTTCCTGTTCACTGCCTCCCCTCACTCTGTAATCCCAATATTCTCTGTCGCCCCTCTCACTCTCTCCTTCTAACTGTTCACTGCCTCCCCTCTCACTCTGTATTCCCAATAGTCACTGCCTCCCCTCTCACTCTCTCCTTCTGCCTGTTCACTGCCTCCCCTCTCACTCCGTCTTCCCAATAGTCACTGCCTCCCCTCGCACTCTGTATTCCCAATATTCACTGCTTCCCCTCTCACTCTTTCCTTCTGCCTGTTCACTGCCTCCCCTCTCACTCTCTCTTCCCAATAGTCACTGCCTCCCCTCTCACTCTCTCCTTCTGCCTGTTCACTGCCTCCCCTCTCACTCCGTATCCCCAATATTCACTGCGTCCCCTCTCACTCCCTCCTTCTGCCTGTTCACTGACTCCTCTCACTCTCTCTTCCCAATAGTCACTGTCTCCCCTCTCACTCTCTCCTTCTGCCTGTTCACTGCCTCCCCTCTCACTCTGTATCCCCAATATTCACTGCGTCCCCTCTCACTCTCTCCTTCTGCCTGTTCCCTGCCTCCCCTCTCACTCTGTATTCCCAATATTCACTGCCTCCCCTGTCACTCTCTCCTTCTACCTGCTCACTGCCTCCCCTCTCACTCTCTCCTTCTGCCTGTTCACTGCCTCCCCTCTCACTCTCTCCTTCTGCCTGTTCACTGCCTCCCCTCTCACTCTGTATTCCCAATAGTCACTGACTCCCCTCACTCTCTCCTTCTGCCTGTTCACTGCCTCCCCTCTCACTCTGTATTCCCAATATTCACTGCCTCCCCTCTCACTCTCTCCTTCTGCCTGTTCACTGACTTCTCTCTCACTCTCTCCTTCTGCCTGTTCACTGCCTCCCCTCTCACTCTCTCCTTCTGCCTGTTCACTGCCTCCCCACTCACTCTGTATTCCCAATAGTCACTGACTCTCCTCACTCTCTCCTTCTGCCTGTTCACTGCCTCCCCTCTCACTCTGTATTCCCAATAGTCACTGCCTCCCCTCTCACTCTCTCCTTCTGCCTGTTCACTGCCTCCCCTCTCACTCTGTATTCCCAATATTCACTGCCTCCCCTCTCACTCTCTCCTTCTGCCTGTTCACTGCCTCCCCTCGCACTCTGTATTCCCAATATTCACTGCCTCCCCTCTCACTCTCTCCTTCTGCCTGTTCACTGCCTCCCCTCTCACTCTGTATTCCCAATATTCACTGCCTCCCCTCTCACTCTCTCCTTCTGCCTGTTCACTGACTTCTCTCTCACTGTCTCCTTCTACCTGTTCACTGACTCCCCTCTCACTCTCTCTTCCCAATAGTCACTCCCTCCCCTCGCACTCTGTGTTCCCAATATTCACTACCTCCCCTCTCCCTTCTCATCTTTTCATTGACCTTTTGATTTCTCCTTACAATGAAAGATAGCTTTGGACATGAAAATAGGACAAATTTCACATAGGTGCATGGCCCACTGCCATGGCAATATGCTGACTTGGTTAGGTTTATATAGCTGTGCCTCACCCATCAAAAATCCACCACTGATACACCAAAGCGAGAAAGAAGTTAGAGATAAATAAAGTCATTGTGGAGACTAAACCAAAGCAGAGCTAGAACGCGAAATGTCAATTCACCGACTTATGCTCACTTTGATTTGCTCCAAGTGCAGGAGCGCCCGAACTTACAGGTAATGGACAAGTTCACCTCCCTGCCTCAGGGAGGCTAATCTGCTATAGAATGTCCCAAAAACAAGCAACTGTGCATTGTTTAGAATAAAAACAAAAATTACCGAAAAACCTCAGCAGGCCAGTCAGCATCTGTGGAGAGAAGAGACAGGCTAATGTTTCAGCTGCAGAAGCTTCTTCAAAACTCTTGGCTCCCACAACTACTTTGCTCTTGCTGCGTTGAACAAGGGGAAAAGGGAGTCTTCCTCTATCCCACAATGCACTGAGAAATTTGAAATAGAAGTAAAGTATTTCTGTACAAACCATTTTTGATCTAATGAGTAGCTGAAGCCAGTTAAGCAGTAATCAATTTGTTGGTGCAGCTTTGACTTTTAAACCTTACAATTTATTACATAAATTACAGTAATCTGTATTTGAACACCAGACCATGTTGCTTAGTGGTTTCAATAATTACAAAGCAGCATAAAATTAGGTTATATATTAAATAGGTTGCACTTTAGCCACTTTAAGTGACAGACGTTCCTCTTTTCTCTGGGAAAAAACAGAACAAATATTCTTTTTATGTCACACTTAGTAAGACATCAAAAAAATGACATTTTTGATAGGTACAATTCCTGAGAATGTGGTTTTGTGAATAACAAAACAAAGATTACAAAGCACTTGCAATAATGAGCCGTTGCCATGTCTCAAGCAATTATTGAGCCACACAACCAATGTGACTATCAGAAGGTTTGCTAATCCAACATGAGTGAATATGAAATCTGGAAATAAAAAGCTGCTATCAACAAAAAGTGATCGTGATCATGAAAAAAAACCAACTGGTTCACTAATGCCCTTTGGGGAAGGAAACCTACCGTCCTTACCCGGTCTGGCCTATATGTGACTCCAGTCCCACATCAATGTGGTTGATTATTAACAATGTGGTTGATTATTAAGTGGCACTCAATTGTATCAAATCACTGCAAGAAGGCACCTACCACCACCTTCTTAGGGCAACTAGATATGGCACTATGAAACTTGGCCTTGCCAATGATGCCCACATCCTGAGACTGAATAACGACCAAAACAAATTCCACAAGAGAATACTGGCTTAATGGCAAGTTCTAAAAGCTGAGATACCATCAAAGCCCTGTGCTAACCGGGAGCATCTGTAATAGAGTGCAGAAGTCAGAACAGTCCTCAAATATGCTAGGGTACCAACAAGCAGGGCAACATGAAGTCAAAAGAATGAGGCTGGTGTCAACTATTCGGAGGACATGGCTGCTTATGTTAAGGATGAACAATGGTAAAGAACCAACATATATTTGGTATGTTAGCTCAGTAGTCATTAAACCAAGACCTTGCCTGCTCTCTCAGGTGGACATAAAAGATTTCATGGCACAATATTGAAGCAGAGCAGGGAAGTTCTCCTGACTCCTGGTCAGTATTTATCCCTCAACCAACATCACTAAAACAGATAATCTGGTCTAAGATATGAGCACAGAGCTGGTTGAAGACAGAGTTGGGTGAATCTGCTAAATAGAGTGATGATGGCACTTTGGTGAGAGAGGAAATGTGGTGCAGAGGGGGAAGGAGGTTCTAGGTAATTTTAAACCAAATGACACAGTAAATTTATAAATAATCAGTGTAATTAATTAGACCTAAGGGGATAACATTAAAATTAACTAAGTAGAGGATACCAACATTAAAGGGACCCAAATTACACTAAATAAAAATCTGGTATATATGAATAACTAAATAATAAAAAGGAGTAAAGGGATTCTGAACTAAAAACATTTATATATATAACATAAGTAATTAGACTTTTAAGCAAAATGATGGGATAGCTGAGACCTGCTGCCTGCAATTCCTGTGCCAAGTGGGAACCCCAGGATGCTTCATGTGTCATGGATAACAATGGCCAGAATTAATTGCTACTTAGGGGCCTCCTCACACTGCCGCTGGTATCAACTGCGGACAGGTACCTCATCAGCGGTGGAGGCTGCACAGTAATACCTGGCGGCCTCCTTGCAGGTCCGAGAGGGAGGCCCTCCTGATCAGGCACCCTGTACCCCATGGAGGGACTCCCAACAACTCCTGCCAGCCCCACTAGTGCACCTTCCCCGCCCTCCTGACAAACTCCCACCCCCCTCACCGGGACCCAGCCAATTGTCCCTGGCGAGGCCCAAAACCCCACTTTCCATTTTCGGCTTTGGCATCCATGATCCTCCTGAAGCTGCCTGCAGACCCAGCAGGGGCCACTGCTCCCAGTGGTACTGCTGGGACTGAGGAGCTGCTGGCCCGCTGATTGGCTGGCAGCTCCTGGAGATGGGACTTCCTGCCTCAGAGGGGCGGATGTCCTGCCCGAGGCCAATTAAGGGCCTGGACCATATAAAATTGCTGCATGGCTTCCAGGCCCAGTGGAGGCAGTCTTGCCTCTGACGTTTAAGCTGGTGGGCGGGGCCTCCGCCTCAATGTAAAATTTCAGCCAATGTGTGCATGAAGTTTCTCCAATTTCTCAAACTCTAGCTCATGGTTTCTGAGCTTGAAGAGGACAAAGAGGGGGAGGAATTCTTGAAATATGTACAAAAGAAATTTCTTGATCAGCATGTTTCCAGCCCATCAATGAAGGAAACAATGCTGGATCTAGTTCTGGGAAATGAAATGGGGAAAGTGAAGTATGTTTTGGTTTGGGAAACAGTGATCACAATATCATTAGATTTAGACTAGTTTCGGAAAAGAACAAGGAAAAATCAAATGTGAAAATATTCAACTGGAGAAGGGCTAATTTCAGTGAGTTGAAAAGGAATCTGGCCCTGGTAGATTGGAATTAAAGACTGACAGGTAAAACAGTAAATGAACAATGGGAGGCCTTCAAAGAGGAGATAGTTTGGGTATAGAGTAGAAAAATTCCCAAGAGAAGGAAAGGAAGGGCATCCAAAGCTAGAGCTCTTGGGATGACTACAGAGGTAGAGATTAAAATGAAACAGAAAAAGGAGGATTATGATAAGTGTCAGGTTCATAATTCAGTGGAGAACCAGGCTGAATGCATGAAATATAGAGGAGAACTTAAAAAGGAAATAAGGGGGGCAAAGAGGGTATGTCAAGATAGAATAGTGGGTAATATAAAAGAGAACCCAAGAGTCTTTTTTCAACATATACATAGCAAAACGTGAGTTAAAAGAAGGATGGGGTGATTAGGAACAACTAGGGATCTTTTTGTGTAGGCAGAGGGCATGACTGAGGTACTAAATGAATACTTTGCATCTGTCTTCACTAAAGAAAAGGATGCTGCCAATAGTAAAGGAGGAAGTAGGAAATAAATTGGTAAGGATAACAATAAATAAAGAGGAGGTACTGAAAAGGTTAAGAGGTTAAAAAATTGGCAGCCCTTAATGTAGAAAGATCACCTGGTCCAGAAGGGATGTATTCCAGGTTGACGAGGGAAGTAGTGATGGAGATTGTTGAGGCTTTGGCCAAAATATTTCAATCCTCCTTAGATATAGGGGTGGTGCTGAGGACTGGAGGATTGGAAATGTTTCATCCCTGTTCAAAATGGGGAGAAGAATAAACTCAGCAATTACAAAGCAATCAGTCATGCTTTGGAGGTGGGGGAACATTTACAGACATTAACATGTGAAAGTATTAATTGGCATATTAAAATATGTGTTAATAAATGAAAGCCAGCACAGATTTTTTTACCACAAAATCATGATTGACTAACTTGATTGAGTTATTTGATGAAGTAATGGAGAGGGTGGTTGAGGGTAATATGACTCTCAAAAGGTTTTTGACAAAGTCTCACATAATAGACTTGTTAGCAAAAATGAAGCCCATGGGGTTCAAGGATAGTAGCTCCAAAATTGTGTAAGGGACACCAGAAATCGGAGAGTAGTGGGGAATGGTCATTTATCAGACTGGAGGGAAGTGTGCAATTGTGTTCCCCAGGGATTGGTGTTGGGACCAAAGCACTTTTTTATATATATTAATAACCTGGATTTGGGTACAGGGAGCATTACTTTAAAGTACACAGATGACACAAAACGCGGAAATGTAATAAAGAGCAAGTCGAATAGTAATGGGCTTCAGGAGGATATGGACTGATGAAATTAGCAGATGCCTGGCAGATGAAATTTAATGCAGGGAATTGTCAAGTCATTCATTTTGGTAGGAAGAATGAGAAGAAGCAACATGAAATAAATTTTGAAATTTTAAAGGGCGGATGTGCAGTAACAGAGAGATCTGCAGTGTATGGACACAAGTCTTTAAAGGCAGGGGGGCAAGTTGAGAAGGCTACTAAAAAGGCACATAGGATCTTGGCTTTATTAATAGAGACATAGAGTACAAAAGCAAAGAAGTTACGTTAAACCTTTGTAAAACACTGTTTTGGCCTCAGCTGGAGTATTGTGGCCAATTCTGGGCACCACACTTCAGAAAGGATGTCAAGGCTTTGGAGAGGGTGGAAAAGGAATTTACTGGAACTGTACCAGGAATGCAAAACTTCAGTTACATGAAGAGACTAGAGAAGCTGGAATTGTACTCCTTAGAGCAGGGAAGGTTAAGTGGAGTCTGGATTCAACATTGTGTTCAACAATTTTAGATCATAGCCTCTGCCCCCATTTCTTTTGGATGGCAGCTTTTGGTGATGATTCTCTTTCCCTCTCTAGACCCAGCTTTTATTTCTTCACTCGGCCCATTATCATCTTATTTTGCCTTGCATCATCATCCCTTTTGCCATTTAATCTCTCCTGCCTTCCACCTATCACAGCCTTCGCTTTTGTTCCTCTCCCCTTCCCTCGTTCACTGCTTCTGTACTTGTTTAAAACCAGATACATCTCTGACTTTTTCCAGTTTGCAGATTTCCAGCATTTGCAGTATTTTGCTTTTGTATTAAAACTTAACTGGAGCTTTGATAGATGTGTTCAAAACCTTGAAGTATTTAAATAAGGAGAAACTGTTTCCATTGGACAGTCAGTAACCAGAGGACACAGATTTACGATAATTAGCAGAAGAACAAGAGACAACATGAGGACTTAAATAAAAGCAAAATACTGCAGATGCTGGAAATCTGAAATAAAAACAGAAAGTGCTGGAAATACTCAGCAGGTCTAGCAGCATCTGTGGAGAGAGAAACAGAGTTAACGTTTCATCAGAACCCAGTTCATTGTTTGTGGAATGCAAAGCCTGAAAGGGTAGTGGAAGCAGATTCAGTTGTAACTTTCAAATGCGAATTGAATAAATACTTGAAAAAAGAAAGAAAAGGGAAATTTGCTAGGCTATGGGGAAAGAGCAGTAAACTGGGACTAGAACACAAGAACACAAGAAATAAGAGCAGAAGTAGACCATATGGCCCACCGAGCTTGCTCCACCATTCAATACGATCATGGCTGATCTTGGACTTCAATTCCACTTTTCTGCCCGCTCCCCATATCTCTTGATTTCCTGTGAGACCAAAAATCTATCTATCCCAGCCTTAAATGTATTCAATGATGGAGCATCCACAACCCTCTGGGGTAGAGAATTCCAAAGATTCACAACCCTTTGAGTGAAGTAATTTCTCCTCATCTCAGTCCTGAATGATTGGCCCCTTATCCTGAGTCCCCGTGTTCTAGTTTCCCTGACCAGTGGAAACAACTTCTCAGCTTCTACCCTATTAAGCCCTTTCAGAATCTTGTATGTTTCAATTAGATCACCTCTCATTCTTCTAAACTCCAGAGAATACAGGCCCAATTTACTCAGCCTCTCATCACAGGACAATCCCCTCATCCCAGGGACCAATTTTCGCTGCACTGCCTCCAGTGCAAGTATATCCTTCCGTAAATGTGAAGACCAAAACTGCACACAGTATTCCAGGTGTGGTCTCACCAAAGCCCTGTACATACTTCTTTATTCCTGTACTCCAATCCCCTTGCAATAAAGTCCAACATGCCATTTGCTTTCCTAATAGCCTGCTGCAGCTGCATGTTAACTTTGTGTGTTCCTTGTACGAGTACTTTCAAGTCTCTCTGAACATCAACAGTTACCGGTTTCGCACCTTTTAAAAAATATTCTGCTTTTCTATTTTTACGACCAAAGTGGACAACTTCACATTTCCCTACATTATATTTTATTTGCCATCTTGTTGCCCAGTCACTTAACCTGTCTATTTCTCATAGCTGCCTCTCTACATCCTCCCCACAGCTTACCTATCCACTGAGCTTTGTATCATCAGCAAACCTAGATACATTACTCTCTGTCTCTTCATCTAATTCATTAATATAGAGTGACGCCCCAGCACTAATCATAGTGGCACCCCACTATTCACTGCCTGCCAACTTGAAAATGCCCCATTTATGCCCACTCTCTCCTTCCTGTCTGTTAACCTCTATCCACACTAATAAGTTACCCTGAACACCATGAGCCCTTATCTTGCCTATTAATCTTTTACATGGCACCTTATTGAGTGCCTTTTGAAAATCCAGGTATACTACATCTACTAGTTCCCCTTTATCTACCCTACTAGTTGCATCCTCAAAAAACTCTAATAAATTTGTCAAACAGGATCTCCCTTTTAGTAAAACCATGCTGACTTGTTCTAATCATACTATGCTTTTCCAAGTGCAATATTAAGACTTCTTTAATAATAGTTTCCAGCATCTTCCCAATGACTGATGTTAGGCTAATTGGCCTGTAGTTCCCTGTTTTCTCTCTCCCTCCTTTCTTGAAAAGCAGTGTAACATTTGCCGACTTCCAATCTGATGGGACCGTTCCTGAATCTAAGGAATTCTGGAAAATCATAGTCAGCGCATCCACTATCTCTGCAGCTATCTCTTTTAGAACCCTAGGATGTAGGCCATCTGGTCCTGGGGACTTGTCAGATTTTAGTCCCTCAAGAACTTGCAATACATTTTCTCGGCTGATATTAATATCCTTAATTTCCTCAGTCTTTTTAGCCCCTAGGTTACTGCCTATTTCTGGTATGGAACTTGTGTCCCTCTCTGCGGCTTCCCAGGGGATCATCAGAACCGGAGGCTCCATGGCCCAAGGAGGGGGTCCCCAGTGGCAAAGGCCACCCCTGTAGCCCCAATGCCCCTGCTGGAGGGGTTACCCTCTGATCGCTGGGGATTGCCTGCCTGGCCCTGGCATAGAAAAAAATTTCTGACTCCCCTGTGAGGGCGCCTCAAAATGGAGGTGCCCTCTCACTCTCCTTGCAGCCTCAGCAGCGGCCATCTCTCTTGGTGGTGCTATCAAGGCGGCAGAGCTGCCACCCCTCTGATTGGTCCGGCAGCACGGACAGCCAGCCCGCCGTCCTTAATTGGATGGCAGGCTTGGTGGCAACCAATTAAGAGGCTGCCTCCAGGAAGATTGCCGCTTAATCCCACTGCCTGCCTGTGTGGCCCAGGGACCCACATATGGTCCCACGTTGGGACTTACCCACTTCTGAGAAAATCCCGGCCTACATAACTGAATGTGAATTGTGCAGCCAGTGTATTTTGGAAGGATTTTTGAGACACCATTAAGACTGCATTAAAACAGTTCCTATACGTATGGCATGTATTTTATGTTATGAGTGATATGGGGATCTAAGCCTGGTGCGCCTGGGATTTTCTACCTATCTCAACACCTCTAAATGCAGATGCAGCCGTTTAGTTGCTACAGCTACACACAATTTCCCAGCCCCCACATTAAACGAGCTCCTGGAGGAAGGCCCAATCCGACCTGGAATTGTTATTCTTCATGAATAATTAATAACTAATAAGGTCAACCCTGAGTTACAATGAATTCGAAATGTACAGCAGCTGTGCTCCACATCTCAACACTGTAACTGGAAATATACCCTTAGAAGGGGAAAGATATTGAAGCATTGGATAGGGTGTGGTAGCATAGTGGTTTTGTTTCCAGACTAGTCATATAGAGGCCTGGACTAATGATCCATGAGTTCAAATCTCACCACAACAGCTGGGGAATTTAAAATCAGTTAAGGATTTAAATAGATCTGGAATTAAAAAGTTGGTATCAGTACTGGATTATTGTGAAAAAAAAAATCTGATTCACTAATTCCCCTTTAGGGAATGGAGTCTGTGTGCTTACTTGGTCTGTCCAACCTGTGACTCCAGACCCATTGTAATATGGTTGACTCTTGTGCCCTCTGAATTGGCCTAGCAAGCTATTCAGTTACATCAAAACAGCTACAATCTCCATCACAGGTTCAAGAAGGCAGCTCAACACCACCTTCTCAAGGGCAATTAGGGGAGAGCAATAAATGTTAGCCTCACCAGTGATGCTGGCCTGGGAATGAATATTAAGAATAGTAGGCAACTCCAGCAAGAGAGCTGGTGTATCTGCACAGAACCAATGCACCTCCCTATCAGCAAAATTTCTGTGAATATTCTGCAGTATAGAGCTTACTATGATAAGACTTCAGATCTTCTTTGGGTCAAATAGCAAGGCAATTCTGAGTAGCTCAAACAACTAAATCATCTCTATTACCACCACAAATGTGTTTTGAATAAAGTCCCTGGTTCACATACATACCTATTTTGTTATAACTCTCTTATCTAGGCACGGAGATTGTGGAGAGGTGTCATTATAGCAGTGGTTACCCCACAGAGCCTGCATCTCTGTGGAACAGTCCATTCGCCCTTCTCCTTGAAACAACTGTATCAAGTTTGATTGATTCACAGGAACTGGAGTAAGCCACTTGAGCTGGTCTGCCATTCAGTTAGATCATGGCTCCTCTGTACCTGCATTTACCTGCCTTTGCTCCATATCCCTTGATACTCTTACCTAATAAAAATCTATCACTCTCAGTCTTGAAATCTCCAATTGACTCCAAGCAGCTACAGCCTTTTGTGTGAAAAAGTGCCTCCTGATTTCACATTTCAATTGCCTATTTCTGATTACAGGATTATGCCCACTTGTTCTGGATTCCCCCATCAGAAGGAATAGATTCTCTGTATCTACCCTACTGAATCTCTTTAAACACATGAGAACATGCTGCATACCTCTTGGAAAGGTAGCATTGGATTATTTTTTGCAGGGGTGTGTCACATTCCATTTGCATGTTGATGGAATAAAAACCTCTCAGACTTCGATAAGCCAGATGATTTTTGGCAGTTTTAGAAGTGGTTACAAGTGTACCGCTAATGAGACCCTGTGCACCAGTTTGGAAAATGGTTTGAGGCCTCTGGTGCTGAAGTCCGCAGAGCTGGTAAAAGTGGCAGTGGGCAGACGTTGAGTGGCTGACAGGCGGTGTAATTCAACTGCACACCTCAAGTCCACAGTGAGAGGTCCACGTCTTTTTGATGGTCAGCAAACTACAAACGTTGAATTTTTTCTCTGTTTTTTTCAAATACGGGCGTCGCTTGCAAGGCCAACGTGTCTTGATTATTCCTATTTGCCCTTGAGAAGGTGGTGGTGAGCTGCCATCTTGAGCCACTGCAGTCCATGTGGTGAAGGTATTCCCACAGCGGTGTTAATGAGGGAGCGGCAGGATTTTGACGCAGCAATGATGAAGGAACAGCGATTTATTTCAAAGTCAGGATGATGTGCGGCATGGAGGTGATGCTGTTCCCGTGAGTCTGCTTCCACACATTCTTCACTGCCATCCTGTTTCCGCCAGGCAGAGGCCTCAAAGTTCACCTCACTGTTTCAACATGCTAACCGCATGTTCTCCCACAGTACTAGAATCATAGAAAGGCCCATCATGTCTATGTCAGCCGAAAAATGATCCACCTATTCTAATCCCACCTTCCAGCATTTGGTCCATAGCCCTACAGTTCCAGCATAACCTCCCTGCTCTTATATTCTATACCTCGGCTAATAAGGGAAAGGATTCCATATGCCGTCTTAACCACCTTATCGACCTGTCCTGCTACCTTCAGGGATCTGTGGACATTCACTCCAAGGTCCCTCATTTCCTCTACACTTCTCAGTATTTTCCCATTAATTGTGTATTCCTTTGCCTTGTTTGACCTCCCCAAATGCATCACTTCACATTTCTCCAGGTTCAATTCCATTTGCCACTTTTCTGCCCATCTGAGCAGACCATCAACATCTTGTTGCAGCCTACAGCTATCCTCCTCGCTATCTACCACAGGGCCAATCTTTGTGTCATCTGCAAACTTCTTGATCATGCCCCCTACATTTACGTCCAAATCATTAATATATACCATAAAAAACATTATTCCGGTAACATGGCAATTAAAAACTTGCATTTATAGAACACGTTTCACAATCTCAGGATGTCCTACATGTGTCACAGCCAATGAAGTACTTATGAAGTGTTGTCACTGATGTAACATAGGAAAATCAGCAGCCAATTTGTGCACAGCAAGATCCCACAAACAGCAATGTGATGATGACCAGATAAGCTGATTCAGAGATGTTGATTGAGGGATAAATATTGGCCAGGCCACCAGGAGAGATTCCCTGCTCTTCTTCAAAATTGTGCCAAAGGATCTTTTACATCTGCAAGGGCAGATATGGACTCAGTTTAAAATCTTATCTGAAAGACAGCAGATCCAACAGTGCAGCATTGAAGAGTCAGTCTAGATCTTCCACTCAGGTCTGTGGAATGGGACTTGAACATACAACCATCTGGTTTCAGAGATGCAACTTATATCCACTGAGTGACAACTGATTATACTTATTGTTGCCTTATCGTTATCAAACAGATGATCATTAAAGTCAGTATGTGCAATGGCACCATAGTAAATCTACTGTAAGTAAAGACCAAAAGGTGCTTAATACAATATCAATTAGCTTCCGGCTAGTTTTCTACCAGTAATAATTGAAGAGGCTGACTGGCAGGAATTGCTCCCTTTACTTTCAAGTGGTGAATGACCCTTTAATACCAGGACAGTTTCCTAAAGGGCTATATTATCACCACAGTCTTTCTTTCGGATATCCGGGTTAAATACCAAAACAGTCTGCTTGCACAAACGTGACAGCCTATTTCTGTCAAAGATTGCAACAGACTGACTGGGTGCAAAACGTCGTCATCAAGCATTTCCTGAGCAGTCTCATGCAGAACCTTGTTTTGGTTCCACATCGACAATAGCTTAGAAACTAGAATGAAACCACATCTATAGAGGAAGGACTCGGTTCTCTTTTCCACAACTCAGATGAAACCATGCGCCTGCTGTGAAACATATGCAGGCTTTAAAGACAAACCACAGTAAAGTTTCAAACTAAAATTGTCTCTAAAATGAAACCATTTACTTTCCATTAACCCTTGAAGTACAATTTGAACCGAGTGAAATGTAAAACAGTGCAAATCTGGAACCAGGTGTCTGTGTCTTGACATGGTGCATGTCTGGGCCTGTAAGTCTCAGGGTAGAATCTTACCGCCTTAATCTCTGGTTCAACAGCGGGGCCATTTCCAGAACACCTCATCAGTGGGTCTTCCGCCTGCTTTTTCTGGGAGGCAATCAATTAAGACCCCGCCTCTGGGATTGATGTCCAATTAGGGAAAGTGGGTGGGATGAAGTGCCAGATGCCTGAATGAAGGAGCTGTATTTAAAGGGACCCCAGGAGCACTCACAGTGTAAGAAGCACCATGTGGTGTGGTTCACTCAGTGAGAGGAACAAAACAGCTGGAGAATGGATGGGAGATGGGGAAGGGCTGCCCCCGGTTTCACAGACGCTTCTCTGGAGGTGCTGTTGGAAGCAGTGAGGGCACAGAGGCAGTCGCTTTTCCAGAGAATGGCAAGAGTAGGCCAGCCAGTCTCACCAAACAGGACCTGGACCTGGATCCAGTGTCGGAAACGATTCAATGACCTCTTGAGGTCTGGCGAGGCAAGTGCTCTGCAACTATCAGCTGGCAGTCATCACTCTCCCACCTCCTTAGCAGTTTTCACCACAGATGTCCTCTGAGGCACAACAAATTGCAGCCTCATGTCTCCCCAAGTTCCTCCTTAACTCTCCATCTCCACGGTGACCTTCCTCAAACCTCATACCTCCTTCCTGAGCAAAGATTGTATTCCTCTCAGTCCTCACTCTCTGCCTTTTCCGATTGCAGGAGAAGAGGGCCTACAACCCCTGGGAGAGGTGGGGAAGCAGGGATGGAGCTGCTACATTGGCCATCCTGATGGCAATGGGGGAGGAAGCCCTGGAAATGGGCAGGTTGGCAGCAGCTGCAGACCTTTGCTGATGGAGAAATGGGGGTGGCACAGAAACTGGGTGAAAGCGTTAGATATTACACTGCCAATTGACACTGACCTGTCACTTATGTAGGTTCATTGCAATGAATATATTAGATCTCATGTTCAGCACTATGCCAGGGTTGGACCCTTTTTCACCTACATGCAGCACTATCGAATGTCTTTCATCTCCCGCAGAGGCATTGCGGAGGCAGAGAGAGAGAGATTAGGAAGGAGGCAGTGCAGTCCTCAGAGAGGGAGCATCACTCTGAAGAAGGACCAGCACATGTCTCATGCGCACCCTCCACTAGAACAGATATCCCTCACCTCAGTTGGTCCAGCATCACAGAGGTACGGTGGCCCAAAGTGAGCAGCACTTCATATGTGAGCAAGAGCAAGTGCTGGAAGCAGCTGCAGCAGTGGGGAGTCCCCACTGGAGGCCTGAGGACAGCTCCAGCAATGCTCAGCTGGACACAGGTGTTAATCCTCGGGGGTCGTACTCTAAGCGGATACTTGTGGAGCAGCAAAGGGTGATGTGTGGACATCTGTCAGAATTGCCAGAGTGCACCTGCACCCTTGCGTTGAAGATGGAGGAGTCCATTTCTGCCAGGACTGCTGTGATGTTTCAGGCATTAGAACACATGGCCAGCTCCACTGAAAGAGTGGCCAACCTCATGGAGAGTCATACAGTGGCGGCACAGTGGCACAGTGGTTAGCATCACAGCTCCAGGGACCCGGGTTCGATTCTGGGTACTGCCTGTGCGGAGTTTGCAAGTTCTCCCTGTGACCATGTGGGTTTTCGCCGGGTGCTCCAGTTTCCTCCCACAGCCAAAGACTTGTAGGTAATAGGTAAATTGGCCGTTGTAAATTGCCCCTAGTGTAGGTAGATGGTAGGGAATATGGGATTACTGTCGGGTTAGTATAAATGGGTGTTTGTTGGTTGGCACAGACTCGGTGGGCCGAAGGGCCTGTTTCAATGCTGTATCTCAAAATAAAAAAAATTAATAAATTGCAGACAAACGAGTGGATGCAGGCACGCATGTCATGATCCTATCTTTATTTTTCTCCGGGAAATATGTGGTGTGTCTTTAAGACAGCAAAGGATCAGTACTGCTTTAAGAACAAGCAGGCCTCAGGAGTTACCAAGAATGTGCATTCCCGTTGCCTTGGATACAGCCATTCAGAGACTGTGATTCAACGGGTGCATTCTCATTATCTTGGATATAGCCACTTGGACTGAGCATCGAGAGATACGTTAGTTCCAATTTAACTTTGAACTGGCTTATAGTGCAAACAGACTGTTCTAACAGAGGATAGACAGACAACTGGTATTAGCACCTGAAAGAAGAGCTCTCAGCCATTTAAACTGTAGGAAGAGAATTTAGTCTGTTTATTTATTACTATCTCTCAAAATTCCAAAAAAGGTCAAGCCAAAACAAAGATCTCTGATAATTTAAACTGAAGGAAGGGAAGTTAGACTGTGACAATCTTTTACCCCTCAAAAATTCTAAAGCCAAATTGATTCATTTAAAAAGTGTTTGCAAGTCGTTAATTGTTGAAATTCATAATTGGAGAAGAAAAGCATCACTTACTGCTGGAATTAGACTACGGACTGTTCTACTGTTGAAGAACATTTTTTCCCCATCGGACGGCTGTGAAGACTTCAAGCAACATTGGACTGTAAATGTGCAAGAACTCTAATTTTTTCTATTTTATATGTTGTTTATGTCTTAGTAGTGTTTAAGAATTTAGTTTTTCTAATTAAACAGTTAATTTGTTGATTTAAAGACACCTGGTTTGGTTAACTTCATTTGGGGGTTAATAGATAGTACAATTTGGCTGAGTCTTTCTTTAATTTGGAACATTTAAAATGATATGTTAGGTGATCTGTGGAGGGACGGGATTGAATTAACAGTGCGTTTCTCCCACCACAATCAGAATCGTATATTTTGATTGGGGGCTTTGAATGGAGCGCTCAATGGTCTCCTTGATGGCTGAGCACTCATTCAAATGCAACCAACTGTTCTCCTGCTCTTGGTTAGCAAGGAAATGCAGGTGGGCCCTGAGAGAGAACAGGGAGCCAGGAATGAGGGCAGTGGGGACTTTCCTCAAAGTGCCCCCAAGTCATGGCCCATGCCCTCGGCCCCTCTGACAGAACCTCACATGCTGCATTCTGCCCCCATGACTGAGTTTGCCCCTGCACAGGTGCAGGGGGGACAGTCTTTAGCGGGTCCTGCACAACCCAGTGGACGTCTATCACGAGCATCTCATATGTTAGGGCAGAGGAACAAGTAGCTTGCCTCTAGCTGTGCTGGAGTCACAAGTGTAGCAGCACGCAGAAGTAAGAGAAAGGATGTGGAAACAGTTATAGTTGCACAAAGGGAATCACTTAGATGCTTGCTCCGAACTTAGTGTCATATAGATTAGGTATAGTTTCAATGATTACATGACTTTTTGTGACCTGAAGACTACACTGCCTGCTTCCCTCGTCTCTTAGTGCACTAGTGAGTACAGAAATAGGCGGATAGAGCAGGTGAATATGTGGCTGAAGAGATGGTGCAGGAGGAAGGCCTTTAAGTTCCTGGGACATTAGGACCAGTTCCAGGGGAGATCAGACCTGTACAGTCTAGATAGGTTGCACCTCAACAGAGCCAGGCCCGATGTCCTTGCAGTGCAGTTTGCTAGTGTTATTGGGGAGAGTTTAAACAAACTTGGCAGGGAGATGGGATGTAGCATTAGAAAGAAAAAAACAAGGCGCATAAAGGATTTGGAGAGACAGATAGCACCAGAGTAAGAAAGAATAAGGTATTAGATGGGCCAGAGTAGGAGGGAATGCAATAAAGTCTAAATTAGGTTTACAGTGCACGTATATGTGAATGTACAGAGAGCAGTAAATAATGTTGGTTAGCTGCAGGCGCAGGTAACCACATGGGAATATGAAGCCATGGCGATAGTGGACAATTGGCTCAAAAAAGGCAAGGACTGGGTACTAAATATTCCTGGATACAAGGTGTTCAGGACAGAAAGGGAAGGAAAGAAAGGAGGAGGGGTAGCAGCATTGATTAAGGAGAGCATTACAGTGCTGACGAGAGCATGTCCTGAAGGGGTCAAGGACAGAATCTGTTTGGTTAGAACTAAGGAACAATAGAGGTACCATTACGTTATTGGGTGTATTCTATAGGCCAAAAACTAGTGGGAAAGATATAGAGGAATAAATTTGCAGGGAAATTACAGAGATGCAAAAACTATAGAGCAGTTATAACGGGAGACTTTCGTTATCCTAATATAGACTGGAATAGTAATAGAGAAAAGAGTTTCTGAAGTGTGTTTAGTAGAATTTTCTTGATCAGTATGTTTCTGGCCCAGTGAGGTAGGAGGCATTTCTGGATCTGATTCTGGAATTGAGGTAGGTCAACTGGATCAAGTGTCAGTAGAGGGATGCTTAGAAGAACAAGGAACAATCCAGAGTAAAAGTAATTACTTACAGGAAGGCCAATTTCAGTGGGCTGAGAACGGATCTGTCCCAGGTGAATTGGAATCAAAGAATTGGCAGACAGAATTCTAATGGATCTACGGGCTGCTTGTAAAGAGGAAATGGTTCAGGAATAGTCAAAGTACATTCCCACAAAGGGAAAAGGTAGGATAAACAAAGCCAGAGCTACCTGGATGATGAAAGAGATAGAGAGTAAGATGAAGCCGAGAAAGGGTACGTATGTCAGATGTCAGGTGGATAATACAAGTGAGAAACAGGCTGAATATAGAAAGTTCAGAGGGGAAGTGAAAAAAGAAATGAGAAGCAAAGAGAGAATATGAGAAGAGACTGACAGCTAACATAAAATGAAATCCAAAACACTTCTATGTATAAATATATAAATATAGTTAAAGTGGAGTAAAAATAGGAGTGGGGCTGGTTAGGGACGGAAAAGGGGATTTACACATGGAGGCAGAGGGCATGGCTGAGGTACTAAATGTGTACTTTGCAAGAGTCTTTACAAAGAAAGAAGATGCTGCCAAAATTGTTGTGAGTGAGGAGGTAACTGAGACATTGGATGGGCTAAAATTAATAAAGAGGACGTATTAAAAAGGCTAACTGTACTTAAAATTGATAAGTCACCAGGACTGGATGAGATACATCTGAGGATGCTGCGCGAAGTAAGGGTGGAAATTGCGAAGGTACTGGCCATAATCTTCCAATCCTCCTTAGATAAGGGGTGGTGACAGAGGACTGGAGAATTACAAATGTTACACCCTTGTTCAAAAAGGGTGTAATGATAAACCCAGCAACTACAAACCAGTCAGTTTAACCTCAGTGGTGGGAAAGCATTTAGAAACAATAATCAGGGACAAAATTCAGTCACTTGGACAAATGTGGATTAATTAAGGCAAGCCAACACAGATTTGTTAAAGGCAAAGTGTGTTTAACTAATGATTGAGTTTTTTAATGAGGTAACAGAGAGAGTTGATGACGGTAGTTCAGTTGATGTGGTTTACACGGACTTCCAGAAGGCATTTGATAAAGTGTCACATAACAGGCTTGTCAGCAAAGTTGAACCCCATGGAATGAAAGGGACAGTGGCAGCATGGATACAAGGTTGGCTGAGTGACCGGAAACAGAGAGAAACAGGTGGTGAACAGTTGTTTTTCAGACTGATGGAGGATATACACTGGGGTTCCCCAGGGGTTGCTATTGGACCGCTATCTTTCTTGATATATATTAATGACATAGATTTGGGTGTACAGGGCACAATTTCAAAATTTGCAGATGACACAAAACTTGGAAGTATTGTGAACTGTGAGAAGGACAGTGATAGACTTCAAGAGGACATTGACAGGCAGGTGGAATGGGCGGACAGGTGGTGGATGAAATTTAATACAGAGAAGTGTGAAGCGATATATTTTGGTAGGAAGAATGAGGAAAGGCAATATAAATTAAAGGATACAATTCTAAAGGCGGTGCAGGAGCAGCAGGACCTAGGAGTATATGTGCAAAATCATTGAAGGTGGCAGGGCAGGTTGAGAAAGCCTGTAATAAGGAATAGGGGTCCTGGGCTTTATAAATGGAGGCATAGGCCTGAATTTTATGCCACCTCAATGAGCCGGATAGAGTGTGAGGCTCTGGGATGCCTTCCCGACCGGCTCCTGCCTCCGCCCCCCTTTTTCGTAAGGCAGGGGGGGCGAAAAATGGGCCACCCACCCCAGGCCAATCAAGGCCCTTAAGTTGCCACTTAACGGCCACTTAAGGGCCTTCGCCCGCCTCCGTGCGGATTTTATGCGTGACAAGCGGGTGTCCTGGAGCCGGGAAAAGCTGATAATCGGGCACAGGGTGGCGCTGCTGGGACTAAGAGCTGCTGGCCGGCTGATTGGCCGGCAGCTCAATGAGGCGGGACTTCCTCCCTCAAGCGGGGGAAAGTCCTGCTTCGGAACAATTAAAGCCTGGGGACTCATAAAATGTGGGACGGATCCCCAGGCGAAGCAGAAGCGGGTTCACCACCGACTTTTATGGCAGTGGCCAGCTCCCGCCCGCTCAACGTAAAATCCAGCCCATAGAGTACAAAAGCAAGAAAGTTATGGTGAACCTTTATAACACACTGGTTCGGCCTCAATTGGAGTTTTGTATCCAATTCTGGGCACCATGTTTTACGAAGGATATCAAGACATTAGACAGGGTGCAGAAAAGCTTTATGAGAATGGTTCCAGGGATGTGGGACTTCAGTTATGTGGATAGATTGGTGAAGCCGGGGCTCTTCTCCTTAGAGAAGGTTGAGAGAAGATTTGATAAAGATTTTTTGATTTGTTCTTGGGATGTGAGTGTTGCTGCCAATGCCGACATCTATTATATATCCTTAATTGCCCTTGAGCAGGTGGTGTTGAGCCATCTTCTAGAACTGCTGCAGTCCATGTAGTGTAGGTACACCCACAGTGCTGTTAGGGACGGAATTTCAGGATTTTGACCTAGCGACTGAAAAAAACGGTGATATAGTTCCAAGTCGGGATTGTGTGTGGCTTGGAAGTGGGACTTGAAAGTGGTGGTGTTCTCATGCGTCTGCTGCCCTTGTTGTTCTAGGTGGTAGAGATGGCGGGTTTGGAAGGTGCTGTTGAAGGAGTTTTGGCAAACTGTTGCAGTGCATCTTGTAAATGGTACACACTACTGCCAATGTGCACCGGTGGTAGGGGCAGTGAATATTTATGATCGTGGTTTAGTGCTGATCAAGCAGGCTGCTTAGTTTTGGACGGTGTCAAACTTCCTGAGTTTTGTTGGAGCTGCGCTCATCCAGGCAAGTGGAGAGTATTCCGTCACATTCCTGACTTGTGCCTTGTAGATGGTGGCCAGGCTTTGGGGAGTCAGGAGGTGAGTTACACACCACAGAATTTCCAGTCTCTGGCCTATTCTTGTAGCCACAGTATTTATATAGCTGGTCCAGTTAAGTTTCCGGTAACGCACAGGATGTTGTGGGCTTCAGCGATGGTAATGCCATTGATTGTCAAGGTGAGTTGGTTAGATTCTCTCTTGTTTTCCATGGTCATTGCCTGGCACTTGTGTGGCACGAATGTTATTTGCCACTTATCAGCCCAAGCCTGAATGTTGTCCCGATCTTGCTGAACGTGGGCATAGTATCTGGTGAGTTGTGAATAGTACTGAACACTGTGCAATCATCAGTGAATATCTTTACTTCTGACCTTATGATGGAGGGAAGGTCATTGATGAAGGAACTGAAGATGTCTGAGCCGAGGACATTACCCTGAGGAACTCCTGCAGTGATGTCCTGGAGCTGAGATGGTTAGCCTCCAACAACCACAAACATTTTCATTAGTGCTAGGTATGACTCCAATCAGTCAAGAAATTTCTGCGTGATTCAATTTCCTTGATGCCACACTCGGTCAAATGCCTTGATGTCAAGGGCAGTAACGCTCACCTCACCTCTGGAATTCAGCTCTTTCGTCCATGTTTGAACCAAGGCTATGATGAGGTCTGGAGCTGAGTAGCCTGGAGGTGTTCAAAATCATGAGGTGTCTGGACAGAGTGAGAAACTGTTGGCAGAAGGGTCAAGAACCAGTGGCCACCGATTTAAGGTGAATAGCAAAACAACCAAATACAACATGTGGAAAAACATTTTCATGCAGCGTGGTGTTAGGATCTGGAATGCACTATCTGAGAGTGTGGTGGAGGTAGAATCAATAATGGATTTAAAAGGAATTTCCTAATTGTCTGAAGAGAAAAAAAATTGCAGGGCTACGGGGAAAGGGTAAGGGAGTGGGACTATCTAAGTTGCTCTTGCAGAGACCAGGATGGACATGATGGGCTGAATGGCCTCCTTCTGTGTTGTAACCATTCTACGATTCAGTTTTATACTATGATAATTGTCATGGAGTTTCTGTTCTATTGAACATTGACCATGGGCAGATGAATGCAGGTGAGTGGCATGAGACCCATGGATGACAATGGACAGCTCAGAATGTCATGGGTGGACGGCTGCTTGCGATGAGTAGATTTGTTTATTGGGAAGGGTTGCTGGGTGCGGCCCTACTTGCTGCCACTGGGCGGGATGGCACAAGTGCAATGCTGCACACAATGTACTCATCTGGACTGTGCCTGGAAGAGGGCGTTGCGGGATTCAAGGGCATACAGGTCTATGGCAGCAGGCATCAGCGGCACCTCTGGGTTGCCCTCCTCCTCTTCATCCTCCTCCTCTGAGGTTGCTGGCTGCTCCCCACCTTCCTCTGGCACCAATTCCTGTTCTCTCTGCAGTGCCAAGTTTTACAGGATGCAACACACCCCCACTATGCGGGAGATCCTTATGTATTGAAGGGTGCCCTTAGATTGGTCAATGCACTGGAATTGCACAGAAAGTGTGAGTGAGAAATGACTATATATTGGCCTCGCTGGCTTGAAACAACTGCTGGAAAGAAAGGAAATCGCCAAACTTAAATGGGTGGATACAAGTCATCAGGTATCTGATTGTACTAACATTTCTTTTTGTGAAACAAATAAATTGTTAGGGGTGCCAGAGAAGGGGCGTCTCACAATGTAATACTTTGTACCCAATATGGAATTTATTTTGATTTAATTTGAAATGCTCTTTGAGCATGTTAATAACTTGTGCAAAATAGGACATTTATTTGGAAATGTTGTTTGAGCATATTATTAATATGTTATATTATCAAAGAAAGAAGGGAATCTGTTAATTGTATCAATTGTTCAATTATATGTAAGGTGGGAGGTGTCGATTGGGATTTTACTTGAACACTTTTTTTTATTTTTTATTTAGAGATACAGCACTGAAACAGGCCCTTCGGCCCACCGAGTCTGTGCCGACCAACAACCACCCATTTATACTAACCCTACGTTGATCCCATATTCTCTACCACATCCCCACCATTCTCCTACCACTTACCTACACTAGGGGCAATTTACAATGGCCAATTTGCCTATCAACCCGCAAGTCTTTTGGAGGTGGGAGGAAACCAGCGCACACTTATAAGTAGACACTCACTGAGACTGGTGAAGGCTTTGAGTGAGGAGCTACATGTTTGTAATCCTTTTACTCTGTACAATAAATGTGAAACTGAGTAAAGATAAGCTCCAGAATTATCCTTCCATAATAAGCTTTCCGGAGTTTAACACCTGAGAGGTCTCCAAGTCACGGTTGTAAGCTGCATCTGATGGTTTAGCGCGATGACGGCAGTGGGCTACTAGGCCAAGCACAAAATCAGCATCTTTGAATACGAGCAGCGCCATGATCAGTCAGTGAACAGCAGAATGGGTGACAGTCAAGACACAGAATGGAGGAATGGTTGTTTTAGGATGAATAATTGTTGTTCTTTCTTTTCTATACAGCACTGAAACAGGCCCTTCAGCCCACCGAGTCTGTGCTGACCAACAACCATCCATTTATACTAATCCTACATTAATCCCACATTCCCTACGACATCCCCACCATTCTCCAACCACCTACCTACACTAGGGGCAATTTACAATGGCCAATTTACCTATCAACCTGCAAATCTTTGGCTGTGGGAGGAAACCGGAGCACCCGACGGAAACCCACGCGGTCACAGGGAGAACTTGCAAACTCCGCACAGGCAGTATCCAGAACTGAACCCGGGTCGCTAGAGCTGTGAGGCTGCGGTGCTAACCACTGCACCACTATTATAGTTTTGGGCCTCTGATTCTTCTTCACACCAAATCCACACTTCATGGTGGGGTTAAGCCAAAAGTGTTCAACAAATTCAGCAACAGCGCCACAACCTCCAAGCCTGTTTATTTGTGGTACAACAACAAGTCTCCACAGCAAGAGACAGCATTACAACCTCCAAACCAGTTCACCAGTGAAACGCCAACTCTTTTACTTTTCATTGCAGAAGACAGCATCCAAGTCTGTTCACATGTGGTACTGCAATTCTTTCTATTATTTACCTTCTGTAGGTGCAATAAAACAGAGTTATTGCAATCATGGCAACCCTTTTTCCTACTATTAATTGGAAAGCATCTGACCTGCTTTTGGAATTTCTTCTTTTCAAGCTTTGTTTTGACGACCTAGCCATTGATGATCCACAGAAGCAAGCAGTAAAGATACGCACAACCATTGGCAATGAAGGACTACATCATCTCAACACATCTGCTCTTAATGATGAAGAACAGAAGGATCCTGCAAAAATTTGGTCCACTCTAGAAGACCAATTGTGCTTCTAGCTCAATTTTCAAGTACACAGACTCCAGTTCATGTCTTTCAGACAGCAGCCTTGTAAATCCATAGACCAGTTTGTCAGTCATTGTTGTGCCAAAGGCCACAAGTGTGATTTTTACCGACACCGAACTGGCAGATTGCATCATCAAGCTTGTGATTGCGTCCACATGGATGGAACTCTAACAAAAGGATCTTTCGGACAAACCGGAAGTGTACACTGTTGACGACTTATTGAAGGATGGCTGCAAATTTGAGTTCATCATCATGGGTCAACAAAGCCTTCAATCTCTATGGTGCAATTGCCAGAGGTGCATTGAACAGGGTTTCCAAATCCAAGACACCATGTACAAGGTGCGGGCTTTTTCATTCACCGAAAGCCTGTCCAGCACTTAACTCCATACGTAAAGCATGCGGTGTCAGGGGCCACTGGAAACAACAATGTCGCAGAGCCAAGACCGACACTGCGGGCAAGAGTCCTGAACAGAAAGTCGAACCGCAGGACAGTTTCACACACTGACTAGCTTCGTAATTTTCCGTCACGACACAACCGATTCATCTATGAAGTTGCGGGTGACACTAGCACTTTTGATCCCAGCGATCAGCATACAAGCATAAGTGAGCGAGTGGAACAGTCATTTCATATTTTCAATGTTACTGGGAATTTTAATCAGGATAAGTAGAACATTTATTGAAATTATAGCATAGGCACAGGAGGGACTAGAGACATTAATTAAAATTTAATCAGTAAAATAATTAATTAATTAAATGCTATAAAGATGACAGGGCAGGTGATGTGTGGCAGCTGCAGAATGTACGAGCTGGTGAACACCTGTGTGATCCAAAGCCAACACATCTGCATTAAGTATCTGCGGTTGGAGGAACATTGGCTCAGATTCATTGAGCTGGAGGCTGAGCTGCGGACACTGCGGCATATCAGGGAAGGGGAAAGTTACCTGGACACTTTGTTCCAGGAGGCGGTGACACCCCTTAGGATTATGTCATCTGATATGGTCCATGGTCTGGGGCAGGAGGGTGTGACTGTGAGTGAAGCAGTTATGGGGATCGAGAAGATAAAAGTGCAGGCGCCTCAGCCCTTACAATTGTCCAACAGGTTTGAGGTTCTTGCAACTTGTTTGGATGAGAGTGGGAGCTGTAGGGTGGATGAGTGAACTGACCATGGCACCGTGGTACATGAAGCCATTCAAGTGGGGGGAAACTAAACAAATACTTTGTGTCTGTCTTCGTGGAGGAAGATACAAAAAAACCTGCCAGGAATACTAGAGAACCAAGGGGCGAATGAGAAGGAGGAACCGAAAGAAATTAGTATTAGTAAAAAAGTAGTACTGGAAAAATTAAGGGGACTGAAAGTTGATAAATCCCCTGAATCCGATGATCTACATCCCAGAGTGTTGAAAGAGCTGGCTCTAGAGATAGTGGATGCGTTGGTGGTCATCGTCCAACATTCTATAGATTCTGGAATGGTTCCTGCAGATTGGAAGTTAGCAAATGTAAACCCACGACTTAAGAAAAGAGGGAGAGAGAAAATGGGGAATTACAGACCTGTTAGCCTGACATGAGTAGTAGGGAAATGTTAGAATCTATTATAAAGGGTGTGATAACTGGACACTTGGAAAATAATGGTAGGATTGGGCAGACTCATGAAAGGGAAATGATGTTTGACAAACCTGTTGGAGTTTTTCGAGTATGTAACTAGCAGAATAGAAAAAGGGGAACCAGTGGATATGGCGTATTTGGATTTTCAGAAGGCTTTTGATCATCTATGGAATCCTTTTCTTGGTTTTAAAACACAAGTCCTCAAAATTGAACAAAAAATTGAAGTATTTTCATAAGACCTCTACCCTTTGAGGAATGAAACACCATTTTTAAATGCATTTCATTACAAAGTGGAAGAAATAGAAGATTAAAAAAATTACAACACATTTACATACTCATTCTCATTCACTCTTTACCCATAGCTAATATAGTTCTGCATCTTGTAGATGGTACACACTGCTGCCACTGTGCGTCGATGGTGGAGGGAGTGAATGTTTGTAGATAGGGTGCCAATCAAGCGGGCTGCTTTGTCCTGGATGGTGTCGAGCTTCTTGAGTGTTGTTGGAGCTACACCCATCCAGGCAAGTGGAGAGTATTCCAGCACATTCCTGACTTGTGCTTTGTAGATGGTGGACAGGCTTTGGGGAGTCAGGAGGTGAGATACTCGCCTCAGGATTCCTAGCCTCTGACCTGCTCTTGTAGCCACGGTATTTGTATGGCTACTCCAGTTCAGTTTCTGGTCAATTGTCGGCCCTAGGATGTTGATAGTGGGGGATTCAGCGATGGTAATGCCGTTGAATGTCAAGGGGAGATGGTCATTGCCTGGCACTTGTGTGGCGCGAATGTTACTTGCCACTTTTCAGCCCAAGCCTGGATATTGTCCAGGTTTTGCTGCATTTCTACATTGACTGCTTCAGTAACTGAGGAGTCACGAATGGTGCTGAACATTATGCAATCATCAGCGAGCATCCCCACTTCTGACCTTATGATTGAAGCAAGGTCATTAATGAAGCAGCTGAAGATGGTTGGGCCTAGGACACTACCCTGAGGAACTCCTGCAGTGATGTCCTGGAGCTCAGATGATTGACCTCCAACAACCACAACCATCTTCCTTTGCGCTAGGTATGACTCCAGCCAGCGGAGGGGTTTCCCCCTGATTCTCATTGACCTCAGTTTTGCTAGGGCTCCTTGATGCCATATTCGGTCAAATGCTGCCTTGATGTCAAGGGCATTCACTCTCACCTCATCTCTTGAGTTCAGCTCTTTGTTCATGTTTGAATCAAGGCATTAATGAGGTCTGGAGCTGAGTGGCCCTGGCGGGACCACTACAGGAATTTCATGGGTTATCCTTAATATTTCCCGGCAATACTTGGGCAGTACCACTATCTGGTGAACAACCGTCCATTCTTTGTCCACAGGTCTGTGAGGAGGTCTCCACTTACTCATCAGAATTCCATTTTTAGTGTGGTAGCCTTCTGGAGCTCCCTTTGCCTCAGCTTCAGTTAGAGCTGATTGTGCCACTCTATTTAACTCTGAATAGGTTTGCTGAGCCTTGATCAGAGAAGACTTATTAAACATTTCCTTTGGATTATCCAAATCCCTGAAGAAAGTTTCAGATATTTGGCTATATACTCTGGGCTAATGGCAAGATTCTTGGCAGTGTAGATGAGCAGAGAGATCTTGGTGTCCAGGTACATAAATCCCTGAAAGTTGCCACCCAGGTTAATAGGGCTGTTAAGAAGGCATATGGTATGTTAGCTTTTATTAGTAGGGGGATCGAGTTTCGGAGCCATGAGGTCATGCTGCAGCTGTACAAAACTCTGGTGCGGCCGCACCTGGAGTATTGCGTTCAGTTCTGGTCACCGCATTATAGGAAGGATGTGGAAGCTTTGGAAAGGGTGCAGAGGAGATTTACTAGGATGTTGCCTGGTATGGAGGGAAGGTCTTACGAGGAAAGGCTGAGGGACTTGAGGTTGTTTTCGTTATAGAGAAGGAGGAGGAGAGGTGACTTAATAGAGACATATAAGATAATCAGAGGGTTAGATAGGGTGGATAGTGAGAGTCTTTTTCCTCGGATGGTGATGGCAAACACGAGGGGACATAGCTTTAAGTTGAGGGGTGATAGATATAGGACAGATGTCAGAGGTAGTTTCTTTACTCAGAGAGTAGTAGGGGCGTGGAACGCCCTGCCTGCAACAGTAGTAGACTCGCCAACTTTAAGGGCATTTAAGTGGTCATTGGATAGACATATGGATGAAAATGGAATAGTTTAGGTCAGATGGTTTCACAGGTCGGCGCAACATCGAGGGCCGAAGGGCCTGTACTGCGCTGTAATGTTCTATGTTCTATGTTCTATGTTCTGTGTCTGTGGTTCCAATTTTACCTCTGACAATGGAACTTGTTTAGCCATTGCTCAGGCCACTACACATGAAGGAAAATTTTCCTGGAACCCTTTCCTGCAACTGTTCTGTGTCTTTGATTTCACTTGTTTTTTCTGTGACTACTGGAGAAGCTATTACCTTTGCTCCGCCAAATCATTCCCCAGGAGACGGTCAACTCCATCTACAGACAAACTATGGACAACTCCTACACTTATCGTTCCAGACATTAGGTCACACTCTAGGTGCACCCGATACAAAGGTATGGATATATACTCCCTGCCAATACGATTCACTAAAAACCTGACATTCAATGCACTCTCTGTTTGTGGAAAAGTTATGCCTTTTCCCAGCAAAAGAGTTTGTGTGGCTCCTGCATCTCTAAGTATAACTATAAGTTTACCTTTCTCACTTGAGGGGTAAGGAGTTACTTTTCCTTTTGACAAGAATTCACTTTAACTCTCAGGTATCTTATTCAAGTCTCCTGCACTCAAAGCAGTTTTTGGCCTTACAGCTACAATCAGAGTTACAGCCTGATCTGTCATACTCCCGGTCAGGGCCCCTTTCTCTACATTGGCTTTGTGTACCCCAATAAGTTCAATAACCCCAATAAGGGTTTACCCCACAACTTCCAGCATTCTGCATGAAGGTGTCCCACCTTGTGACAATGGTAACACTTAGGCTTTCGGACCTCACTTCCACCCTCAGCATCTTCCTTTCTGACCTGAGGAGGAGATCCCAGGGCATTCCCAGCTGTCCCTTCCTGTCCCTGGCTACTTGCCTTCCTTTCACCCTCCCACCTTCTATCCTTCTCAGGATTGTGGGCATGACAGACAAAGGTTTTGGACTTGTAAACAAGCTCTTAATCATCAGCGATTTCCGCTGCCTGTCTGGCTGTTGAAACTTTCTAGTTCTCGACATGGGTTCTTACCAATGGAGTGAATTTTTAAACTCTTCCAGGAGAATTAATTCCCTAAGGGTCTCATACGTGGCCTCTACCTTTAGTGCCCCATCCAATGATCAAAATTAATTTGCTTTACCCTCTCAAATTCTATATAAGTCTGCCCAAACTGTCTCTGGAGGTTCCAAAATTTCTGCCTGTACGCTTCAGGGACCAACTCATAAGCAGCGAAAATAGCCTTTTTTGCCAACTCATAATCTGCAGAAACCTCCTCAGAAAGCATGGCATAAACTTCATCAGCCCTGCCCATCAGCCTGCTTTGTATCAGCAGTGTCTAGCTTTCCTTCAGCCATTTCGTCTGTCAGGCTATCTTTTCAAAAGAAATGAAAAATGCTTCTACTTCCCTTTCCTCAAATTTTGGGAAGTCTTGTACAAATTTAAGCAGCTCTCCACTGGATCCTAGGCTGGAGTCAGATCTTTCCCCACCAAATTTTTCACTGGAGTCAAGACCAGCCCTTTGTCTTAGTTCCATCTTTTTGAATTCAAATTCCTTTCCTTCTCTTGCACGTTCTCTTTGAAATTCAAGCTTTAGTTTTTCCAATTCTATTTCTTTTTCTTTTTCTTTGTCAAGTTTAAGCTGCCTCATCTGCAATTGAATTTTAGCTCATTCAACCGTATTACCATATGGTTTGCCACCTTCTTCTTCTAGTTGCAAATACTGTGCTATTACTGCAATTATGTCTGCTTTCTTAGCTCCTGGTTTTAACTCTAACAACAGCAGTTCTGCCAAATCCTTTAGTCTAACCTTGGTTAAGTTTCTCAAATCACTCAGGGATACATCCTCCTTCCTCAGAAAGGTCGTAACAACTGACAAAGACATTCCGGTAGTGTAAACTTTACTCTAATGCACAAGAAACCTATTTTTTTACTTTTCCTCTTTTCAATTATTATTACCCCACTTACAATTGTACGTCGTCGGTGTTGGGTTATCCCACACAGAGACCCCAGTTATATGTTACGACCGAGGTAGGAGGAATGCACTGTCTTTTCTCGTTCCACTTCTGCACAGGTCACAACATATATTTAAATGTTTACCCAGTTACTGATACGGTCAAACATAGGCTATACTTTTTATCCCAGTATGAAATACACTAATCAGGTTTCTTTAATAAACAATAAAAATATCAGTTTATTGTAAAACAAGACATAACCAGTAAGGAAAGAAAGCATCAACACACAGAGTGAAGTATGAAAGTTCCCTTTTTATCTTAGCCTTTCTCACACAGACACGCACAGCGGTTAACTGAAAAAAATAGAGATTTCTTTTTAGAGCTCTGTT
Organism: Heterodontus francisci; assembly: GCF_036365525.1. Classification (NCBI taxonomy): domain Eukaryota; kingdom Metazoa; phylum Chordata; class Chondrichthyes; order Heterodontiformes; family Heterodontidae; genus Heterodontus; species Heterodontus francisci. The sequence continues at coordinate 23,220,536 of NC_090390.1, read as the reverse complement.
ACAAAAAAAGACAAAAAAGAATACTTTAGCCAAATACTTGCTAAATCTTTTTTGGTTTGGTCCCAAATTCACATAGATGGCTATCTCTGGGATCTTTCTCTGGAGCAACTCGTTCAGGCAGCATCAAGGATTTATCCGGCAGGTTTTTCCAGCTTCTCAGGAGAAATGTGGCAACAGGGGTTTCAAGCAGGCCTTTCAGGATGAATGTAGCATCAATTTTGTATTTTACACTCGCTTCTAAGAACATCTCAAAGAGCTGGAAAAGCTGCTGGTTTTTCAAAGATATGGAACAGGCTGAGCTGGGATGACTGTTGTCCTGGCTAGTTTTTAAAACTCCAACTGACCGTCCAAAGCGAAAGCAAAACAATATCTCAAGAGTCAAGCCTCCGACCCCTATAAATCTCGACCTGTCACTTCTCTCTAAACATCTCCCCCAAGTCAAAAAGCTCCTTCTGGGTATTTATCTGAAGGCAGGTGACTTCCAGTATGGGCTGTTTACAAACCAAGCCCAAAAGACCTTCCAATGACATCCTAAAAAAAAACACAAAGTCCAGCATCAATGGAATACTTTTTTCAGTTTAAAACACAAGTCCTCAAAATTTAAGAAAAAATGGAAGTACTTTCATAACACCTGGTACATGTCTGGTACTGTGTTCTTCAATTCCTGTCACATGTCTGGTACTGTGTTTCCCACTGTTAGCTGGTATATGTCTGATAGTGCATGTTTTTGTTACCTGGTACCTCTGTGATACTGCGTATCTCAGTATTATCTGGTACGGTGTATCTCATTGTTAACTGGTACATGTCTGGTACTGTGGGACATAGTGTTACCTGGTGAACATCTGGTAATCTGTGTCTATGTTACCTGGTACGTGTCTGGAGCTGTGTATCTCAGTGTTATCTGGTACTTTATGTTTCAGTGCTAACTGGTACATGTCTGATACTTTATGTTTCAGTGCTAGCTGGTACACGTCTGAGACTGTGTGTCTCAGTGTTAACTGGTACATTTCTGGCACTGTGTTTCCCAGTGTTACCTGGTACATTTATTTTATATTTAGAGATACAGCACTGAAACAGGCCCTTCGGCCCACCGAGTCTGTGCCGACCAACAAACACCCATTTATACTAACCCTACAGTAATCCCATATTCCCTACCACCTACCTACACTAGGGGCAATTTACAATGGCCAATTTACCTATCACCTGCAAGTCTTTGGCTGTGGGAGGAAACCGGAGCACCCGGCGAAAACACACGCGGTCACAGGGAGGACTTGCAAACTCCGCACAGGCAGTACCCAGAATTGACCCCGGGTCCCTGGAGATGTGAGGCTGCGGTGCTAGCCACTGTGCCGCCCAAAGCACATATCAGTGACCAGTTCTGGGTCTTTTCCCCCCTCAAATGCTTAATAGTTACTAACTCAACAGGTTCTGAATTACTGGGTTCCAATTTTTGTCACATTCTTGATTTTGATTAAAACATTTTCAGTAGTTGGGAGTATTATTATTTTTAATTAAGAATTTTATATGTAGCAATTATCATTTCCTGCTAATCAACCTTTCACGATCACTTCATAAAACTGAAGTGATTTTCATCATAATTATTAAACTTCTGGTGCGAATTACACACCAATGAGAGGAAAGTACTAGCTGCTGAATTCCACGATGACCATCTCCAATTACAAAATATAAGTGAACAAAGAATTACAGATTAATTTTCAAAAAGGAAACAGCTAAACATTAACTTTAGAATTGTAATACCACCTCTAGTTCATCAACTGCTCCTCCCAATACATGTCTGGTACTTTATATTTCAGTGCTATCTGGAACATGTCTGGAGCTGTGTCTTTCAGTGTTATCTGGTACATGTTTGGTGCTGTGTGTTTCAATGTTATCTTGTTCATGTCGGGTACTCTGGGGCCAACTTTACAGACCCCCCGGCAATGGGGATCGTGACAGAGGGTCCGGAAAGTATCGCCACGGGCCTCGATGCCGGGAAGGCCCAGCCCCATATTGCTGGCAACGGTGAAGCCTTGTGGTGGCACCCCCCACCCCCACCGCTCGGCAACAGGAGCTACATCCAAATATGATCATTAATTTAAATTAAACGATTTTTAAAAAATTCTTTCATGAGGTGTGGGCGTCGCTGGCAAGGCCAGCATTTGTTGCCTATCCCTAATTGCGCTTGAACTGAGTAGGCCATTTCAGAGGACAGTTAAGAGTCAACCACATTGCTGTGGGTCTGGAATCACATGTCGGCCAGACCAAGTAAGGACAGCAGATTTCCTTCCTGAAAAGACAATAGTGAACCAGATGGGTTTTTAGAACAGTTGACAATGGTTTCTTGGTCACCATTAGACTAGCCTTTAATCCCAGAATTATTAACTGAATTCAAGTTTTCACCATCTGCCATGGTGGGATTCGAACTCATAGGCCCCGGTGCATTAGCCTAGGCCTCTAGATTACTAGTGTAATGACATTACCATTATGCCACCACCCGCTCCTGTCATTTGCTCTGGAGCGATATTGCTGCTGGTGGCCGTCACTCCCCAGCCTTCAAATCCCCATCCGGGGATCTGAGGTGGAACATTGGTGGGGAGGGGGGAGCAGGTAAGTTTTTCAGTGTGGTGGGGGGGGGGGGGAGCGGCGCAGACTCATTTTATTGGTCTATGGGGTGGTGGGATGGGTAAAGTTTAAAGTTTATGAACTTTGGGGGGTGAAGGTCGGGAGCACAAGGTAAGTGTTTTGGGGGGACGGGAGAGGGCAAGTGATGAATTTTATGGTCATGGGAGGGGTGGGGTGACGGAGGGTCGGGATCCTTTTACTTAATTTTTTAAAGTCATTATTTCTTTAAATATTTAAATTGCAAGGTAGGGCTTGAAGTCCTTTAAAAATGGTGTCAGTACCTGTATAAAGCCTGCTGATACCATTGCCAGGGACAGACCACCCACACCCACCACATCATCAGGGGGGGGCAGGTCGCCCCGGCCATTAAATGAGCCACCATGTTTAATATCATGGCGGCTCTGTGACATGTGGTCTGAACGGGTAGACCACCATAGTTCGATTACGGCGGTCAACATGTAAAATGTAGCCCTCTATGTCTCAATGTTATCTGATTCATGTCTGGTGCTGTGGGTTGGATATTATAAGCTCGAGATGGAGGGGGCAGGCTTGATGCCATTGAGATTGGCGTCAGATAACATGAAAGCAGGTGCTAGTGCCCTATTTAAACAGCAGCCAGCCCTGCAGTAGTTAAAAATGATAAATACATCCTTGCTGCTACAGCTACGATTTGAAAACTGTTGAGTAACCTGTTGAGACCAAGGTCTGTTGAAAATTCCAATGATGGCAGAGGTGCGCTCCAGGGAGGCTCCACGGTTCAGCGATGCCTCCCTGCTCAGTCCCTCCAGGCTATGCGGGCAAGGCGTGAGGTCCTTTTCCCCAGCAATGGTAAGAAGGGGCCCTCCCACCTGACCAAGTAAGCCTGGCTGGAGGTGGCAGAGGAGGTCAGTAGCCGCGGAGCCATCCGGCATGACTGGGTCCAGTGCTGCAGGAGGATGAACGATATCGCGCGCTCCGCAAAATTAAGTGGCACTTTGTTTCACGGCTGTGCTGAACCTGGGTGTCCCCACGCTGCCATGCCAAAAATGGGGAGGTTGGGCAGGGAAGAATGACATTACATGAATGGATGAAAGTATGAAAGATTCACCCTTATCAGCTGCTCAGAGCACGGCACCTACATGACGGGCTCACTCAGTAGTGCAGACTGGTTGTGGATGCTCCATCATTGAATACATTTAAGGCTGGGATAGGTAGATTTTTGGTCTCGCAGTGAATCAAGGGATATGGGTAGCGGGCAGGAAAGTGGAATTGAAGCCCAAGGTTAGCCTTGATCGTATTAAATGGCAGAGCAGGTTCGATGGGGCATATGATCTACTTCTGCTCCTATTTCTTGTGTTCTTGTATTTCTGGTCAATGGTACCCCCCAGGATGTTGATAGCGGGGGATTCAGCAATCGTAATGCCATTGAATGTCAAGGGGAAATGGTTAGATTCTCTCTTGTTGGAGATGGGCCCAGCACCCCTGTTGTGACATGTGTCTTGATGTTGCTCCACAATGCTCGGGAGGCAAATAGGACTGGTGGAGGAGTGCTACAGTTGCGACCACTGATGCAGGCTGAGGAAGGGGCCCTGGATTTCGCCACAATCCATATGGACCGTTCAGTCGGTGACGTTGAGCTTGGGGTCCTGGGTGAACAGATAGCCATTTGATATACACAATGATCACTGTAAAAATCTTACATTGCTGTCATTATTGTTACATGAGCCATAAAGACTAACACTATGCTTTTCACATTGTATTGGGCGGCACAGTGGTTAGCACCGCAGCCTCACAGCTCCAGTGACCTGGGTTCGGTTCTGGGTACTGCCTGTGTGGAGTTTGCAAGTTCTCCCTGTGTCTGCATGGGTTTCCTCCGGGTGCTCCGGTTTCCTCCCACAGCCAAAGACTTGCAGGTTAATAGGTAAATTGGTCATTGTAAATTGCCCTTAGTGTAGGTAGGAGAATTGAGGGAAGGTGGGGATGTAGTAAGGAATATGGGATTAATGTAGGATTAATATAAATGGGCGGTTGATGGTCGGCACAGACTTGGTGGGCCGAAGGGCCTGTTTCAGTGCTGTATCCTCTATGATTCTATGACTATCTTGCAGGTCAACGCTCTAAATCAACCCCGATGGCCCAGGTCTCCTCTCGCACCTCAGAGGAAGAGACAATCTCAGAGGAAGCAGCATCCTGTGACACTCCTGCACCTTCCACCAACGCAGATACAGTCACCTCGATGGGAATCCGATTAGCCTTAGAGTCTGGGTCACAAGCTGGAGACAGCACTGCGCACGCACCCGAGCAGCTGACTGAGGCTGAGACAGCCGAGGCCCCAAACAGTCAGGGGGCTGTGGGTGGCCAGCCCCAGGCTATTGATGACTCACTGTAGTTGACAGCACAGGGCATGCTGGAGCTGCAGCAGCAGTCATAGCAACATCTGGTGGAGATACCACAGGCCGTGCGCAGCCTTGAGCGGACAATGGGGGAGTCCATCCAGGCCATGACAGCTGCCATTTCCCAGGCATTTGAGTGCATGGCTTCAATCATGGAGAGGACGGTGGCCCTCCTGGTGAGCCAGATTCCATTGATTCGCACTGACCTGCAATGACATCCATTCAGCAGTGGCTAGGCGAGAGAGGGACCAGGGGTGTGGAGACTGTCCCTGCCCCTCGTTGTTCCCAGGAGAGCAAAGAGGTTCGAAAAAGCCTTCAGATGGAGGAGGGGAGCCTGCACACCATATCTGAGGTTCCCCCCTCAAGGTGACTCCAATGTAAACACCGGCCCCTCCGCCGGTGAGCCAAGCCCAGCAGCCACGACATCTGAGGAGAGTTCTGCACTGACGCAGGATTCCCCCCGCCAGCCGGGGCCCTCCAGGACTCGTGCGCACAGAGGATGACCACTGAAGTCATCCACAGCGATCAGATTCACAGCCTTCCTCCAGTCAGGCTGCTCGCACTGAGGTTGCACCGTGAAGGAGCACCCGCAAACGTTTCAAAAAAACACTGTGACACAAATGGGTCTGCACGGGTGACACTACACTGTAAAAATTCAAATCACTAAATGTTCTTCACTAACATGTATGTTGCTTTTACTATGTGAATGACATGTGTCAACATGCACCAATCGTCTCTCCTCCCATTACATCATTGGCATTTCAGAACTGCCAATGTATGACATCATTGCCATGCCAGTATTACTCATGTGCGTCTCCACGGATGCAGTAACATGGACAATGGCTCAGTCTGCTGCTGCCAGTAATGGTGGGGACAAAGATGTTGCAGATGTGGACTGCTGCACGATTGGTAAACAAGAGTGCTGTGTGGCTTGCATAGCACATGGTGGACTTTATGGCGTGAAGAAGCATTGATCAATAAGGCATTGTCGTGCATCCCTTGCTTGCTGCTCACCCTGCCTGCAGTGCCTGGATGCTCTCTGTCCTCCCATGCGTCTTTCCTGCTGCAAGTCCTCTGCGTCCTCATTGTCCGAGGAGGAGTCCTGCTCACGTCTCTCCTCATCCTGCAAGGCCTCCCCCCTATTGATTGTGAAGTTGTGCAGAGCACAGCAAATAGCAACTATACAAGTTACGCTTCTGGTTCATACTGCAGGGCACTACCCAATCTATCCAGGCAGCGGAAGCGCATTTTCAGCATGCCGATTGTCTGCTCAATGATAACCACATGGGTGCAGTCTATGACCCCTTGCATCTGTGGGAATCCCGCGATGGAGCCAAATCCAATGACCCTCTGGGCCTGGCACTCAGCATCTATCCTGAAGCGGACATAATTACCAGCCCATAGTTACCTAGATGCAGAGCCGCTGTCACTTTGCAGGCCACAGGCATAGGATGTCCACCGAAGCCCATTGGCTGTAGGTCATCGTTGAGCAGGGCACAGAGATGTGTCACCACCTCTCTTGATATCTGCAGTCGCCTCTGACACTGGCACTCTGAGGTCTGCAGGTATATCATGCGGGACCTCTAGATGTGCGGCGATCCATAGTGGCGAGCTCCCCTTGGGAGCTGCTGGTTCTCACGACCGGGTGCTTCTACGTGGGCTGCACCTGCCTGTTGGTTCTGCCTGCAGTGCATATGGCTCTTCATGACAAGCGGATCAATGAATTAGGGTGTGCGATCCCCATCTCCAAGTTGAAATTATACTCAGTTCCTTCAATACTTCAAAGGCACCAAACAGGGAAAAGAATGATGTTGATTGGCACATCAGGTACTTTCATGCATCAGATATGTGACGTACCATGGCATTGCCCATCTTAGCTTCCACTAAGAGTGGCACAGCATGACCATGTTCAGATTGTAGCAATTGCATCAATTGGCCCACCAGCCAGATTACCTTTGAACACCTACCATTAATGGCTCCCACCCCACACAAAGGGTTCGTGGCGTGCCATTGTTCCTTCACTGACACAAACATTCTAGGGTATAGAGTGCCCCCCCCCCCTTTATGGAGAGAGGGTACGCAGTACCTCCCTTGATCCTGTCGAGTTGTGCCCCTGTTAATACCAACCCCCTCCCAACTCCCTTCATGCCTGCAGAGTTGTACCACCGGTAATACCATTCCCCTCCCACCTCCGTACACACGCATGAAGAGCTTAGACCCACCTCGCCACACTAAACTTCCCATCCTCTGAGCACTGCAACTTCTGCCCCGCCGGCTTTTATCAGTCGGGAACGGGAAGGCATGTGAGAGATGCCCGTTCAACTGAATATTCGAAAGTGTTTCCGAAGTGGCAGTGGGATGCATAATGCAGCAAGCTAAGAGGCATCGCCACCACTGGCAATATGGGGCTGTACCTTCCAAGTGTCGGGGAGCATGGCGGGCCTCTCCCGGAGGCATTTTTCGGTCCCTCCCTCCATGACCCCCGACATCGGGGGAGTCTGTAAAATCCAGCCCTGTGTGGCTCCGTGGTACCTGGTACATGTCTGGTACTGTGTGTCCCAGTGTTAACTGGTAAATGTCTGGTACTGCATCTCTTTGTTTGCTGATACATGTCTCAGGATTAACTGGTACAAGTCTGATGCTGTGTGTCTCCGTGTTATCTGATGTTATCTGGTACTGTGAGTCTCCATGTTAGCTGCTACATATCTGGTGCTGTGTGTCACAATGTAATCTGGTACATGTTGGATACTGTTTGTCACAGTGTTATCTGGTACATGTCTGGTACTGTGTGTCTCCGTGTTAACTGGTACATATCCGGTGCTGTGTGTCACAGTGTTATCTGGTACATGTCTGGTACATTGTGTCTCAGTGTTACATGATACAAGAATTCTGAAGGTGATATATTTTTATTTTCACCTGCAAATTGAATGCCTCAGCATGTTTACATTCAGTATATGACAGAAGTGCACCATCCACTGTATTTGATCATGTTGCTCACCAGGAATGCACAGCAAGCTCAAAAACTATTTAAAGCAACGATGAAAGTATTAAATTGGGTTCCTAGGCTTGTTGCCTGATCCTTTCCTGATATTGGCTTGCCCCAGTGTCGGACCCAACAGGTAAGAAACTCATTTAGCATCTCGTGTCCCTAAGAGTCAGTGAGAACTCTTCAGCAGTGCTATTTAAAGGGCTCATGCAGTACTTACAGGCTGATGAAAGGTCACTGACCTGAAACGTTAACTTTGTTTCTCTCTCTCCACAGATGCTGCCAGACCTGCTGAGGATGTCCAATACTTCTTGTTTTTATTACAGGCTAGTTGCTCGTTTGTCATTTTGAGATGACTGGTTAACATCTGGACCTTTTGTGGCCTGTTTTCAACAACATCAGCTTGTCTTTATATAGCACCCTTAATGTAGCAAAACATCCCAAGGCACTTTACAAAATAGTTATCAATCAGAATATGAAACCGTGTCACAGAAGAAGATTTGAGGGCAGATGACCAAAATCTTTGTCAAAGAGGTAAATTTTAAGGAGCGTCTTAAGGAGAAAAGAGAGGTAGAGTGGTGGAAAGGTTGAGTGAGGGAATTCCAGAGCTTAGGGGTTAGGCAACTGAAAACTTAAATCTAACAGCTGAGAGGAAGATATTGCTGGTGCTTCAATGTTTTAGTCTGCCTGCAAAATAATTATACTGCAGTCATGGGTGGTTTTGTGTTGCTACCTGTGGGGCTGGAGGATGATGGGGAGCAGCAAGGAAGGCAGAGGAGAGCAAGAGCAGCTGGGAGAAGAGGGAGAAGGAGGGCACTGGGCATGAGACCACACCCACAGCGAGTCTTCAGGGAACGGTTTTCCTATATGAACTCTACTGAGGTGCAATGTATGAGGTGTCATCACTTCCCTCGGGTGCAAAGTCCGATAGATGGCACACACATATAGTCTTGTGTGCTCCCCATCACTAGCCTGGCAACTTTATCAATAGAAAAGGATTCCCTCAATGTATGTCTTGTTTGCAACCAGAGGCAGTGCATCATGCAGGTCTGTGCCCAGTTTCCTGGCAGCATTCATGACTCATTCCTCCTGTGCCAATCCTCTGTGTTGCCTTTATTCCAACCAAGCCCTCACGTTACTGATTGGCTACAAGTTTATCCCCTTCAAATATGGCTTTTGACTTCTGTCAGTAACCCGGGGACAGCTGCAGAGCCGTGCCGCCATCTGAAAGGTTATTGAGCAGACAGTCGGCATGCCCAAGTAACTCTCCCACACACCATTCAGGAGAAGCTTTGCAGTATAATCCTATGCAGGTATCCAGATTTGTGGGTGTCTGCTGCATAACGTTCTGATAATGATGGGCTTGTAGGAAAAGAGCAGGAGCAACAACAAGAACAGCTTGTATTTATGTAGAGAGTTTAACACTGTAAAACACTGCAAGGCACTTCACAGGAGCGTTATCAAACAAAATATGACACTGAGCCACAGAAGTAGATGTTAGGACAGTAGGTGAGGTAGCTTTTAAGGTGGAGAGAGAGATGGAGAGGTTTAGGGAGGGAATTTCAGAGCTTAGGGCTGAGGCAGCTGAAAACATAGACACCAATGATGAAGTGATTAAAACTGGGGATGTGCAAGAGGCCATTATTGGAGGAGCACAAAGATCTTGGAGAGTTGCAGGGTTGGAGGAGGTTTCAGTGATAGGGATTGGCGAAGCTATGGAGGGACTTGAAAACAAGGATGAGAATTTTAAAATCAAAGTGTTGCTGGACCAGGTAAAGGCTGGCTACCCAATCCGAACCTGATGGGACCTGACGACATGTGTCGGGTTTGGGTCGGGTCGGGTTGCACTTCCAGATCTGGCATTCGGGCTCGGGTCGGGTCGGGCCGGGGCGGACATGCTCTAACACAACCTCAGGTAAGTGGCTCCAATGTTAATTTACTTTTTGGGCTTGAAAGGTGGTTTTGTTACACTTATTTTAAGATTGTGCAAATAAGCAACAAAGTGAAAAATGGAAGGTAGGTTAACTAATGGTCGGGTTGGGTCAGGTCGGGCGCGGGAAAAAATGGAAGGACTCGGGCCAGGTCGGGCTCGGAGTCGGATGTGGTTCTGTCGGGCTTAGGTTGGGTTTCATTTGCAGACCCGAGCAGAACTTTAGGACCAGGAGCTAATGTAGGGCAGTAAGCACAGAAATGATGGGAGAACGGGACTGGGTGGAAGTTAGGATACAGGTAGCACCAGTGTCCCTAGCTGCCAGAGCTCTCAGAGAGCAGCTCATCATAGAGGCCTACACATGAGCCATCTCCCATACCCAATACAATCCCCCATTACTTATACCACCAATCTTTCCTTCAGTCCAGCCTTGTGAGTCTTGGCCTTATTTCACTGCAAATATAGACAAACACCAAATTCCAGAACGAAAGATGAATTTATCAAACAACTGGAACTGTATATAACACAAAAAATTTATGAATCACCCTTGTGCAAGTCCTCAGTGTCTGACTTGTGTGTATGTTTACCTACCCTAATGTTCCGACAAAAATGTTTCTCAAGTAGCTACAGCTGGGAGGTGGAACGCTGCTGAGCTTCCATTGAGGACACTTCAGATGGCCGTTTGGGTGACCTTGAGAAGCTCTGGGCCTTGAGGTCATAGTTCCAAATGCAGCAGCTCATTGTGGGCCAGGTCAGTCTTTCCCAGCTGGCTGTGTGTGACTAACAAGGGCACTAGCAGGGTGGCTGGTAAGGAGCAAATATGGCACAGAGCCCAGTGCACCGAGCATTTCCTGGTGAATGCCCATCAGCCCTCTTCGATGGACAGAACCCTCACAGTCAGCATCTGAGTCCTCTGTAGCTAACTTAGTATATGATCTCGACCTCCAATTAGCTGGCACCTGTGGCATCCTATTCCCCCTACCCTGGCTCTTGTGCCCTTATGGGGTGAAGACCTCTCCTCTAGCCTACCCTCTAAAGTATGTGTGGTGTCAGTCTTTATGCTGCTGCTTGTGAGGGTAAGATTGAGTGAGGGTGCATCATCAGGAAGGCTGGTCTCCTCTTCCCCTGAAGTGGCAGAGGGGCAACCATATTCACAACACCTGAAAAGAAAGAGAGGGACAAGGGTTAGCTTGTAGTGTGAAGGGAGAGCAGAGAGAAATTAGTGGCTGTTGAAAAAGCAGCTGCAGGTTGTTATGAGAAATAGGAACAGGAGTAGGTCATATGGCCCCTCTAGCCTGTCTGCCATTCAATGAGATCATGGTCGATCTGATCTTGACCTCAACTCCACTTTACTGTTTGTTCCCCATAACCAATGACTTCCCGATACTTCAAAAATCTGTCTATCTCAACCTGAAATATATTCAATGACTCAGCCTCCACAGCTGTCTGTGGTAATGAAAGATTCACAACCCTCCTAGAGAAGAATACGGAGTGTGTAGGGAGAGATAGAAGTAACAAGGGATCCAGTGCGTGTTTCATACTCTGCGCATCATTGTTATCTATTATCACCAGACTTTTGATGACTTGCTAGCATTTCAGGCCCCACTCAGCTTAGGCCAGGGCTGGGAAATCAAAGCTTGAAGGAAGTCACAACTCTGATTTGCTGCCTGCTGCATTTTGCTATTCAGAACCAAAATATATGGCCTGTTACTGGCATGCATGAACCTAAAACAATTTTCGGCGGACCTGCTCTTTGATGGTGTTTATTCTCCACATGAGTCTCCTCCCACTCTACTTCTACACCTCTAACCCTATCAGAATATCCTTCTGTTCTGTTCACCCTCATGTGTTCATCTAGCTTCCCCTTAAATACATCTATGCTATTCACCTCAACTACTCTGTGTGGTGGCAAGTTCCACATTCTAACCACTCTTGAAATAAAGAAGTTTCTCCTGACTTCCCTATTGGATTTATTAGTGACTATTTTATATTTATGACCCCTAGCTTTGGACTCTCTCACAAATGGAAACAACTTCTCTACAGCTATTCTCTCAGACCCCTTCTCTTTTCTAAATAAAAGAACCCCAGCCTATTTAGCCTTTCCTGATCATTATAACTTCTCAGATCTTGTAAATCGGTTTGGCATCTTCTCAGTGTCCCTGTATCTGTTCGTAATATAGAAACGAGAAATATGCATTGTATTCTATGCGTGGTCCAACCAAGGTTCTTTATAAATTTAACATAACTTCTTCGCTTTTCAATCTATTCCTCTAGAAGTGAATTCCAATGCTTTGTTTGCACTTTTTAACTTCATTTAAATAGATTGAATGTTCATTCCTGGGTCTTTGCCAGAAACAAAAGGATCAGAGGATGTAAAAGGGGCGATAAGGTTGGAGACAATTGCAGAGATACAATGGGGGTAAATTGTGGAGGAAACTGAAAGTCTTAAATTCCATCCATTGGAAGACTGGCACCAAAGTTGGTCAGCAAGGTTGGAGGTGATGTGTGAGTGGGCCTTATTGCAGGTCATGATGTGAGAAGCAAAGACTTGGACAGTTTGGAGTTTACAGAGGGTGGATATTGGAAAATCATAAAAGAGGGAACGAGAAAAATCAAGTCGACAGGTCATGAAGGCCTGAAAGACAGCACCTTGACAGTGTCGCACTCGCTCAGTGCTACAGTGGAGTGCCATTCTAGATTATGTGCTCAGTTCCTGGAGTGGAGCATAAACCCACCAACTTTCTGACTCAGAAGGACGGTTAACCACAGCACCGTGGGTCGAATGCCCCCTTTCTGTGCTGTACGATGCTTTGATCCTATGAAGAGAAGGTAGTTTTGTCCGCCTGTCCATTTTTAGAACTTTTGCAACATTTTGGACCCACTCAACTCTCTTATTGTATAACTGTACTTCTCAACATTTTTGACATATTTCAACTGACAAGAAATTGTCCCAACATTGTACATACTCAGCAGCCTGCCTTTCAATCTAAAGAGGGGCAAGGACATTTTCTGAAGAATCTAGAATGTAACAAAGCAGAACATAGCTCTACTGACATCTGCACAAAGAAAACTTTCATACAGAACTATAAGTAATTACAGTAACACAATGCATTGCATGCTAATTTTTGCCAATGAAAAGAAATTAGCTCGCAGTTTATTGAAGATCTCATTGGAAATGTTTCAGGAAAATCCTGACATTCTCTAAACCTGACTTCTCTGAAATGTAAGTCATGCACATTTGAATAGTGATGAATAATGTTACTATTATCCTATGAACTGTTAACAGCTGTAGCAACTATTATAGAGCTGCTTCTAAAAACATCTCCAGTCAACACTCTGCAAACACTTACTCTGTAGTGACTGGGATTCTGAATTCTCGCCAAATTCCAAAGCAAATAGAATGTTTGAGATTCTTGTTTATTCTATAACAAAATAGCCTTTCACAATATTGTATTAGTCATTCAGGCTTCTGAAATAGCAACTTTTGCAGAAGTAAACTTGTCAGCTAAATTGCACTCAGGACAATGGTCCAGCAATTAACTCCTCAGGCCCCCAACAACTCATGTGTTGCCATTGCTGCGATTTGGTTCCTGCTCTGCAACAACAGCTTGAAAGCCTGAGGGAAGGTAAGCTGGGGACTGGCGTTGAGTGGAGAGAAGGATCAAGGACAGGGGGAGTGAGCTGTGATCTGCATCGTGTATTAGTGTGATGGTTATGTTGCTGCACTAGTAATCAAGCAGGCTGGACCAAAGATCCAGAGAATGTGAATTCAAATCCTGTGTATGGCAGTCTGACAAGGAGCGTTGAGATTAATAAATCTGGAGGTTACAAATTTGCTGTCAGTGCAAGTGACCATGAAGCTACTGACGTGTTGTAAAAACCCAATTAGTTTATTAATGCCCTTACCCAGTCTGGCCTGTATATGACTCCATTGCCACACTAAAGTCAGTGGGGGCTACATTGGGCTGTGTAATGACTGTTTGTTTAGGCACTACATGACCACATCAGAATCTAAAATGGAATTCCAGATGTGCAAACTTACTTCGGATGGGAAGTGCAGCAGGCGCCATCATGGTCAAGGGATTTATGCGCGTGCACATGATGACCACCAGTAACATGCAGAGCAGTGAGATAATGCCACAAATCAGTATGCAAATCTGATTTGACACCAGCACTGCCATTTTCAAATAGCATCCAACACCCTGTCTTAACCTTGCATTGCTGAACATAATCTTAAATATAATGAAGGAACCCCACAGTGGAATTTAAAGTGATCGTGAACCACTTAAAAGTGTCATGCAAGCCCCCACCTGCCCACAATGAGGCACATTAATTTTGTCATATGAACATTGATTTTAAACTGTTACTGGAGCGAAGAAAGGACTTGTTAAAAAAAATCACCAGACACTTGGCTGGAAAAACATTTTTGCATATCAACAGATAGTGCTTGGAGGGACAAAGGGGCTATCCCTGCTCCAATTTAACCCACAATGGACTTTGAGCACCAGTATTGTGTGTAAGAAGAGACATTCCAGGGTCAGCTAAGACAAGAGAATCTACAAACAGATGTAGTCAGACCAGCTAATCACATGACTAACCTGCTTGGCAACCTGGGTTTTTCTGAATTGTACAAAGGGTTTGAATGGGGAAAGACTGTTTGCTCCTGAAGTGAGAAGACCTCTCCTCTCTGCTCCCATCTTTTTCTCACAAGCCTCTGGACCCACTGAGGACACATGAACTTCAAGAGAGAAAAGTCTCTAACATCGAACAAGGTTTAAGAAGAATACTGGGCCCCAACGAAAAGCAAGACCTACCTACAATCAAGGACTTTACAGCAAGCTCAAAGAACAGTAACCAAAAGCATGTTCAGATAGTGACTCAAACTTTTCTACTTTATATCTTCTGCTCTTCGTTGTCTCTATCCGCATGTGTGTATCGTAGGCGTTGACTGAATTAGAGTTTAAGTTGAATAAAGTTCAACCTTTTTTCTATAAACCTAAGAAAACCTGTTTGGCTAGTTTCTCTGCCTTATAATTGGAAGTTAGTGAACAAGGATTTACTAAGGGGGAGCTAAAAAAAAGGTGTGTTTAAAATTAAACCCTGTATGGTAAGACCAGGTGAAGGCTGAGAGGGAACCCTAGACCCCTTTCTTATCTGGTCGTAACAAAAGTCAGTTGCTAGATTATTTCTTCTGGCTGCTGGTGCACTTGTGCATGTAGGAGCTTTCCTATACTTGGCTAAAGTTTGAATCGTCTACCGAGAGTGTGCTGGCTGGTGCTGAAGTAGCTTTTTTTATTTGTTTAAAAGCTTGTGTTGACACAAGTTGCTTCCAGATATGGGTAGCCTGGTAGGACCTCTGGGAGTTGAGCATGACTGGGAAAATGAACAGACGTCACACAGAACAGGACAAGCTGCTAGAAAAGGGAAGAGGAGGAGGGGAGAAGGGTTCTCATCAGGCAGCCATATCCACTGAGGGTCTTTAGGTGGCCAATTCTCTTACCTCGACATCAGCAAGGTACAATGGATGTGATGTCTTTACTTCATAAAAGAGATCATGACTGAAATCTGCCAATTCCTGCAGCCTCAAAGCAGGGCAAGGGCAGCATTGCCTGTGACTGTCAAGATGAACGTGGATCTTAACTATTTCGTGTCTGGCTCCTTCCAGGCTACTGCTGGAGATATAAGCAACATCCTTCAGTTTTCAGTGCATTACTGCAATAGGGAGGTTATTGAGGAGCTCGAGACAAGGCGTCATGACAACTTGCTTTGTTGAATGATAATTTTCTTTAATCTACTGACTGGAGATCTGGATTTATATTTTTTTAAAGAAATTTAAAAGAAGAACAGATGAAAGATGACTTTGCTAGCAGCTTAAGATGGCCACCCAATTTGCATCACCATATCCTACATTGCAAGGCCTGTGAGGTGGGAGACAAAATGTCTGCTCATCCCAGCAAGAACCAAGACCCAGGAAGTTTAAGGGAACTGCTTTTTCTTTTTCTTTTAGCAAGATGAAATACTGCTAACTACTAGGCTTGAATCACTGAGTGACTGTCATGTGACAAGCCTCTCCCCATCTATGGTTTTAAGCTTGTGTTTCACTGCAGCAGCAAGGAGAAGCATCTGGACTCTTGACACGTGCAGACACAAGTAGAGGTCCCTCTCTCTCTTTCTCCATTCCAGCTTGCAAGCTTTAAATCCTGTCTGTTGACTGACCACCTTTGCATACTCCAGCTACAATCAGAAATCCCATTGGAGGAAATTATCCACATCACTGTCTCCAAGAGACCCACCAAACCAGTCATCTATCTCTTCAAACTAAAGGCCTCAGTATGATCAAATTCAGCTAGAAGCCAGCTGAATCACCAAACCCCACAGACTGTATACCCCTTTTTTCTATGGACTCTAACTCAACCAATCTACCTTTCCCCACGCTGAAACCGATTTGTGTGTGCATACACCTCTAGTGTGTGTATGAGTGAAAGTTGGTGCGTAGTTTATTATTTTATTAGTTCTATTTAGGTACTGTAAAGTTAACCTCTTTCTTTGTTAAACTCAAGAAACGTTGTCTGATCGGCTCTTGTTATGATCATTGGAATTAAGTAACCAAACAGCTACTGAATTGGCCAGTACATCCATTTTAAGAAAGAATTAAACCTGTTGTGGTCAAACAAGGAGAAGGAAAAAAGGGAAGCCCTTTGACCACTCCTCACTGGACTGTAACAGAAATTTGGGGGCTCACGTCTGGGATCAAATCCAAAGACAAATGGGAAATTGGAAGCGGGAAACCAAATTGATCCCTAGCAATAATTTTAAAACTTCAGCACAGATTTTCTTGTGGTTTTCATGTTAGAGTACTAAAATGTTCACATTCGAGGCCAGTATCTTCCTAGAACAGAGTGAGGTAACTTGGGCCAGGTTAGAAGCCCTATCTGTTGAAGAGTTGAGGAATGTCGCTGGGCAGTTAGAGATTACTATCTGTCCAAAAGCAAGGAAGCCTGAAATCCTAAAACTTGTGGCCAACCATTTTAAAATTGACACTGAAGAACCCGAGACAGGCATAGAATCTGAAACAGACAAGGTAACATTAGTTAAGATATAGCTGGAACAGAGGAGATTAGAGTTAGAAATTCAAGAAGAAGAAAGGGAGAGAGAGTATTAGAAAATGGAAAAAGAAAGAGCATTCCAGACAGAGAAGGAGGAAAGGGAGTTAAGGTGGCTCAAACTAAGACCCAAGTGAATCTGCTCTACATCCAAGTGAAGGCACTGTGAGTGAGGGAACTACCACTAGCTCAGCACCAAGTGCTGAGCTCTTAAAGTTCTCCCAGTTGATTCTAAAGTTCAATGAGGAGGATGTAGAAGAATTTTCATCTCTTTTGAAAAGCTTGCAAAACAGCTGAAGTGGTTGGCAGAGAGCTGGACACTGTTATTGCAAGGCAAACTAATAGGAAAAGCCTATGAGGTTTATCCACTGTTGCCTGATGAGAGTTCATCAGACTATGAGATGATTAAAATGCTATCCTGGGTACATATGAGCTAATATTGGAGGCATACTGATTGAGTCATAGAGTCATAGAGTTATATAGCACAGAAACAAGCCTTTCAGCCCATCATGTCCATGCCAGCCATCAAGCACCTATCTATTCTAATACCATTTTCCAGAAGTTGGCCCGTATCCTTGTATGATATGGAGTTTCAAGTGCTCATCTAAATACTTCTTAGATGTTGTGAGGGTTTCTGCTTCTACCACCCCTTCAGGCAGTGTGTTCCAGATTCCAACCACCCTCTGGGTGAAGGAATGTTTCTTCAAATCCCCTCTAAACCTCCTGCCCCTTACCTTAAATCTATGCCCCCTGGTTATTGACCCCTCCACTAAGGGAAAAGGTTTCTTCCTATCTACCCTATCTATGCCCCTCATAATTTTGTATAGCTCAATCAGGTCCCCCCTCAGCCTTCTCTGCTCCAAGGAAAACAACCCTAGCCTATCCAGTCTCTCTTCATAGCTGAAATGCTCCAGCCCAGGCAACATCCTGGTGAATCTCCTCTGCACCCTCTCCAATGCAATCACATCCGTCCTATAGTGTGGCGACCAGAACTGTACACAGTACTCCAGCTGTGGCCTAACTAGCATTTTATACAGCTCCATCATAACCTCCCTGCTCTTATATTCTATGCCGCGGCTAATAAAGGCAAGTATCAATCAAATTTTTTCGACATGATCTCCCCCTGACTAGCCCTGATTAATCCCTACCTCTCCAAGTGGAAATCAATCCTGCCCCTCAGAATTTCTTCCAATAGGTCCCCTACCACTGATGTTGGACTCACTGGCCTGTAATCACCTGGTTTATCCATGCTACCCTTCTTGAATCTTGGCACCACTGTCCTCCAGTCCTCTGGTACCTTTCCTGTGGCCAGAGAGGATTTGAAAATTTGTGTCAGAGCCCCTGAAAGCTCCTCCCTTACCTCACATAACAGCCTGGGATACATCTCATCTGGGCCTGGGAATTTATCCACATTTAAGCCCACTAAAACTGCTAATACCTCCTCCCTTTCAATGCTAATTTGTTCAAATATACCACAATCACCACCCCCACCCCCCCCCCCCCCCCAATCTCTACACCTACATCATCCTTCTTCATAGTGAACACAGATGAAATGTAATCATCCAAAACCTTACCGACATCATCCGGCTCCACAAACAGATTGCCACTTTGGTCCTTAATGGGCCCTACTCTTTCCCTGGTTATCCTCTTGCCTTTAATATACTTATAAAACGCCTTGGGATTTTCCTTTATCTTGTCCACTAGTGTTTTGTCATGCCCCCTTTTCGCTCTGCTAATTCCGTTTTCAAGTACCCCCCTACACTTTCTATACTTCTCTAGGGCCTCTGCTGTTTTCAGCCCTCTGAATCTGCCATAAGCCTCCTTTTTTTTTATTTATCTAATCCTCTATATCCCTTGACATCCAGGGTTCCCTGGACTTGTTGATCCTATCCTTCACCTTTACGGGAACCTGTTGGCCCTGAACTCTCACTATTTCCTTTTTGAATGACTCCCACTGGTCTGATGTAAACTTTCCTGCAAGTAGCTGCTCCGAGTCCACTTTGGCCAGATCCTGTTTTATCATATTGAAACCGGCCTTCCCCCAATTCAGTACCTTTATTTCCGGTCCATCTTTGTTCTTTTCCATAACTACCTTAAATCTTGCAGAGTTATGATCAGTATCCCTATCACCTAACTCCTAGGAAACTGATCCAGTTTCGGAAGGAAATGCAATATATGCTGGAGCACAAGCTGATTGAGCCCAGTCAGAGCAGTTGGAGTTCCCCAGTTGTGCTCGTGCCCAATCCCAGACATCCCAGGCTATGTCAGTGAGACTGATGAGTGTGTGTGTACAGTTGCTTTTTAATTTGTGACTTCATAATGAAATGCTCCTGTCGTCACATTTCATTTCATGTGGTGGGGAGGTGTCACACCAACTTGCTTTGTTGAATGATAACTTTCTTTAATCCACTAACTGGAGATCTGAATTTATATATTTTTTTAAAGAAATTTAAAAAAGAACATATAAAAGATGACTTTGCTAGCAGCTTAAGATGGCCACCTAAATTGCAACTACATTGAAAAGCGTGTGAGGAAGGAGATAAAATGTCTACTCATCCCAGCAAGAACCAAGACCCAGGGAGTTTAACGGAACTGCTTTTTCTTTTTATTTTAGCAAGAAGAAATATTTCTAACTACTAGGCTTGAATCACTGAGTGACTGTCATGTGACAAGCCTCTCCCCATCTATGGTTTTAAGCTTGCGTTTCACTGCAGCAGCAAGGAGAAGCATCTGGACTCTTGACACGTGCAGACACAAGTAGGGGTCCCTCTCTCTCTTTCTCCATTCCATGTTGCAAGCTTCAAATCCTGTCTGTTGACTGACCACTTTTGCATACTCCAGCTACAATCAGAAACCCCATTGGAGGAAATCATCTGCATCACTGTCTCCAAGAGACCCACTGAACCAGTCATCTATCTCTTCAAACTAAAGGCCTCAGTATGATCAAATTCAGCTAGAAGCCAGCTGAATCACCAAACCCCACAGACCGTATACCCCTTTTTTCTCTGGACTCTCACTCAACCAATCTACCTTTTCCCACTCTGTAACCTATTTGTGTGTGTTTAAACCTCTAGTGTGTGTGTGTGTTAGTGAAAGTTGGTGCGTAGTTTATCATTTTTATTAGTTCAGTTTAGGTACAATAAAGTTAAACTCTTTCTTTGTTAAACTGAAGAAAATTTGTCTGATTGGTTCTTGTTATGATCATAGCAAGTAAGTAATCAAACACCTACTGAGCTGGCCAGTACTTACACTTTAAGCAAGAATTAAACCTGTTGTGGTCAAACAAGGAGAGGGAAAAGAGGGAAGCCTTTCAACACCTCCTCACGACTGTAACAATGGAGAGACAGCTTCATCGCATTCCCCCTTGCCAGAGACAAGCAGGCAGAGCAAGCACGAGGGTTTGTGTGGATTGCAGGCTTCCTCCTGGTGCAGGGTGGCATTGACTGCATGTACATTGCTTTGCATGCTCCTCAGCTGAGTTCAGCCATTTTCCTGAACTGAAAGAGATTACATTCCCTCAATGTGCAGCTGGTGTACAACCACAGGCGGTGCATCATGCAGGTTAATGCCCCTTATCCTGGCAATAGTCATGATTCCTTCATTCTGTGTAGTTCTCTGTGCCAGCTGCATTTGACCCACCATGGCAAGTCAAAGGCCAGCTACTGGTCAACAAGGATTATCATGACATGGCTCATGTCTCTGTCTCCACCCCACGCAAATGTGCACAACATCCATAAAATGACAGCCATCCTGCCACAAGGAACATTACAGAGCACACCATCAAGGTCCTCAGCAACACTTCCACTGCCTGGGCCACTCTGGAGGAGCCTTGCAGTACTCAGCTGAGTGGATACCAAGACTTGTGGTAATATGCTGCATGCTGTAGAACCTCGTCATTGTGAAGAAGCAGCCCTTGCCACCACCTATCAAATAAGAAGCTGAGGAACATGAGGAAGGAGCACGAGGAAGGAGGAGGAAGAAGTGCAACAGGAAGTGGAGGAACAGGAAGAGGAAGGGAGGCCACAAAATAGAGAGCCCCTTTCTGCCTGAGGTCAACATGATCAGATTATGCACAGATAATTGGCAGAATGTAACTAGTGGTGTTCCACCAGGATCTGTAATGGGGCCTCAACTATTCACCATGTTCATTCATGACTTAGATGATGGGATCAGAAGCCACATATCCAAATTTGCTGATGACACCAAGACTGGTGCCATTCGAAGCAGTGTAGATGGAAGCATAGCATTACAAAGGGATATTGTTAGATTAAGTGAATGGGCAAAACTGTGGCAAATGGATTTCAATGCAGGTAAATGTGGACCTAAAACAGATACAACAGGGTACTTTCTAAATGAGGCAAAGCTAGAAGCAGTGGAGGTCCAAAGAGACTTGAGGTCCAAGTACACAGATGATTAAAATGACAGGTGCAGAAAATAATCAAAAAGGCTAATGGATGTTAGCCTTTATATCTAGAGGACTAGAATACACGGGGGTAGAAGTCATGCTTCAGCTATACAAAGCCCTGGTTAGAGCATACCTAGAGTACTGTGAGAAGTTCTGGGGACCACACCTTGAGGATATATTGGCCTTGCAGGGAGTGCAGCATAGGTGTACCCTCCAAGCCTGCGCCGATCTTGATGCCTGCCTAAACTAAAACCTTCTGCACTTCTGAGGACCGTATCCTTCTATTCCCATCCTATTCATGTATTTGTCAAGATGCCTCTTAAACGTCATTATCGTACCTGCTTCCACCACCTCCCCCGGCAGCAAGTTCCAGGCACTCACCACCCTCTGTGTAAAGAACTTGCCTCGCACATCCCCTCTAAACTTTGCCCCTCTCACCTTAAACCTATGTCCCCTAGTAACTGACTCTTCCAACCTGGGAAAAAGCTTCTGACTATCCACTCTGTCCATGCCGCTCATAACTTTGTAAACCTCTATCATGTCGCCCCTCCACCTCCGTCGTTCCAGTGAAAACAATCTGAGTTTATCCAACCTCTCCTCATAGCTAATGCCCTCCAGACCAGGCAACATCCTGGTAAACCTCTTCTGTACCCTCTCCAAAGCCTCCACGTCCTTCTGGTAGTGTGGCGACCAGAATTGCATGCAATATTCTAAGAGTGGCCTAACTAAAGTTCTGTACAGCTGCAGCATGACTTGCCAATTTTTATACTCTCTACCCCGACCGATGAAGGCAAGCATGCCGTATGCCTTCTTGACTACCTTATCCACCTGCATTGCCACTTTCAGTGACCTGCAGACCTGTACGCCCAGATCTCTCTGCCTGTCAATACTCCTAAGGGTTCTGCCATTTACTGTATACTTCCCACCCGCATTAGATCTTCCAAAATGCATTACCTCACATTTGTCCGGATTAAACTCCATCTGCCATTTCTCCGCCCAAGTCTCCAACCGATCTATATCCTGCTGTATCCTCTGACAATCCTCATCACTATCTACAACTCCACCAACCTTTGTGTTGTCCGCAAACTTACTAATCAGACCAGCTACATTTTCCTCCAAATCATTTATATATACTACAAACAGCAAAGGTCCCAGCACTGATCCCTGTGGAACACCACTAGTCACATCCCTCCATTCAGAAAAGCACCCTTCCACTGCTACCCTCTGTCTTCTATGACCGAGCCAGTTCTGTATCCATCATGTAGTCTAAAACCTACAGCCAGATCTTTCAGGAGAGCAATTAGGAAATACCTCTACACACAAGGTGTGGTAGAATTTTGGAACACTCTTCCGCAAATGGAAATTGATGCTAGATCAATTGTTAAATTTAAAACTGAGATTGATAGATTTTTGTTATCCAAATGTGTTGAGGGATACGTTGCAAAGCCAGGTATATTGAGTTAGGTCACAGAACAACCATAATCTCAATGAATTGTGGAACAGGCTCGAGGGGCTAAATGGTCTCCTCCTAATCCTGTGTTCTTATTCATGAGTGATACCAGTCACCTCAAGCATACTTCCACATTGACCAATAGTCCCAGACTCACTACCTTTCCTCTCTCACTGGCCATCACATCTCTTTCTGACTTCACAAGAATAAAAAAACCTCCACAAAACACACATTCCAGTCCAGATTTATAAATTCACTCATTACATAATGCTACAAAAATAATTACCATTGTGCATTCCCTTAGTTTCTGTCTTTGCGTATCTTTCCCTCTCCTAGTGATCCTACAAGGTGCTTCCCCAATGGCTGCAGTATGGCTGGAGGAAGGCTGCTGACTTTCAATGGGGGTACCTGTAGATGGCCTTGCAGGAGGACCTCAAGCAGCTCTGGGCCTTTAAAAAATCCAGCTTCAGACTGCAGGTAATAGCAATGTCACTAGTGTCATGGCAGGGGTGGGAGCACAAATGCTGCCATTCTGAGTGCATGGAGCCACTGCCACTCCCTTGGGGTGGTGCCTCAGCAAACTTGCTGATCTGTTGGAGAACAGATTGATGGATTGCTCTGACACCCTTTGAACAGTGGTCTCCAGAGCTATGATGGCAGCAGTCTGAGCTTCCACTGCAGAACTCCGACCTTTGATGGCAGCTGCTTGTGCTGCAATGGAAGCTGTGACACCAGCCATCAAATGTTGCGTCATGGTGGGTTCCACAGCTGTGCTGATGGAGATGACCACCCGTTCCATGTTGGAAAGGATGGGCTCCAAGCTCTGCACAAAGCCCTGTGCCAAGTCAGTGTTGGACTCCTCCATGCTCCCTGACATTGAACAAAGACTTTCTGGCAGGCTTCCCAGTGCACTAAGATTTTGGTTGGGAACACCCATCAACCTTCTTCTGTAATAATAAAAGCAAAATGCTGCAGATGTTGGAAATCTGAAATAAAAACAAAATGTGCTGGAAATACTCAGCAGGTCTGGCAGCATCTGTGGAGAGAGAAGCAGAGTTAACGTTTCAGGTCTGTGACTTTTCATCAGAACCTTCTTCTGTAGCCTGACCCATCAAAGTCTTCATCAAACTCCCGTGCAGCAGAACTAATGTGTGACCTCATCCTCGGGTGAGCTATCCTTTCCCCCACCCGGGCTCCTGTGCACTTGTGCCCTGTATCTCACTATATGAAGATCCATCCTTTATCCTAGTCTCTAAAAAAATCGTTAGCCTTTAAGCTGATTGCTGTGAGTGCAAGATCAAGACACTATGGGCAGAATGTTGAACTGATAGTCCCTGGCCAAATGGCAGGACCATTAATAGGTTGGGTACCTGATTGCTGCTGGAATGGGCTTTGCTGAGGTGCTTTAACTGAGCCATAACATGAGCATCCCACTTCCAGGTTTCCCAACCAATCAGAGCGGGCGGGCGGGATGATGTACTGAGTCATAGTCAGAGAATCATTACGCACAGTAGGAGGCCATTCGGGCCATCAAGTCCATGCCACTCTCTGTAGAACAATCCAGTCAGTCCCAATCCTCCACTCTATCCCTGTAGCCTTGCAAGTTTATTCCTCTCAAGTGCCTATCCAGTTTTCTTTTGAAATCATTCGTCTCTGCCTCCATCCCTCTCATAGGCAGTGAACTCCAGGTCATTACCACTCGCTGCATAAAAAGGTTCTTCCTCACATCCGCCTTATCTCTTGCCCAAAAGCTTACATCTGCATCACCTAGTCCTTTTGCCATCAGCAAATGGGAACAGTTTTTTTTTGTCTACCTTATCTTAAACCTGTCATAATCTTGTACACCTCTATAAAATCTCCGCTCAATCTACTTTGCCCCAAGGAGAACAATCCCAGCTTCTCCAACCTAACCATATAGCTAAACTCCCTTATTCCTGGAAGCATTCTGGTAAATCTCCACTGCAGCCTCTCAAGGAGCCTCACAATCTTCCAAAAATGTGGTGACCAGAACTGGATGCAATACTCTAGTTGTGGCCTAACCAGAGCTTTATACAGGTTCAGCATAACTTCCCTGCTTTACTCAATACCTCTATTTATGAAGCCCAAGATTCCTTATGCTTTGCTTACTACTCTCTCAATATGTCCTGCCACTTTCAAAGATCTATGCACATGAACCCCCAGGTCTCTATGTCCCTGTACACTCTTTAGAATTGTGCCATTTAGCCGATATTGCCTCACCCTATCCCTTCTGCCAAAATGCATCATCTCACACTTGTCTGCATTAAATTCCATCTGCCACTTGTCTGCCCATTCTGCTAGCCTATCAATGTCCTGTTGCAGTCAATTGGTATCAGCCTCATGGCTTACCGCAACTTCTGTGTCATCAGCAAATTTTGAAATTTTACCCTGTATTCGAAAGTCCAAATCATTTATATATATCAAAAAAGCAGTGATCTTTACAAGACCCTTGGGGAACACCACTGTCTACCATTCTCCAGTCTGAAAACAATCATTTACCACAACTTGCTGTTTTCTGTTCTTAAGCCAATTTTTTATTCAAGCTGCCACTGACCTTCCTATTGCATGAGCCTCAATTTTGTTAACCAGCTTTTTATGTGGTATTTTGTCAAATGCTTTCTTCAAATCCATATAATCAACATCCATTGCTTTCCCTTCATCAACCTTCTCTGTTACTTCATCAAAAAATCCAATTAGGTTAGTCAAACTCAATCTGCCTTTTACAAATCCGTGCTGGTTCTCCTTAATTAACTCAAAGCTCTCCAAGTGCCTGTGGATATTTTCCCTGATTATTGTTTCTAAAACCTTACCCACCACTGATGTTAAGCTGACCGGCCTGTAGTTACTAGGACTGTCCTTACAGCCCTTCTTGAATAAGGGTGTCACATTTGCCACTATCCAATTATCTGGCACCTCCCCCGTATCCACAGAAAATTGGAAGATTATGGCAAGCTCTTCCACTATCACCATCCCCACTTCCTTTAGCAACCTGGGATGCAAGCCATCCAGACTAGGCAACATATCCACTCTCAGCTTGGCCAGTCTTTCCAGTACATCCTGCTAATCAATTTCACCCCATCCAACACCTTTGCCATCTCCAATTCTACTGATATTTTGTCAGATTCCTCTTCCATTATAAATACTGATACAAAGTACTCATTAGGTATTCTAGCCTTGCCTTGTGCCTCTAAGCAAATATCACCCTCTTTGTCCCTAAGAGGCCCCACCCCACCTCTTACTACCCACTTAATATTTACATGTCATTAGATGATTTTTGCCTTCTATTTATGTTGACTGCTATTCTATTCTCATATTCTCTCTTTGCCAGTCTTATTTTCCTCTGCACCGCCCCTTTCAACTTATTGTATTTAATCTGGTTCTTGTTTGAAGAATTCATCTGACATGCATCATACACCCTCTTTCTTTGTTTCATCATATTCTCTATCTCCCTCATCATCCAAGGAGCCCTGGCTCTGGTTCCCTTACCTTTCACCCTTGTTGGAATGTACCTAGCCTGTACATAGAACATAGAACAGTACAGCACAGTACAGGCCCTTCGGCCCACGATGTTGTGCCGAGCCTTTAACCTACTCTAGGATCAAACTACCTACCCTTCATTCTACTATCTTCCATGTACCTATCCAAGAGTCGCTTAAATGCCCCTAATGTATCTGCTTCTACTACCACCGCTGGCAGTGCACTCCACGCACCCACCACTCTCTGTGTAAAGAACCTACCTCTGACATCTCCCCGAAACCTTCCTCCAATCACCTTAAAATTATGCCCCCTGGTGATAGCCCTTTCCACCCTGGGAAAAAGTCTCTGGCTATCCACTCTATCTATGCCTTTCATCATCTTGTACCCCTCTATCAAGTCACCTCTCATCCTTCTTCGCTCCAATGAGAAAAGCCCTAGCTCCCTCAATCTTTCTTCATAAGACATGCCCTCCACTAACACATCTCCTCCTTAAAGATCACCTATTGCTCTGTTACAATTATTCCTCTCAATATTTGGTTTCATTTTATCATGGCTAGATCCCCTCTCATCTGTTTGAAGTTAGCCCTCTTCCAATTTAGTAGTTCTGCTTTAGATTGTTCTCCATTACAAATCTAAACCTTATGATACAATGATCACTCTTACCCGAGTGTTCTCTGACAGACGCTTGATCCACTTGGCCCACCTCATTCCCAGCACCAGATCCAGCAATGCCTCCTTCCTAGTTGGACCAAGAACATACTGATCAAGGAGGTTCTCCTAAAACATTTCAGAAATTCCTGCCCCTCCTTACTCTAACATTATCCCAATCGATATTTGGGTAATTGAAGCCCCCAAAATCAGCACTCTATAGTTCCCTGCAGATTTGCTCCTCTATCTCTCTCCCACTATTTGCAGGCTTATAGAATACCCCTAGTAGTGTGATGTATCCTATTGTTTCTCAACTCTAACCAAACGATTCCGTCTTTGTCTCCTCAAGAACATCCACTCTCTCCAACACTACAATGCCTTCCCTAATCAGTATTGCCACCCCATCTCCCTTTCTTCCTTCCCTATCTTTTCTCAACACTTTGTATCTTTGAATATTAAATGCCCATTTTAAGCCACGTTTCTGTCACAGCCACTACATCATATTCCCACACGGCTATTTGTGCTTGTAGCTCCCCCACCTTATTAACCACACTTTGTGCATTTACATACATGCATTGTAAACCAGTCTTTGTACTCCTCACTTATAGTCCTTCTTAGTCTGCTCCTATCTAATATGGTACTACTTCCTTCTCTAGTACTATGTAACACTCTCACTCATTTATGTACCTGATCTACTTTTCCATTTCCATATCCACCTGGCAATTTAGTTTAAACCCTCCCCAACCACGCTACTGAACCTCTCCGCAAGCACATTGGTCCCAGGCCTGTTGAGGTGCATCCCGCCCCATTTGAATAGGTGCCTCCTGCCCTAGAATTGGTCCCAATGCCCCAAGAATCTGAAGCCCTCCCTCCTGCACCATGATTCAAGCCACACATTGATCTTCCTTATCTTCCTATTTCTACTCTCGCTAGCGTATGGCATTGGGAGTAATCAAGAGATTACTACCTTCAAGGTCCTACTTTTTGACTTCCTCCCTAGCTCCTGAAAATCTGGCCGTAAGTCCGCGATGCCTTGTTACGGACAGGTGGGAAGGGGTGTGGGTGGTTCCCTCTGTTCACTTCCCAACTGACCGCAATCGTGTTTTGTTTAAAATGATGAACCAGCCCTAAGAGTTTTACTTTATGAATAAACAAACAGTGACAGGTTTTCTTGTAGCTTTAAAACAGAAGATTAATTATTTATTGAACAATATTCATTCCCCAAAATGTTCGCGGCACCACTCATGCATAATCACTCTCACAAGAGAAGACAGATAAAAGGTAAAAGGTAAGAGTTCATGGTGTGGTAGGTGTTCGTGGTTTATGGTATACCTGTTGAATCTTCTAAGTAGGACAATTTATTTTAAAGATGCAGGTCTGGGTGTTTGTAGTCTTGAACTTGTTGAGGATTTCTGGTGGTTAAGATTTCAGACTGGAGGTGGTGGTCACTTTCAGTTCTCTGCTGCACCAAGTTGAAGTGTAAAATTAGCAACAGGGCTTCTTCTTGTTTAGGCTGGATCTTTCCACAGACCTTCGCTGGACTGCTTTTGTGATGTTTCTGTGGTGTCTCTGTCTCTCCAGAGGGTTACCTTTTAAAGGGCAAAATCCATCAAATTTGAGTTTCTGTTAGTCAATTCATGGTCTTCTCCCCTGGTGCGTCCACACAAAGGACCAGGATGTGGAAATCTATGGCTATCTATTAATGTTTGAATGGATACTATTCTGTTATGATCTGTTTAGTTCACACCTTCTTTGCCTCAGAAGAAAGCCATTAAATTTGGGAATATCTCTTGATGGTTAAAGGATGGGTGTAGTCAACACCTCTTCATCTGGAATGTATCCTTTTGTCCTTTTGAGACAGTTTGAAGACACAGGCCAGGTCATCTGAACTTCAGTGCCCATCTTGCAGCACATTGTTCACTTTTTTTTTAAAGGAAAAGTCAATCTCAAAGTCCACATTGAATAAAGTTCATATCATAAAAGTAGGAATATAATATGTCTTTACTGGTCATGATAACCTGCTCTCTCTAATTCATTGGTACCAATGTGTACTACAACTTCTGGTTTACTCCCTCCCCCCTGCAGAATATTATGGACTCTCTCCATGATGTTCTTTTCCCTGGCACCAGGGAGGCAACATACCATGCAAGACTCACAATGTCAGTTACAGAAATACCTGTCTTCACCCCTAACTATGGAATCTCCCATAACAACTGCATTTCAACTCTTTGGTGTTCTCTCCTCTGCAGTCCCTTGCTCATTAGTGCCATGGTCTTGACTGCACTCCTTCAAGGTGTCATCATTCCCAACAGTCACCAAAGCTAGGTGAGTTTAGGAGTGGCACACATCCTGAAGAATCCTGCATCTATTGACTCTTCCTTTTCTTCCAGATGGCCACCCATCCACTACCTGTAGGGTGACCACCTCCTGGAATGTATGATCCAGGAAATTCCCATCCTCCCTGATGCTCTGCAGTGACTCCACTGCCCTTCATGCTCAGAAATCTTGCGCTTGAGCTCAAGCAGCTGGAGACATTTCCTACACAGGTGGTCCCTCAAGACACGTGAAGTGTCCTGAAATTCCCACATGTTCCACTAGGAAGGAGGTCTTGTTCTAGGAGTTGCAGACATCAACAATGACCTGCTGTGAAAGCCTGAGCCTCCTGAGGCACTGGTGCTCAGACGTGTTGTGAGAGCTAATCCTCTGTCTGTAGACCCTGTACTGGGAGTCTCGCCTCCTTGGAGCTGGATCTCTATACATCCCCTCTGTGTTCTGTGGAGGGGCTCGTGGCTGAGAAGGCTGCTGCTGCAGCTGATGCTGCTCCTGGTGCTATTGGTGTTGCTGCTCCTCATCTTCCTCAGCAGAGATGCAAGGTGGAGCTGTATCAGCAGCTCCCATGTTATGGTGAAGGCTGACAACAGGGAAGTGTGGCTGAAAGTGAGGGAAGTGTAAGACATGTGAAGTGACTTCCAAGAAGTTGACAATCACCTGTTGAGCAGTGAAAGCACTCTCTGTGAGAGAAGGTGCTTTGAACAGTAGCCCCTAACCTGGCCACGGCTGCAGCTCTTCAGTTTCACTGATCAAAGCCTTCCCAGCCTGTCAATTTCACGAAAGAAGCTCTTCCGGCTCTGCATTCACCTTGGTGACCCTGGCAAATTGCTGACAGCTTGGGAAATAGGTTCACTGAATGCTAAAGCCAGAATCTTTGATTAAAACAGCAGTTAATGACCTATTTTCAAATCACAATTACCTAACCAACAGCTCCAAGAGGGTGCCCCTACAAACCTGCCCAGGTGAAACCCGGAAGTGTGTGGGATAATGTTGGGATCCCAACCTGAAGTCACTTTTAGGGGATTTCCTGAACTTGATCCCCGCCTCACCCCGTACTATGCCAGTTAAAATTGTGCCCTATGTCTCTTTACTTTCACTGTCTTCTTCCTCTTTCTCCACTAACTGGGAAGGCTCCAGCTCTTGGGTATCTGAAATGAAAAAGGGACAAGAGTTGGGTTGGGATGAGGGAAGAGGAGAAAGTAAGAGTGTGTTCTTGCACCATCTACAGCTTGTCAGTCAGAAGAGATTATGGGCTGAGGGAGTAGGGTGCAGTGGGGAGAAGGGGGATTAGGTATGAAGATACCCTCATCATGGATCCCTCCAGCCCCGCCAGTGACCACAGCCACAGTGATGCCCCTTCTCAAGATGGCTGGCATTGTATCGTCCCTGGCGGTTAATGTGTGCAGGCATGTAGTCCTCCTCCAGTCCTTTCCTGCTTCCTCCTGTTATGCACCACATTCTCCTGCAAGAAAGAGGGAAGTGTGTCAGTGAGTGTCCTGCAATAGGTTTGGGTGATGCAGCCATGGTTGAATAGCTGCCAGTGTGCACAAGATTTAAGTTGTGTGTGCGAAGCTTGCGACAGTGCTAAGTGTGTGAGGGTGAGTTAAAGCAAATGGATTGTAGGATTGAGTACTGATTGATAGAGGTTGTTGATAGGTGAGTGATGGGGGGGTAGTAAATTGAGCAGTGAATGAGGCTAGTGCTGCAGTTGCTAGGATATACCATTCGGATATTAAACTCACTCACCTTGACAGCTCATGTCTGATCATTAATCTCCTTCCTGCACTGCATCCATGGTCTTGGACCTGCACTCCTCACATTGACCTCTGCCGCTACTTCATCGCACCATCTCCTGAGCATATATTTGGAGGGTCTCCTGCCTCCCTGCATATACAGAATGCCTCTCCTTCTCTCCACATCTTGCATCAAGACCTCCAGTGAATTATCAGAAAACTTTGGTGATCACTCTCTCACACGTGCAGCAATTGCTCAAAGTGTCAAATCTCAGATTCACTTTAAAAAAAACATTCTTGAAGCCAAAATGCACCTCCCCTTTAAGAAGTGCAGGCCGCCTTTAAATAGTGCTCACCACTTGTGATATTGGATCCCCCGCTGATGCATGCAGCCAATGATGAGCGTGGGCGGAGCTGGCTGCATGAGAGTTAGATCAGGGTAAGTAAGGACAGGCAATAAACACCAGATGTGCCAGTGATGCCCATACACCAAATATGAATAAACAAAAAAGAGCAGAAGATGAGAGAGGTGGAAAGGACACAGTTGGAGGTGATAAGGAAGCATGGGTGGCATTCAAATCATGTAACTCATGCGATTGGTTAGTGCCCCTGACCAGCCAGTGCCCCTAATCCACAGTGCCCCTGAGCCAGTCAATACCCAGTCAGTGCCCCTGATCCAGCAGTGCCCCAGTCAGTACCCCTGTCGTTACCCCAGCCGATGCCTCTGTCAGTACCCCTGTCTGTACCAAAGTCATTGCCCCAGTCAGTGATCCAGTCAGTGCCCCCCATCTAGTCAGTGCTCCGGTCAGTATCCCAGTCAGTGCCCCAGTCAGTAACCTGGTCAGTGCCCCCGATCTAGTCAGTGCTCCAGTCAGTGCCCCAGTCAGTGACACAGTCCAATCAATGCTTCTGGGTCAGTCAGTAACCCAGTCAGTGCTCCAGTCAATAACCCAGTCAGTGCTCCAGTCAGGAACCCAGTCAGTACCCCAGTCAGTGCCCCATTCAGTGCCCCCAATTCAGTCAGTGCGCTGGTCAGTGCCCCAGTCAGTGCCCCAGTCCAGTCAATTCCTCTGGGTCAGTCAGTAACCCAGTCAGTACCACAGTCCATACCCCAACAGTGCCCCAGTCAGTACCTCAGTCAGTGCCCCGGTCAGTGCTCCAGTCAGTGCCCTGGTCAATGCCCCAGACAGTACCCCAGTTAGTGCCCCAGTCAATACCTCAGTCAGTGCCTCGGTCAGTGCCCCAGTCAGTGCCCTGGTCAATGCCCCAGACAGTACCCCAGTCAGTGCCCCAATCAGTGCCCCAGTTAGTACCCCAGTCAGTGCCCCAGTCAGTACCTCAGTCAGTGCCCCGGTCAGTACCTCAGTCAGTGCCCCGGTCAGTGCTCCAGTCAGTGCCCTGGTCAATGCCCCAGACAGTACCCCAGTTAGTACCCCAGTCAATACCTCAGTCAGTGCACTGGTCAATGCCCCAGACAGTACCCCAGTCAGTGCCCCAATCAGTGCCCCAGTCAGTACCTCAGTCAGTGCCCCGGTCAGTGCTCCAGTCAGTGCCCTGGTCAATGCCCCAGACAGTACCCCAGTCAGTACCCCAGTCAGTGCCCCAGTCAGTACCTCAGTCAGTGCCCCGGTCAGTGCTCCAGTCAGTGCCCTGGTCAATGCCCCAGACAGTACCCCAGTTAGTACCCCAGTCAATACCTCAGTCAGTGCACTGGTCAGTGCTCCAGTCAGTGCCCTGGTCAATGCCCCAGACAGTACCCCAGTCAGTGCCCCAATCAGTGCCCCGGTCAGTGCCCCGGTCAATGCCCTGGTCAGTGCCCCAGTCAGTAGCCCAGTCAGTGCCCCAGTCAGTACCCCAGTTAGTACCCCAGTCAGTACCTCGGTCAGTGCCCTGGTCAGTGCTCCAGTCAGTGCCCCAGTCTGTGCCCTGAATGCCGTCAGTGCACTGGTCAGTGCTCCAGTCAGTGCCCTGGTCAATGCCCCAGACAGTTACCCAGTCAGTGCCCCGGTCAGTGCCCCGGTCAGTGCCCTGGTCAGTGCCCCAGTCAGTACCCCAGTCAGTGTCCCGGTCAGTGCCCCAGTCTGTGCCCTGAATGCCGTCAGTGCACTGGTCAGTGCCCCAGTCAGTGCACCAGTTTGTACCTCAGTCAGTTCCCTGGTTCAGTCAGTACCCCAGTCATGCCCCCAATCCAGGAGGTGCCCTAGTCCGTACCTCAGTCAGTGCCCCAGTCAGTACCCCCAACACAGTCAGTGCCCCGGGCCAGTCAGTACCCCAGTCAGGACCCCAGTTAGTGCCCCAGTCAGTGCCCCGGGCCAGTCAGTGCCCCGGGCCAGTCAGTGCCCCCGTCAGTGCCCCAGTCAGTGCCCCAGTTAGTGCCCCAGTCAGTGCCCCAGTTAGTGCCCCAGTTAGTGCCCCAGTCAGTGCCCCAACCCAGTCAGTGCTCTGGTTCAGTTGGTACCCCAGTCAGTGCCCCCAATCCAGTCAGTGCCCCGCACCAGTCAGTGCCCCAGTCAGTACCCCAGTTAGTGCCCCAGTCAGTGCCCCAGTCAGTACCCCAACCCAGTCAGTGCCCCAGTCCAGTCAGTACCCCAGTCAGTGCCCCAG
Source organism: Heterodontus francisci (assembly GCF_036365525.1). Lineage (NCBI taxonomy): Eukaryota > Metazoa > Chordata > Chondrichthyes > Heterodontiformes > Heterodontidae > Heterodontus > Heterodontus francisci. The sequence continues at coordinate 23,186,857 of NC_090390.1, read as the reverse complement.
TCAGTACCCCAGTCAGTACCCCAGTCAGTGCCCCAGACAGTATCCCAGTCAGTGCCCCAGTCAGTGCCGCAGTCAGTACCCCTACCCATGCCTAAGTCTATGTCTCAGTCTGTTTCCTATTGCCAGTCTACACTGGGCCAATCAGCCCTAATATTTCTACTGAACACCCGATCAAGGTGTTTTGTGAAGTTTGCTTTTATAAGTTGGATAGAAATGATTTCTCTTACCTACTGTTTCACACTGCCCTCTCTGTTGCTGCTCTCATTTTTTGCATATCTTTGCCCGTTTTTCTCTCTCATTGCTACTGCACTCACACTGCTCTTTCTGGCTCTCACTGTGTTTTTCTTTCTATTATTACTGTCTCATCCACATTGCTGTCTGTCACTGCTCTCTGTCTTTCTACCTGTCTGTCTTTCATTGCTGCTTCTTCCATATTGGTCTCTCTGTTGCTTCTCTCCCTTTCTTGCCTGTCAGTCTCTCTCTCTCATGTTGCTGCTTCTCCTACGCTGCTCTCCATTGCTGCTTTCTATCTGTTTCACTCTGTCCCTGACCCTGCCTCTCTCATTGCTGTTGGACACTTTGCTCTCTGTTAGAATGATACAGCACAGAAGGAGGCTATTCAACCCATCATGCCTGTACTAGCTCTATGAAAGAGCTGTCCGATTTGTCTCACTTCCCTGCCCTTTCCCCATTCTCCAGCAGAATTTTCCCCTTCATGTATTTATCCAATTCCACTTTTGAACGTTACTATTGAATCTGCTTCCGCCACACTTTCAGACAGTGCATTCCAGATTGTAAAGTTTTCCTGCTTAAAATAAATTCCCCTCATGTCAGCTTTGGTTCTTTTGCCAATTACCTTAAATCTGTGTTGTCAGCAAAACACGATAGGCCAAATGAGAAATATTAATTCATTGGATGGAAACTTACATTCGAACTTAAATGGAAAAAATCCCACAGTTTTTTTTTTAAATGAGCAGCCAAGATGTCCACTGCAATTTGCATCTGAAATACCAGGAGATTGAACTGGAGACAAAAGTCTAACAGGAAGCCAGCCAGAACAATGCATTAGCTAATTGAGTAGATTATCCAGATCATCCTTTTTAGTGGGCCATTCAAAGTCATCCTAAGGCATTCATAAGTGGAGACATCCCTCCAGGGGTTCCCACTGACAACACCACCTGAGAGAGCTTTTGAGTTTTAGACTTTGGACCTCATTAAAAACAAAGGGGATTGAGAGAACCGTGTGACCGTTTGTCCAGCTCTGAAAAAACTGGGAATTTTGTTACACTCACAGAAGATAAGCAGTAACTGAGTGTGCAGAGGCAGAGAAGGCTGTGTGCTTCTCTTTCTCTCTCTCTGTCTCTCCAGAAAATATCAAATTGAAAGCCATCTATGACTGGGGACCCTCCAAGCCTACAGACTGCTACAGCCAGAAACCAGGAGAAGAGAACCAACTACAATTCTGCCTTCAAGAAAACCCTGAGCAAAGCAAGCCAGCCACAAAGTGCACTTTGACCAACCAACGACTTCAAGAGTACTACTCCAACCAGACAATCACCGAATCATCCAACCTCAAACTGTGTATTTAACTTTTATTTATCCTAGACTTTAATCCAACCAAAAGCCCGACTTTCCACTTGATAATCTATTTGCGTGTGTGTGATTCTCATGTGAATGCATGCATGAATGTGTAGCTTTTTTAAAAATTAATTTTAAATCGGGCTTAGAGTGTTCTGTATAGTAAACTTACCTCTTTCTTGTTTAAACTTAAGAAAACCTGTCCGATTGGTTCATCATGATCACAGTAAAGGTAAAAAGGTAAAATACTCACACAGGTGGAAAGCACAACCACTGTTTAAAAGGAATAAATCCTGTTGCGGTCAAATAAGAGGAAGGGCAAGAGGGGAGCCTGAGACCCCCTCCTCACCTGGCTATAACGGTGTCCTCTGGTTCCTGACCCTTCTGCTACTGTTGTCACTCTCATTGCTGTTTGCCTTACACTACCCTCTCCATCGCTGGGTCTTAGTCTCTCATCAATATAAAAGCAAAATACTGCAGATGCTGGAAATCTGGAATAAAAGCAAGAAATACTGGAAATACTCAGCAGGTCTGGCAGCCTCTGTGGAGAGAGAAGCAGAGTTAACGTTTCAGGTCAGTGACCTTTCATCATTCTCTCATTACTGTCTTGCTAAAACAGACAGAATTGCATTTATATAGTGCCTTTCACAACCAGCGGACATCTCAAAGTGCTTTACAGCCAACGAAGCACTTTTTTGTTGTAATGCAGGAAATGCAGCAGCCAGTATGCTCACAGCAAACTCTCACAAACAGCAATGTGATAAATGAGGGATAAGTAATGGCCAGGACACTGCAGATAACTTCACTGCTCTTCTTTGATATAGTGCCATGCGATCTTTTACATCCACCCCAGCAAGCAGATGGGGCCTCAGTTTAACATCTCTCTCTCTCTCTCTCATTGCAACTTCTCTCGCTTTCGGGTTGAATCAGCAAAAGTACTGTGGGGATACCTACATCCCAAGCACTGTAGCGGTTCAAGAAGGCAGCTCACCACCACTTTCTCAAGGGCAATTAGGGATGGGCAATAAATACTGGCCTAGCCAGCAAGGCCCACATCCCATGAACAAATAAAAAAAAGGATGATTTGGACTGGGTCTAGGGAACACAGTTTTGAAACTAATTAACAGCCCAAAAGTAGGAGGTTTGGCAAAAATAAACTTGCACATAACCTTCGTTTATGGTGGAGTTTTAAACCCTTTCACAGGAGGGATAAAAGAACTTCCATGACTGCTGGGCAGTGGGGAGTGGGAACTAACCATGTCATGATTAAATGACATGCTTACGTCTGTTACAACCATAAGTGCTTGCAGGCAGAAACTCAGCCTAGTGTTTGATGTCCGCATCATGTTAAAACGCTTTGAAGAGTCGATATACTATAAATAGGCAACATACAATAAAGCAGAGAAAGAGAAACTGTCGTATTATAGGTGAGTCTGGGAAGAGGAGGTGTTAGTAGAGAATTAGCTGAATACTTTCAGTGCGTGCAGGTTGGCAGCTAGGGAATATAAACCTTGTTATAGTAAGATTGTCTACCCAGAGTATAACGTCAGGCTATTGAGATGCTAAAATACACCATGAAGTGGGTTTGGTGATGACATGAAATTAATTGTATTAGCTTTAAATATAGTATAAGCTTGCAGCTTTAGAAATTTAGTGGTAATTAATAGAGCTCCACAGAAAATAACACAATAATGGTGAATCTCGCAGGCAATCCCCAAAGCCCAAGCCTTCGCATCACTAAGATATTTTAGGGAAAAGCCTTCAAGGAAGATAACAAAGGAAGCAGCAATTCAGAAATGTCAGGCGAGTGACTATCAGCGATATAAAGAGTATGTGCAGGAGTTCCCTCAGGGGAGGTTCATGTGCCGTGACATGAGGTGAGAAAAAGTAATGTATTTTAAATTGTAGACAGAAATAATATCATAAGATCTTAATGGTGCTACCCCCCCACCACCCCCCAACACGAACACAATCAAAGGAATTAAGTGTGCAAATTTTTCATCCCCTGTGAGGTTTGAGCATGATCAGTGTGCAGCAAGATTTATACCTGCAGCAACAGCACCTGGTCCAGATTCAGTCACTGGCGGGTGCTCGTTCAATTGTGAGGAGTGGAATGGTGGAGGAGATTGGGGAGTAGAAGGGAATGCAGCTCTTTAAAAGGCTATAAATGCCATTTAAAGAAGAGGCATTAATGGGAAGAGGAGCAAAGGTGTGAGTTGTGGCTCAGATCATAGCACACTTGCCTCTAAGTCAGAAGGTTGTGGATTTAAGGCTCATGCCAGAGACTTGAGTACAAAATCTAGACTGACACTCTAATGCAGTACTGTGGGAGTGCTGCACTGTTGGAGGTGTTGCCTTTTAGATAAAACATTGCACTGAGGCCCTGTCTTCCCTCTCAGGTAGATGTAAAAGATCCCATGGTGCTATTTTGAAGAAGTGCAAGGGAGTTCCCTCAGCCAACACCACTAAAGACAGATTAGCTGTTCATTAGCAGCTTGCTGTTTGTGGGCCCTTGCTGTGCAAATTGGCTGCTATGATTCCTATGTACTTCAGTGATTACACTTCAAAAGTACTTAATTGGCTCCAAATCGCTATGGGACGTCCTGAAGTCATGGCAGGCGCTGCTTAAATGCAAGTCTTTTCTTTATAGAACAGGTCTTCCAGGTCTTTTGGAGACAAGCAACAATGCAGTGCCAGTTAAACCCCGCCATCCCCAATAGCACAGCTGCGGGTGAAAGGAAAATTGGTCTGCTTTATTCTGTAGAGCATCCTCCCCACAGGAGAATGGTCCAAGCTGTGTAAAAGGAGGTGACAAGAAGATTAAATGTGGCACCAATCATTCGGAGTTTTCCAAAAGGAAGAAGTTTGTTTGCCAAGCTAAGCTTTTCCCCAAACCAAGCAGATTGGCAACGTACGCCTGTCTCCTTCCAATTTGTTTAATTTTGACTGTGGGTACATGCACAGCACTCAGATGACCCACAGCTCTTTCATAGCTTCAATGTCTACTTGTACCACTGCATGCCACTCTATCAAATTGCCACTTAAAAATGAAACTATTGTCACACTTACATTGTGTAAAGATGAGTCCCAAAAGCAGGTTTCCAAGAAAGCCTGGCTGTATGCTCCATACCCATCTACTCGCACATGCTGGGATGCAGGGTTTGCATCTGGGTGTCACTATACAATTTCAGGGCTTATACTTCCATGGACCGAGAAACTGATGAAGCATTGGGAGCAATGATGCATTGACAGTTGCCCTAAATTATCAAGAATAGAGGGCTGAGGCCTATAACGTGGCTGATTCACCAATCTGCCATTGGAGTGTTTGCTTAAATTTTGTGCTCAAGACTCTCGAATGGAACAGGAACCTATAACCTTCTGACTCAGATGCAAGAGTGCTACCAACTTAGCCACAGCTGTGGAACCAGTTAGAGGAGCACCTGGGCACATCGAGCTCCACAACTCCTGCCGCACCATTACTAACTTTGTCATGGCATCTTAACCACCTCAGTACATACCCAGGCACATGCACTGGTAGGAAATAGTTAGGCAGTTAGAATGGTTCTCATTGGGTAAAGTACTAAGCACTAGTGAGTATGAGGAGCTAAGAGTGAAAGAGGAAGAGAATATCATTTCTCATGGAGGATGGAGATACAACTGTCAACACATACTGGGCATTTCAGCACTTGGAATCTATCTTAGAACTGGGCCATTTTACAGAGATATATGCCTTGGAAAAAATTCAGAGGAGAATAAGAAGAATGATTCCTAGCTTAAAGAACTTTTACTACTTAGATAGGCTTAAGAACCCTGCTCTAATTGCTTGAGAGAAGCATAGACTTAGAGGTAACCTGATTGAGGTCTATAAAATGATTTATGGCTGCATAGTATGCCTATTCCAGTTTAACAGATTAAGGATGGACTGCAGGACACGAGTTTAAACTAACTAAGAGTAGGAGTAGACTGGATGATGGGTGGTTCTTCTATTCCCAGAGAGTAGTGAGCCTCTGGAATGTATTGCCGTCTAGTGCAGCGGGTGCTGTCTCTCTGCCTTCAAGAGAGATTTGGACCAGCTCTTGAATGGGGCAGAGGCAGCATCATAGAGAAGGTAAGTGTCTTCATAAATAACACTTGGCATTCTGAAGAAAATTGAAGTGTGGCATAACAGGAAAGAAGGCAAGTGATTGGTTGGTCAGTATTTTCTCTTATCTAAACTAAGGAATTTTAATCGGGTTAAGTATAACATTAATTAAAATAAAAATAAGAATAAGAATATAAGCACAAGCAGGACTAGAGGAATTAATTAAAACCTAATTAAGAAAATAATTAATTAATTAGTTAATTAAAACGCAATAAGGATGGCAGGGTAGGTGATGTGTAGCAGCTGTAGTATGTGAGAGCTCGTGGACGCCAGTCTGATCTACGGCAACCACATCTGCAGTGTCTATGGCTAGAGGAACTTTGGCTCAGAGTTAATGAACTGGAGGCCGAGCTTCAGACACTGCAATACATTAGGGAGGGGGAAAGTTACCTGGACACTTTATTCCAGAAGGCAGTCACACCCCTTAGGCGAGGGTCTTCCGATTTGGTCCATGGTCAGGGACAGGAGGGTGTGACTGCAAGTGAGGCAGGTATGGGGATCGAGAAGGTAGACGTGGAGGAGCCTCAGCCCTTGCAATTGTCCAACAGATTCGAGGTTCTTTCAGCTTGTATGGATGAGAGTGGGGGCTACAGGGTGGATGAGTGAACTGACCATGGCACCATGGTACAGGAAGCCATTCAAGTAGGGAGAGTAAATAGAAATGTAGCCATAGTAGGGGACAGTATAGTTGTATAATCAGGGGGATAGACACAGTTCTCTGCAGCCAGGAGCATGAGCTCAGAAGGCTGTGTTGCCTGACCAGTGCCAGGGTTCCGGACATGTGTTCTGAGCTGGAGAGGAACTTGCAGTGGGAGGGGGGAGAATCCAGTTGTCATGGCCCATGTGGGTACCAACGAAAATGTTAGGACTAGGAAAGCGGTTCTGCTCAGGGATTATGAGCAGCTAGGGGCTAAATTAAAAAGCAGAACCACAAAGGTAATAATTCCTGGATTACTATCTGAGCCTCGAGCAAATTGGAGTAGGGTAAATAAGATTAGAAACTTGAATGCGTGGTGCCAAGATTGCTGTGGAAGAAATGGGTTTCAATTCATGAGGCACTGGCACCAGTACTGGGTAAAGTGGGAGCTGTACCGTTGGGATGGTCTTCACCTGAACTGTGCTGGGACCAGTTTTCTGGCGAGTCATGTAACTAGGGCAGTAGAGAGAGCTTTAAACTAAATAATGGGGTGGGGAGGGGGGGAGGGATCATGTGAGGGGAGATGTGGTAAATTAAAGAGCAAGAACAAGACAGCAGAGCAGGGTAGCGACATGGGTAATGATAAACAGAGTGTGGCAGGAAGCAGCAGAGCGTATAAATTGAAGAGTGCACCAACAGATAAGGCCAGAGTTTGCAAGAATGGTAAAAAGACAGAATTAAAGGCTTTGTATCTGAATGTGCGCAGAATTCATAACAAAATGGATGTATTGTTAGCACCAATAGAGATAAATATGTATGACCTGATAGCCATTACAGAGACATGATTGCAAGGTGACCAAGGCTGGGACCTGAATATCCAAGGCTATTTGACATTTTGGAAGGATAGAAAATGAAGAAAAGGTGATGGGGCAGCTCTGTTAATTAAGGATGACATTAGTACTGTAGTGAGACATGACCTTTGTTCAGAAGATTAAGATGTAGAATCAGTTTGGGTAGAGTTAAGAAATAGCAAAGGTCACTTGTGGAAGTAGTTTATAGGCCCCCTAATAGCAGCTAAACGGTAGGACAGAGTCTACAAGAAGAAATAATGGGCTCTTGTAAGAAAGGTACTGCAGTAATCATGGGTGATTCTAATCTTTATAGAGATTGGACGTATCTGATTGGCAAAGGTAGCTCGGAAGACAAGTTCAATCAATGTATTCAGGACTATTTCTTAGAGCAGTACATTCTAGTGCCAACCAGGGAGCAAGCTATTTTAGGCATGGTAATATGCAATGAGACAGGATAAATTTCTGACCTCATAGTAAAGGAGCCTCTAGGTAACAGAGATCATAACATGATAGAATTTCACGTTCAGTTTGAGGGTGATTAGTCTGGGTCTATGACTAGTGTCTTAAACTTAAATAAAGGCAATGATAAGGACTGAGTTGTCTAAAGTGAACTGTGAAAATAGATAAAAGATAGGAAAGTGGAGAAGCAGTGGCAGACATTTAAGGAGATATTTCAGAACTCTCAGCAAAGATATGTTCCATTTAGAAAGAAAGACTCTATGAGAAGGATGCACCATCCGTGGCTAACTAAGGAAGTCAAATTGCATAAAATTGAAAGAAAAAGTGCACAATACTGCAAAGATTAATGGTAGGTCAGAAGATTGGACAGATTTTAGAAACCAGCAAAGAATGACTTAAAAATACTAAGGAGGGAGAAATTAGAGTATGAGAGAAAGCTAGCTAGAAATATAAAACAGAAAGTAAGAGTTTCTATAAGTATTTAAAAGGAAAAGAGTAACTAAAGTGAGTGTTGGTCCCTTAGAGACTGAGACTGGGGAATTAATAATTGGAAAAAGGAAATGGCGGAAGCATTGAATAGGTATTTTGTATCTTTTTTCACTGTTGAAGACATAAAAAACATCCCTAGAATACTTGAAAATCAAGAGGTAAAAGGGAGGGAGAAACTTAAAACAATCACAGTTATGAGCGAAAACTATTAGAACTAAAGGCTGACAAGTCCCCTGGACCTGATGCCCTGCATCCTAGCGTTTTAAAAGAAGTGGCTGCAGAGATAGTAGATGCATTGGTTGTGATCTTCCAAAATTCCCTAGGCTCTGGAAAGGTTCCAGCTGATTGAAAAATCACAAATATAACATTTCTATTCAAGAAAGCAGGGAGACAGAGATCAGGAAACTATAAGCCAGTTAGCCGAACATCTGTCTTAGGAAAATGCTAGAATCCATTATTAAGGAGGTAAAAGCAGGACATTTAGGAAATCATAATATAATCAAGCAGCATCAACGTGGTTTTATGAAAGGGAGATCATGTTTGATATAACTTTTTTGAGTTCTTTATGGGAGTACCAAGCAAAGTGGATAAAGGGGGAACCTGCAGATGTGGTGAACTTAGATTTCCAGAAGGCATTCAATAAGGTGCCACATCAAAATAAGAGTTTCGGGTGTAGGGGGTAACATATTAGCATGGATAGAAGATCGGTTAGCTACGAGGAAGCAGAGAGTAGGGATAAATGGGTCATTTTTGGGTTGGCAAGCTGTTACTAGTGGTGTACCACAGGGATCAGTGCTGGGGCCTCAACTATTTACAATTTTTATCAATGACTTGGATGAAGGGACTGAATGTATGGTTGCTAAATTTGCTGATGGCACAACGATAGGTCAGAAAGTAAATTATCAAGAGGATACAAAAGGATTTAGATAGTTTAAGTGAGTGGGCAAAAATTTGGCAGATGGAGTATAATGTGGCAGGAAGAATAGAAAAGCAGTATATTATTTGAATGGAGAAAGACTGCAGAACTCTATGGTGCAGAGGGATCTGGGTGTCCTGGTATATGAGTCACAAAAAGTATGCAGGTACAGCAAGTGATTAGGAAGGCAAATGGAATGTTGGTATTTATTGCCAGGGGAATCGAGTCTAACAGTAGGGAAGTGTTGCTACACTGTACAGGGCCTTAGTTAGACCACATCTGGTGTACTGTGTACAGTTTTGGTCTCCTTACTTAAAAAAAGATATAATTCTATTAGAAGCAGTTCAGAGAAGGTTCACTCGACTGATTCCTGGGATGAAGGAATTATCTTATGAGGAAAGTTTGAGCAGTTTGGGCATATACTCATTGGAGTTTAGAAGAATGAGAGGTGATCTTATTGAAACATATAAGATCTTGAAGGGACTTGACAGGGTGGATGCTGAGAT